>NC_050177.1:2922500-3282500 GCF_008315115.2 Sander lucioperca
TGTTTCCATCACATTGTAAACAATGTAGATGTTTAGCAAAGCATTTAATCATTCCTAATGAAAGGTTTACTGTCTGGAAGTGTATGTTGATTTTTGTTTATCATTGTCTTTCTTATCTTGTCTGTCACCTTTCAGCATTGTAGTTAATGTTTTAGCAGTAGAAGTTTCTTCAGCGTGTAAAAGATTTACTGCTGTTGCAATTTCACCTGAATTATGAGCCGTTTTATAATCACAGTTTTATTCTCTGACAGGCTGGACAGCTGTGGTTGGCGTCTGTTGTTTTCTCAACAGAGGCGTAATGGCTTTTTAAGGTGCAAGCGGCTCTCTGGGTAAACAAAACAGGACCTGGAATATGTCAAGATGAAGTCTTGAAGGCATGTGGTGTTTGCTTCAGCTGCAGTCTGCTATTGGATGCTTTTTTGATTGTATTTAGTCAGGTGCGCTTTGTGTTGAGGCCATTGCTGTGATAATATATTTGGTTCAGAGGCACATGGGGATTGGGTATTTGGGCATGTGTTTGTCTGTGTAGGCTCATGCATGTGAGTACCGTCTCGATCAGTTGCCTCCCTGCAGAATGTTCATTTACATTTGGCATACAACCTGGAGGCAATTTAATTTACTTTCCCTTTACCTACTTGTCACTCTGCTTTGTCATTAACCTCCATTTGTTGAGAAACCGGTACAGATCTCGTATGTTATCAGTGCTGGTCATCTCCTCATTAACACTAGAGTGTTTAATGTTTGTTTGAAGATGGATAGACACAGCGAAACTACCACTGCATCTATTGCAGGATAAAGGAAGGCTGTCTTTTTGTATTTTCAGCATTTACACAAGTAAAACAAGACTTCTACCCAAAGAAATCCAATGCATTATTTATTGTGACCAATTAAAAAACAAGTCAAAAACGGGACACAATTCCTTACATTTTGTTTACATGAAATACAGTGTAGTTTATTTTTATTTTTTTCAAACCCAAACAGTCTGTCAGGAATATGGCTTAGTATAAGTTTGTCATCAATAAATCGTTAGTTGGACTGAATAACACTAAGATCATAGCCAAAATATTGCACAGGCCTTGTTTATGATGCCATAACTTTTAATCTCAAGATGGCAGCCAGCTCCTAGTAATGGAAAATATTACTACATGCTCTTTGAATGAGTGCAGTGCTGCTGCAGTCTACAGTTCAGTCTTGTTCCAGCAGCAGCAGATTGGACAGCGTCCAATATTATAGATATTAATGGGCACTTTAAGTACAGAGAGAGTATGAATGACACGATGAAAGTGAGAAGACTGTAGAAGAGAGCCAAGTGTGTGTGTGTGTGTGTGTGTGTGTGTGTGAGAGAGAGAGAGACAGAAGGTTGTGATGACCCCTTTGAATGCAATATCTGACCTGCCTCAGTCTGAACATTAAATGTTCTTAATATAATTTTATTAAGGAAGAGTAAGGTGTATGGCCATCTTTTACATGTGGTTATGGAAGGACTTTTTATTTCCCTACTTTGAGTTATATATGTTAAGCTTCCCTAATGGATATTAACCTTCAAACAGGAAGTGCAACATGAATTACAAAGCAACTGTGTGTGCTGATGAAGTACAGGGACAAACAAGAGTTAATTGTGTCTACATGTTCTGTCACTGTTCTCTCACTTAACATGTACATAAACATCCATGGACACTTACAATGATATGACACACACACACACACACACACACACACACAGACACACACACACACACACACACACACACACACACCGAGATGATCTAGTACACTATGTCCACAATCTTTCTCATGTCATATTTTTTTCTTGATTCCAGATTAATTATTGTATTAATTCATCTACCGAGCACAAATAATGTAAAACATGTTCTATAATGTTGTCCTCAGAATTAAAACCTTCAAAGATTGTAAATACAACAATTTCAGATTGATTCAGCACATAGCGGCTCATGAGTTTATCCCAAGCTCTATCAAGCTGCTGAACTCCAATAGTAAATCTTAGCACAACAGAGCTAAGTGCAATAAACACACCAGTACATTTTGCACTTCGCACAGTTATTACAGTCACTTTTTAACATGTCGTATTGTCTGTACAGTCATATGTGTCCTTCATTTATGTCCTAAGATGCTTCATTGACATTGTGATCTTATGTTTATGTTTTTATGTTGATTTTAGAATGTTTTTTCGGTTACATGTTTGTGTTGTGAAGCAACATATTGTAGCACTATGCCCAAGACAAATTTCCCCTCAGGGACAATAAATTGTATTCTATTCTATTCTATCTTTCAAATAAATTGTGGTCCGGTGTAGAAATAGCTATTAGTCAAACATGTTATCCTGCCCTTGTGGGCTGGCATTGTGGGATGGCAAAGAATGACAGTGGGTGGGTAGATGGGGTGCATAGAGCTTATGGGAGCTGTGGCTGATCATAGCAAACTCTGTGAATGTATGTTTAAGAAAGTTACCATGCAATCTCACCCTCTGTTTTGATAGCGGACAGCCGTGATGGACCTATTTCAATAATGGCATCCATCTATTTGAGCTCATGCAAATGCAGGAAAATGAAACATAGGACATTTCAGGAAAATAATTATTTGTTCTGGAGAGTGAGACCATTTATCACATATAATGTGATCGAGTGGCTGTGAAAGACTTGGAGGGGTGGAGATTCCAATGAATTTCATTTGTGGCGCAGTCAGCAGAACGCCTCCACATCCAAGGTTGAAAAATTTCAGAGATTCTACATTCGACTGTTTTTAAATTTCAAACAGGATGGAAAAGGCGGAGCGCCATTATCTTCTTCAATGCAATTACTGTGGTGGATTTGCTCAGGGAAGATTTTCTTTTATCATGTTTATTCAAATGTTTATGTTAATTTTCTGGTTTAAGCGTGCAGGTTGTTCTCTTTTTCGGTTTGTGTGTGTTGATGTTTTTTTCTGTGTAGGTGGATGGTTGAAGTCTGCAAAGGAAAATGCTTTCTAATGCACGCTGCCTTGAAAGTTGTAGGTTTTGATTGATTTTAAAGGCTTTCACATAAATTCCTGTGCTCTAAATTTCAAAAAGCATATATATATATAAAACGTGTGTAACACGGACAGAGTGAAGTGAAATGTACTAAATATGAAAATATGCAAGGTATACAAGAAATGTGGCACTGGCCATTATCATTTAATGAGAGGCTGAAGGGTAGAAAGTAGACAGAGGGACTCTGGTGTTGCAAACATTGGGTTGCTTGTGTATGCTGGGCAGTATGTTGTTTCAGTGTGAGATAATAGTCTGTTAAATTAGAGAGATGATAACGGTTCCAGTCTCTTGGTTTGATTTCTTCCTTCATCAGCACTTAGAATTTAAGATGGACTGGCCTTGGTCTCAATCCACCTGGCATTATCTCTCTCTCTCTCTCTCACTCACTCACTCACTCACTCACTTTCAAACACACAGAAACCCTGGGTGAGGTTGCCCATTACAACAATGTTAGCACTGTCAGTCTCGTCTTGCCTTCATAATTAGAAACCGGACCATGCTCCTCGTTCACAAATTTCCCACTCTACCAATGTTCCTTGGGGCCACCTCTTTGTTTGGATGAAGGCTGATTAAATTCAAGTCACTGACTAGTCGCAACGGCTGTAACAGGGGAAAGGAAAGAAGAGCAGAGGAGACGAGGGAAAGGGTTGTTGCTGGGGGAACAGGCTGGGAGTGTGATGGCTGTCCCTCTCTGGGTGTCATCCCCTATAATCACTGAAGTAGGACTATTAAGAAACAAACACTGCAGTTTCAGTCAGCAGAGGAAGCACTTGATTCATGTTTTGTGGATTTGATTTTATGCTGTTTACAAAGTGTATGGGGGAAATTATGCCTGTTTGAAATCATAACAAGTGATGCCCTCAGGCTCTAGAGCTCCATGTGTTAGAGTAATAGCAGGTGTTTTCAGTTGTCCTGCTGTATTGAGGGCGCACAGTAGACGTCACAGCCTGCCACAGCTAACTCTGAGGGGAACAGGAAAGACGCCGCTGGCACATAGATTTGTTGACTGCTTAGATAGCTAGTTTCTTATGGAATTGTATTGAGAAAAAACTCATGGGCACATGTATAATAATCTGGACAGTACATCAGTACCTAACCCTGAGTTAAATATTTCATGGTGACCCTGCTGATAAACCTCACCATGATTTATGGATGTCAGCAATTAGAAGATGGTGGTCGACAGAGGGAGTTGTTTCGATTGAACCTGATATTTTGTACTTAGAGTACAAGGTCAAAGTGGTGGATCAACAAGATGAACATTGCCATGCCTAGAATAGGGATGCCACGGTGAGGACATTTTTCCACCGTTTAATAAACTTCTGACAACACTGGTGTTATAGATTACACCACAAACGCACGACTGCTGTGTCTGGCCGAGTATTTGCTATGCAGCCCATTTTGGCATCTGCCGGGTTGAGACAGGAGACGGAAGCACCGCGAGGCGCTGCCCACTTCCCTTCAGCGCCCATGTTAACCATAGATTCTATATAAATATCATGTTAACCAACTGGGCTGTTCAGACCATAGCGGCACAGAGCTCTGCAGTCAACTCAGGATCTAGTTTCTGGTCTATTTTATCCACGAGCTGCGAGTGTATCTGTTAAGAAAACACACTCTATCATAAACACTATAAATCTGTTATGATATAAATTATCTGATTCTTCAGTTTGCTTTTCACTTTGACACCAAATCCCCCGCCAGCGTCCTGTCAGTCTCCTCACGTTATGAGTGAAATCCTGCTACTCTGTGCTGCTGCTGTAGAGAGTGAACACTTTCACTTGGGCGCTGATACCGAAAAATTAACAAAATGGGTTTTATTTCTATAAAAAAGCAAAATAATGGTGGGTGCGGTGCGCAAGAAATGTAATTGGTGTATGACCGAACACCAAGTCTGGGGTGGCCTCTAGCTCACCCAGTAAGAGCGTTCACCCCATGTTGGCAGAGTCCTGCAGAGGCGCGGGTTCGAATCCAATCATCCCTTTGCTGTGTGTCGTCCCCTATCTCTCTCCCCCTTTCCAGTCTATCCACTGCCACTGTATATTAAAGGGAAAAGCCCCCAAAAAATTATCTTAAAAAAAAAAAACCACACAGCAAGCCTAGAGCACTGCTGCTGGCATTGCAAAGCGGCTCAGGAAGCCATGGTGATGAAATCACTGGGTGGCCCAGTGTGTGGCTGATCTGCTTGAGGCCTCAGATCAGCCCTACCCTGGAGCCAGAGATGACTGGCTATCTCAGGGAGAAGGTGATCAATGGAGACAACCCCACTCTAACTTGGAAAGCAAATGAAGGGCATGTTCCTCTCATGTCAGATTACACAGAAATAGCTGTGCTCAACAGCCACCAGCAGGGCATCTGAAAGTACCTTTTGCACAGCTTTTTATATGGTTATGTGCTTGTTTTTCACTCTAGAATCCTGTTTTAGAGAGAAAAAGCTGAAACAAATATCAATTTAAAGCTAGATCAAGCTGCTAGGTGTAGGCTACTAGCCAAATTTATTTCAGCAAAAAATCTGTAGGTCTGTATTTCCCAGTCTACTTACCTTGGTAGCAGGTTCACTGCAGTTAGGTGTAAGAGATCAAATCTAGGGAAAACATAAAGAATGACATGCCTCCCAAATCCCTGGCTTCAAACTCTAAGGTAACTGGCTAGGTGTGACTGACAACATGATGTCTTGCCTTCAACAGACAATTTAGTCATTTGAAATTAATTATCACTACTCCTAAAAGAAATAATCCATGAACACCCCCTAATAGGTGTGTCTACTTTCTGTATTTTCTTCAAACTTTATAATTAAATCATGCTCTTATATCCTTAATATCCACCAGGTTTAAAATTTGGTGCACATCTATTATCACTTGTTGATCAAATGTATCATTCATGCCTGCTACCATGGTATTGATCTTTGTCTGTCAGCCTTTGTCAGTAGTCTGACTGTGGATATTAAACATTGCTACTACATTCTCGATTGAATCAGTGACGTGCCTTGAAGAGATGTCAAGAAGTGTTTGTAGTGTAAAATGAAACATTCATTAACTTTGTGTTGTGTTTTATCCGTTGCTCCAACACTAATTTCCTGGTCCACACTTTGCCCATACAAATTTCCTGGCCCATAGCCCTTATTTGTATTTCGGGTGCCTCAATAACAAGGTGTCAGTTACAAGTTGACAAAAAAGGAAATGAGCTCAGAAAATCTACTGTCTTTACTCTTTAATATTTGTTTGTTTGTGTTGTAGGTACCAACATGCATTATGCCAACTTTGAGCTGCAGATGGCTTCTCTTGTGAATTCAGACTTAATTTAGCAGGAGATAATTCAATTACTGCCAGACAATATGCAGTTGGGATGATCAAATTAGTGGGGAACCTAAGGGAGGATGGGAGTCATGAAGGGGTGGGCGGGATAGAAAGAGATACATGAGAATATGAAACTGGAAGCCAGGATAGAAGCGGGGGGGGGGGGGTTAGAAAGTAGGAAAGGGTCCAGGTAGGAAGAAGGAAAGCGAAAGCACCAAGATGCTTCTTTTGAGTTCCAATGTTACCCTAGTGTGTTCATGGTTGTAAGTTAGTTTAGAAAGATACCTTAGCAGAAAATATAATGTGGGTTGTTGTTCAAAGTCTGTGGCTCTTATGTTGTGTAGCAGGCTGCTGTCTGGCTTAGAGTGTCTGTCTGCTCAGCCTATGATAGAACGCTGACCTTACTGCTTTATGCAAAATTTTGCATGTATCGAAATAAGGTCTCCGTCCATAGGCACACTGGAGCTGTGTTCTATTAAAATAGTGTGAAAGTATGGGGCGCCATTATGAAACCAGAAATATAATTGTTTTACTCAAAGGAGAACAGGACAATTGATTTACAGCACAGATATGTAGGCTGTTCTGAGGCTATTCTAGTTGTACTTTAGTCTGGCTTGCAATACGTGTACAGTGCAGGGATAATGCCTGACATTCATTGCGTAAGGCATTCTCCTCCCGTTGCGCTATCTCCACTATCTATTTTGAAAGGAGACTGTCGCTGCATCCTGAGCTTAGCTTAGGGACTGTTCGTTTTTTATTTAATGGGCTACCGGAGGAGTTTTGGGATCTTTAGTCAAAATAGACTTGACCCTCCCTTCGCCAGCAATACATTTTTCTACGTCCCTCCAAAATGATTGGAAGAAAAGTCATGACCCTCCCCAACAATTTATTGATGCCTTCTGTACTGGTTTGCGCTTGGCAAAGATGTACAGCCACTGTTTTTTTTACATTCATGACATACATGATTTAACCTCTTCTTTCTCATCTTATATGAAGGACTAAAAATGACAGAAGGAAAAATAAATAAATAAATAAAAGGTTTTTTTTACATGTATTTATTTATTTATGCATTTCTATATGTATTTATTTATGTATTTATACATTTATTTATATATTTATGTATTTATATATTTATTTATATATTTATTTATTTATTTATTTATTTATTTCTGTATTTCCACATTTCTATATTTATTTATTTCTGTATTTCCACATTTCAACATTTATTTTTCCCTGCGCCTGTATGCTAATTGAGTGGGGGGTGCCAACATCAGTCAGCGCCACACCAGTTACAGAACAACATGCATCTCAGTGTCAGTCCAAATTACGCACAATAAGCAGTTTGAACTCACTGATGTAATGCCATTTATTTTCTAAGTGTTAGTACGCTCAGTGAAACTGAGTCCAGCGCGAGGGAGACCCGACTCAGAGGAGGAGAGGTTAGTGAGGCCAGTGTCTCCACGGCAGGTGACAGTGCGCACGGATCCGCTGTGCCACGCATGGATGATATAATGAAATAGTAAATAGGACTGCAGCAACAGAATTATGTGCAGAATTAAGACAGTCAACACGGTCCAGTGTTTGGTGGATCAGGTACACCTTGTTCACTTAATAGTCTACAAATCATCCATGGGATCAATTACGCATCACCTGAGTTTGCCCACCCGAACACTTTGCGATGGTTAGCTTGTTACCTGTGACGACATATGCTAAATGTAACGTCTCTTTCACATTAGCGTGTGAGTGACTGACCTATTTGGGTGCGTTTTGAGATGCCTGATGAAGTTCGACGTTGTTGATCCGGCATCATTTATCTTAGTGCCACACACCTTGCATGTAGCTGTTAGCTTACTGCCACTGTTTACCAAGTAATTGAAAGCAAAACTAATGACAAAAGGCACAACTCCGGAGGACATGGTGTCGCCATGTCAATATATATATATTTTTTTATGTGAGTGCGAGCACATAAGGCATAACGCATGCTTTACGTTGCACATTATGGCAAAGGGCAGGGGACATGAGGCTCGTCATACGTTTCCCCAACGTATATGCGCCAATAAAAGAAAATAGAAATACATGAATACATTTAGATTTAAAAAGCAATAATTGCATGAAAACATGTTGTTGACGAGTCTCGAAGCTCGAGTCTGAAGTCTTTTGGGTTGAGTCGCAAGTCAAGTCTGAAGTCTTTTGGGTCGAGTCCGAGTCAAGTCTGAAGTCAGCTGTTCGAGTCCGAGTCTTAGACTCGAGTCCCCATCTCTGCTTCAAATACTAAGTTACTCCTCTAGTAAACTAGTATTCACATGAAATAAAACAATAAAACATTGAGACCATTCAACACAATAACTGGTTGCTATGGACTCGTCACTAGGCCTACCTCAGTCATTGTATATTTTAGCATATAGGTAAAGCTGCCGAAGCTGAACATTATCCAAAACTCCATTTCACAAACGAGCGTCAATTTGTGAGCTTGCATGCTATTACTCCTTCCTTCTCAAATGTCTTGAAAAGGCAAAATTTCAAATCACCGGGACCCAGGCGCGGAGCTGTGGGCGTGGGAATCAGAAAAGCGTGTTGGTGTCCAAAGTGCTGCAACAATCACAACAACCACTGGAAACTTTATACATGGTTTGTCTGCTATTTCATTACTAAATTCACTTCTGAGACTTAATGCGACAAATCAACTACATAGAGCTCAAATATGGGCCGTTTTACAAAAATTGATAGCTAATTGCAAATTTGGTGCGACTGTGTCAGAGGTCAGAAGCTCCACAGTCTGACGGGACAGCTGGCGGGTGCCTGCCGGGGTCGCTGGCTTACCGCCCGGCCTGTCCACCTTCACAGGCCCCGCTGTGAGCTGGCTGGAGCTCTATCAGGAGACTCGCGGACAATAGGTGTTTATTTCCCCGATTGTTTATTTAAATAACTCAACACACATATCCATTATAAGATTAACTGGAACCTGTGGTTTTTCAAAGTTATAAATGCTCCACAAGAGATTGCAGGCGTAACGTAACAAGCTCTCTGACAGAGTGTGTGTGAGTGACTCCAAACTTGTGTTATACCTATCTGCTAGCGATGGGGGGCCTGTTTTCCTCTGGTGGTCCATGCCATAAATACCGAACGGTCCCTTACAGTAGCACCGCTCCAGACAATTGTGATTGGTTTAAAGAAATGCAAACAAGCCAGAGTGTTTTCTTTTTTTTGCCTATCCCTCAATGTTAACATGTGCTGTGTCAGAGCTGGAGTATAGTCTGGCAGTGTGAGACTAGTTGTACTTTAAAACAAACCGGCTACGGCTTCAGGAAATGGCTGGAGCAACAATACAAGGAGCAAACCACACATACAGTATATCTTGAAAATCTGAGGTTCCTGAAATATACTGTGATACATGCATGTATGCACCTAATTATACAGTATGCTGACAGGCAATCAAGATGGAGTAACTGAGGAGTCCAGAAATAACTGGAAATATAATCTGCAGTGACAGCAAGTGGAAATTTCTTACACCCACTGGCATGGAAGTTTAACCAATTAGGCCTTAAAGCATGAGTCTGAGACCACATTATTAGTTAGAATGAATGTTGTTTTTGTATTGTACTGTTAAGCCTATGCAAGGACCTTGGCTTAACTCATTTTACAACAACAACAACAACAACAACAACAACCAGTTAGTTGGACCCTTCTTTTTGAAACATGTTTGATGTTTATGTGCAAAGAAAGCCTTGATCATTAGAAATATAGCACACCTTGACCTTTATCTGCAGTATCTTACAGAGAGCCAAGCTTTATTATGCAATAAAGTACACCACTTGCACAATCTGGATCAATAAGTTTGTATGTGTAATTAACAACGTCATGCAGAGAGAAACGAGCCCTTTTTCACTACTTTCCATAAAACCAAGGGATCAAGAAGTCACATAGAGATCAAAACTGTTAACAGCCTGAAGTATGACTCAAACAGATTCTCCATCTCATTTAAACTCATGATCATAATGGATCAAAGGCATGTATATAGGAACATCAGTGGAACAAAACAACAGATGCATAATTGCACTTCAAAACACATTTTTACTAACACACTTCATCAGCGCCATTGGTTTTAGTGAAGATTAGGCCATTAAATGTAAGCCTGCAGGTTCAAATCATAATTAAGATGATGGTTTGTGGTGGTAAGAAGACAATTTTACCAAAAAGATAAGGTTCATGAAAATTTAATGAAATGAATGAAATGATGAAATATTATGCCCTGAAGCCTCTATGATATTGTCTTTCTCCACAGTGATCATTGATTCCTCTGTAATGTTTGAAGAAAATATTTGATTTAACACTTTAAATGCCAGCCTGTTTTTAGCTTTTGTTTAAAACTCAAATGTTTTCTATCACATATGTAATGTTCCATTTTATAGGTGTAAAAACACCAATAATCTTAGACAGTTGAAATAGGCTTTATCTATTTTTTGCACCATGCCTTAAGTCATTGTGCACATGCAACTTGTGACCTCTGAACTTTGAAAACAAATATTGCATTTGCTCACAAATGTACAATTAATCACTGCAAGTACACATTAAGTAAGAAGTTAAAATGTTTATCAGTATGAAATTATTACTGCTTCTGGCCTTGTCCTTGACCTGACACATGCCATGTTGGTGCATGTGCATAAGTCTGTTGATTTGATTTACAACCTTACACCCAAGCAAATGCAAGGGCCCTTTTGACATGCTGTGTGTTTCTCAAGGCCCTTCCTCAGTGTCAGCTAGTCTTCACGTTTGAGCATCTCATCAAAGAGCCATTACTGTGTGTTGTGGTCATTGTCTGTCAGACTCTGGCTGGCTTTGGTTGGCAAGCAGGTTCAAAAAGAAACCGACTGAAGAACTGGAAGCACCTGGAGACTTTAATACAAGACAGACTTGTATCAATAGAGGGGATGGATACTTTATGAAGTGCTGAATGTGTGTGGCTCATAATAACCCTATGACTGTGTAAATTAGCTTATGGCACGCAAAGACGCTAATGAATCACTGCTTATGAGATGAGAGCTGAGGCTGTGAGGAAGAGAGGAGGAAGATAATGAAATATATTCACCATAGCCATTGAAATTAACTCCAGTTACAATTGAATTATTGTATCATCGGTGCATATTCGACTATAAATAAATAAATAGTCTCCTAATATAATAAACATAATATAATTAATATAGAACCATTTTCTCATTTCCAGAATGAACAAATTTGACTTTTGGCTGGGACTACTCATACACTTGTTCTAGGTCACAAAATGGCAAATAAAACAATATTGACATTGGGAGATGTGAAAAAGAAAATACTAGTTCATAGAGCTCTAAATGATTCCATAGATATTAGACAAATGTGTCACATTGGAGTGATAAGATACCTCGTCATTGTTGAGAATATGATGGATGTTGTGGCGTAGATGTGGTAGTGAATGACATGTCACGAGTAAAACCATGAGGAGGAAAGAAGATTTTCCATGATGCATGTAATTTTCTATGATGCATGCAAGATGTTGATTTTTCCGGTTTTTGTTTAATTCTGCAGACGTGTTGTCCCAGGAGAAATTCTGGAAATACACAACCTACACCTAGGTCAGAGACATTTTGGATGTTGGATTTTGGAGTAAAAACTCTGTCAAGCTAAACCTTAAGTTGATATGACATATTGATAGGAGAACAAAATGTCTGAATGTTCTGAAGACAGAACCTTTTTCTGGTAATTTTCTGGTTTGTGAAACGCAGTTGCTTTAGTGTGGTGGTCATAACACGGCTGTCTATGTTCTTGTCTGTGATGGATGTAAGAGGGAATTTGAATCTTGTTGAAATTACAAAGTATGCATTCTTGGATTGCCCCCCACCAGGATTTCCTTATAAACCACATTCCTCCGAAATGTGGTGCTGTGTGACGTCTGCTTTCATGGAATCTGTGGTAAATTATGCAAATACCTGTGTACCCTCAGGGAGGAATTTTGTACTCCAGGTCATGCATTATAAATGAACATGAACAACTGTAGGAGACACAAACACCTGGTGTCCTCAGGTAAGGTTAAAACCCAACAGGATTCAAAGTCATGTTACTTTCGTAATTCTGGTCACCCAGGGGATAGAGGCAAGGACACACCAGCAGTGTTGATTCCTGCCTTCGCTATTGCTCAATATCGCTCGCTTGCTGCCTGGGTCGAATACATTTTTCTGAAATCCTTCCCTTCGGGCAGGACAGTACACCTCAGGCCTACAGTTTCTTGAATCTCTATAGCACTGCATTAGTTGGAGCTTTGTGAGAAACCTCCTAACTCATCTTCAGCACTCTCATATCTGGATGTCTTTCTAGGGCTCCCCACTGGCTGGAACCTCTCCACGCTGTCCCATTAGCCAATCTGTTAAGGACATTTTTTTTTCTCTCTTCAATGTAGTCACGTTCAATGTCAATATTGTCTTCTAAAGTCACACCCAGGGGTCACAGTGAGCAAATGGGGAATCTCTGTTGACCATGAGAGAGAGAGAGAGTATGAGAGAGAAACAGTGGGAGAGAGTGTGCGTGTGCAGCTGCTCGTTGGTGTGTCTAGTGCAGAACTGATTTAAGGCCCCAGGCCACAGGAAGAAGGCTACTCTACACTCCAGGCACGTCCCTGAAACCAGCAGCAGAGGAAGCACTATTGCCATTCAGCAGCGTCGGCTGCAGACGCCTAAATGAGTCTGTTCTGTCCTGCAATGCCCAACGTTGCAGTCTGCCACTTACTCAACTTCTCTAGCTCTTAATATGCCCTCCCCCTCCTGCTGCTACTTCTCTATTCTCTCTTTCAGCTCATCCTTTTCTTTCTCTGCCTAATTAAGTCAATCAGTCTCACATCTCCACCTATAATCTTACTTTGTTTCTCTCCCCCACACGCGTGCATTCCTTATCTGCCTATGCATTTTATCTTTCTGTCACCTTTTTTTCACATTCACAGTCCATCATGACCAGCTGCTATGTTCTGATTGGTTACTGTCCTTTTATTGCAAGGTCCTGCCATATGATCAGAAACTATTACAAGGCCAGCAGATGTGTAGCTTGTCACTAAAATGTTTACCTTTCACGATGCCACGCAGCTGTGACAACTACAAGTGTGATACGTGTTAGTAAAGAAGCTCTTCTGGTCGCTGTTTCTGCGTTGCTCTACAAGGCTTCTTTGTGCCTTTTAATCCTGGTCAAAACCCCAGTGTGTGTGGTAATGCACATGCATGATTTTCTTATAATCAAAACTGGATTGTTTCTAAAAGGGTTTTAATGTATTCGTTGGGAATTTCTGGTTAATTCTGCTTTTAGCCCATTAATGATCTTTACACCATTACATGACTGTGCCTTGACTGTAGTAAGGTAACACTGGTCAATCATAATATCTGCCACCGACTGGTCAAGTCACAGAAGGACATAACCCATGAAATGAATTATTTCGTTATATGTATCTTGCTGAAATTAAAATGTAGCTCTCATAGTGTAACTTTAACTGTAGTCTAACCCAATGTCCTCTAGACCATCTGAAAATGCTTCAATTTCCATTATCTATCTATATTTATTTAGTTTTCATACACTGTCAATTTGTACTGCTGTCTGCCTTTCTATAGCTTTTTGTCTCCTTACATTTTCTTTTGTTGTATTCTCTGCGCACTTTTTCTGTCCTCTGCAAATCTGGTTGTGACCATTTTAAGATCAAGGATTTTTTATTTCAGTTTTAGTTTTCAACAAAAAAACTAAAATATTTCTGTGAAAATGTTTTAAAAAAATGTTCCTGCACCTATAGTAGTGCACAGTAATGGGATTAGGGCTTTGTTTTGCTTAAATCTTTTACCTTCATGTAAATCATATTTAACGTCAAAATTCTGTGTGGGTTGGTCGAGAAACTGGTGAGGAATTGTTTTCTCATGCCTGCATATTTGTAGTGTGGCATTGCCAGACTAATTTGCAAAAGCTTATTAGTCTAGAACCTCTCAGTTCATTTTTGATTTCCAAGTGGCGTTATCAACGGCCCGGACCAATTGAATTGATCCACAACCAGTCAGAGCAACGAAATGACGTAGCGCTGAGCAACACATGCAAGTTGGAGCGGTGCTTGGTCCGTTTTGAAGCATGAAAAAAAAAGCCTGCCTAGTTACAAACATTCCCAAATCACAGCTAAACAGTACACTAAAATGTGTTTCTGAAAGCATTTAAGGCAAAACAATATGCAATACAAAACAGAAACGTGATTTGTATTCGATCAGCACCGCCTAGTTTGACAGTTTGATCTGAGTTTTGTGAGCCTGGTGCGTTGCACTGGACGCAGTATGCCAGTTACATTCCATAACTACTTTCGGTAAGCATGACGCTCCTCCGTCAGATATCGTCTTAATCTGTCTGCCAGAGCAAATAAACATGAAATCTGTCTGGTTTCAAGGCTACCATATTTGTGGTGTCACTGTACACAACTTCTCACCTAATGTCCCTTTTGCTACCTGGGGGTTGATGGGGGAGGGGTGAGGTGATGACAGCTCGTGAATTCTAAAAGCTTTATCGTTACCCTGCAGCCTGCCTGGGAAGCTCACTGCTGCCTCTCATCTCTCCTGTGTGTTGCATTGAATATGGCTCTCCAATTGGGGTCGCGGCACAGACTGATAGGAAGCTATATTCCTTCATAACTGGAGGCAAAGAGTTCAGCCTTAAGAACAGCAGCAGAGGGAAGGAATGTCTTAACACAACCTGACTGACCGACCAAGACACCCCCACGTATAAAACATTAGAAAACAAAAAAATGCATCATTCTCCAAATAATCTTTTTAATTTAATCTACGATGTGTCCATTTTAGAGCAATGCTCTCTTATGGACAAAGCTCTCCTAAATAGGCAGACATTTTTACTTTGAAATATGTTAAAAATAAGATTAGCCGTCCATTTTCTGTTTTGGCATTTACGGCTTCAGTTTCAGCTCAACTCAGCATTTTTAACCCAACTGTGTGAGACTTTTTCTCTACAATCTTACCTTGAGATCAGTCATGTCGTTGTTCTGGAGCTTTAGGGTTAGGAATATCCAAATAATTGTAGAATAATTTTCAATTGACTAATCGATTAATGGGCTCATTTCAGCATTAAAACCCAATATACTGTAGTGTCTCTGGGGGAAAGAGGGAAAGCCAACACACATCAACAACACTAGGGGTGTATATCATAAGTTGTATCGTGATCCGATATTACATCGATTCTTTGGACAATGATATGATATTTGCTAGCTGATATCACAATGTCTGCCGCGATACAATTTGATTCCATTCAATTTAGGGGCCAGTGATTGATATGAGACGATATCTTATGCCCATTTTACACAATCATTTACATTTATATCAACTCACAAAAAGCAATTGAAATATGGTTTGACAATGTTATTACAGAGCTCTTCCAGACATTTAAATAAACAACAAACTAGACCAGTATATGTTATTTTGTTAGCTTATCAAACTTTCATATTAAATCAGCATTTACTGTAAATGCAACATTGGACAGTTCAGGGGCTGACATGGTAGGTAGACGCATGGTTACAGGGTGGTGATGATCTGTAGCTCCAATGATCAAATTGTGAACATCATAACTCTAAGTTTGAAATCGGTGGTAATGAGTGCCTGTCAAATGCAATATATTTACATCCTATTAGAGGACAGTCGAAGCTTCTACTGGATGTGCAAGTAAAATCGTCACTTGTAGTTGCAGTGATGGCAAATATATTTTCTACTGAACATTTCTTGGAGTGGTGGGTTGCTATACCGCGCTAAAAGGGCAAACAAATCAAAACGTTCCTAACTCGTCACCTCAGCTGCATTAGCTCTTAGCGGCTGTCTTGCTTGTTCGCCCCTGTTTGTCCCTTCTCCCAGGTTACCAATAGGGATTGATGGCCATGCCAAAGCAAAAACTGAAAAATCCATACCACTCTCCTGCCCTTTCCATATTCCATTGATTTCATGGTGAAATATCTGCATGTGTCATGTACTTTTGCAGTGCTCACAATAGAACAACACATGTTTAGAAGTAAATCAACATAAATCTGCTTCAGGACAGCATTTTATCAAGTTGCTTTAGGACCTCTATCTCTCTCGCTCTCTTTTACAGAGGCAATTGAAGAGGAAAGTCAAATGAAAAATCCATCCAATCCGAGAGCTGATGGATTTTATTCATGGAGTAAAAGCAAAATTTATGAGTGCACTTTTAATTTGCATGCACATATAAGCAAGCACACGCATACGGTACATACAGTGCAAGCTTACATTATACACGCACAAGCTCATTAAGTCACTGACAGCTATGAAAAGCGGCACACATGAGAATAAGTTTGCAGTTCACAATTTTAACTGATAATTAGGAAATGTTTTTGGTGGAGGCATATTACTGAAATACTGTATATGTTATTTTTTTCCTCATCAGTTTCCTGGATAAATGGAAAGCAGCCTGAGGTGGTATCAGTTTCCCTGAGGACATTATGTCAGATCAGCTTTAATACTTGTTTTCCACATATACATCTATGCATACTGGCCATGTTTAAGCTTGACTTTTTCTTCCAGCAAGACATTTAAAACTGAGTGCAAAACTCTGAGAGTATGCACATCTCTGCTAAGGCAGCAAAGACCTCTAATGTGTTATATTGATGATAGGAACATTTTTTGTTTTTTTATTACAATTTCTAAAAACAGTTTTTGCTGTTTATTGTTATGTACAGCAACAGTTGTGTTTTGCATAAACCTATTGGTTAATTATTAAGATTACCACATGGACATGGCTGAGCCTCATTTGGATCTGGAAGTACAGAAGGGAGAGAGCAGAAATGGAGGGGGTGTGTTTTTTGTTATGCTATTCAAAAGTCTTTATTTTCAACTGCAGTTTTAAATAGACTGATATTTACTAAAAAGTTGGCCAGTAAGTTGTTTGCACAACTTGCTATGTTAACATTATGTATGTCTTTATGATAATATTTGGGAATACAATATTGGTCAAGAGTTAACACTTGCTTCTGAAACATACATCAATATTACCTTGGCATTAAGCTATGTCTGCCTTCATTTTTAAGATGACTACAAACCAAATTTGTGTTGAGAATGTGAGTTTGCAGAAAAACTGAAGCCTAAGGCTAATCATTTCTCAGTGCAAATGGTCCAAAATACATGAGAATAATTTCATCAGGTCTTTTCATAATGTAGCTTTTGTAGTGTGGTGGTTGTGTATATTTTAAAATGTGCCTAGCAGTTTTTTTACTACATCACAAACAGCAGATATATTTCAACCAAAACATAATTACTCATCTCTCTTTCCATACAAAATGATATGCACATGATGTGAAGCTATTTGCAAACATGTTCAGCACCTAGGATTTAGTCAGTGGATTAATAGCCAAGGGGAATTTGCAAACCATCATGAATACATTTAATTCAACATGTTGTTGTTTTAAAGCAACACTAGAGAACTTTTTGTAACTTAAAATAATGTTTCCAAAATCGTTTCAGTGGTTCATCAACTCGTAACAGGGTGAACGGCACTTCTGCATTTGCTTTGCGGCTCTCTACCGGCTATAACCGCACTTTGCAAGTTTGCCAGATCGGGTAGCGGATCTGTATCTCATCGAATGAGACATAATGGGACAATTCCGCTTCCAACCTGCAGGGTACCCAAAGTGGGAAAAGTTCTCTAGTGTTGCTTTAAAACAAATTGAAAGCCCAGAAACTAAGTAGCATTTCTACCTTTTCATTTATACATTACTCCGAATATGATTCTCGTTATTGCATTTCTACATCTTAAAATCCCAATCAGAGTCTACATGATGTGAAATGATGACATTTAAAAGAAAGCGGCACTGTTTATTTAATGCATTAAGGCTGTAACTGAGGCTTTCCATTCAATGCCACTGCTTAAAATATGTAAAGGTTGCTGTGTTTTTTTTAATGGTAATGGCAGGCAGTACAATAGGGATTTTAGTCCTTTGGGCAGTGTTTGACAGGAAACAGAATCTGTACGTTTGGCTTGTATGCAGCAGCATGAGGCTGTAAGGCTGTAAAACAGAGAGAAGAATGGAAAAAGGGGGAGGAAGGAGGAAGACAGAGGGGAAATGAGGAGAGTAGGCTTCAGCAACAATATCCTTTCTGCTGAAACTTTACATATGTCAGCACTTCAAAAGTTTCCCCATTATTATTTATCCCACATCCCCTCCAAGAGCGTAAAGTATTCATTTGATCTAACCTTTTATTCTGTGCCTACTGTAAATCGTTTCAAGCTGGATGGAGTACATACATTCTTTAAAACATATTGCAAGTAATTGCAGACAAGAAGATTTCCCGACTGAATAAAACAGTGCTTTGAAAGGAACAATTGATTCATCTCTGTAAATGTACTTGAGCCACTGGAGGACTTTAAAGACAAATCTGTGTTGGTAAAGTAGCAGTGCTAGCAGAGTCTCTGTTTTCCTTGTGCCATGATAAAGTCACAGCTTTAATGTGTTTTACAGTCTGTCGACAGAGGAGTCAGACAAACATCAGATCAGAACTGCAAAGACTAACCACCAGAACTAAGCCATTGTTTATCGACAATATAATAGCATGTGGTTTTGCTTAGATGACCCAATATGAGACTTGGATAGTGATGAAACTATGATTTGTCTGCTGCAGTGATGCTTTGCTTACGAAATAATCATCAATTGCGTTCGTAAAGTACATACTTTATGTTATCCACTAAGCCACTATGTGATTTATGTGATTATAACATATTTCAAATGATTCTGATAGCACAAGTTGTTTGTAGAAAAATGAATCCCAGTGTGGTGGAGTCTGTATTGCGCTTCCAGCCCTTCATTCTTATACCCCTTTCATACCGGAGACGTGTTTGGGCTCACTCTGGTTGTCACCATTAGCAGAGAATCCAGTCTACAATCGAGTTCAATACACTGCACTGCTAAACTAAAGAATTGCATCGAATGATTACTAATTCAAGTCATCAGTCATGTCTTCACCTTCACTTGACCACATATGCTTTCTCTTACTCTCTCGCTCATTCCCCTTTTCTCTCTTTGTTTCTTTGTTTCTTTCTCACTCCCTTTTTGAGTAGCCGGTTGAATGATGTTTTAACATCATTATCATTTCATTTCCATACCCGATAGAGATGCCAGTTCACCAAAACTTGGCAGCCTACAACCCACGTATAACCCTGGTCGAGAGTAGAACGGACATTGAACTGTTTGCAATGGTCATTAGACTAGTTCGATTGAAAATGGTGGTTGTTATTAGTTTTTATGGCAACAACACGTCAGTGGGACCGTAAAGTGTATTACACTAATTTGAGTATTCCGTTTTCCTGACAGCTTACCAATAGAAATATGAAGCAATTAAATCCAGCAATCCTCAATTCCTCTTTAGCGGCAAGGTAACGAACGTAGTGCAAGACTGTCCACGCTTCATACTACTCTGCTCGTTTGTCGCAAAATCACACCTCAGTGAGTCTGCGACTTTTCGCAAGTCGGTTTATATGGAAGTTTATGTGGAAGTTAGCCCGCTACAACAGTCACAGTTCTTTGCAATGGAAACAGTACACATAAAAGGCCGCCGCTCTGACCATCCTGCTATGTTGATTTGAATGGGAATGTCCGTTCTACTCTAATTCTATTTCTATGGTTTACTCATTCAGACCACAGACGTCACAATGTCGGTCTGAATGGGGTAGGAAGGTGGAGGTTTTCTTGTAAAGAGCTTGTGTGTACAATGTTTTTTCCGATCACGGACGGTTAAAGTGCTTGAATTCGGGGTGAAAAGCCACCTGTCATAGAGAGGTGCGAGACGCGATTATGGTTAATTATGGTCTTTTCTGGAAGACATTCTTAGTGTTGTTCTCATGAAAAGAGTCCACAATAGTTGTTAAAAGAGTAAAAAACACTGCTTTCTCTCTTACCTCCACACACCTGGCCAATCACTGAGTGAAGTGGGTGTGTATGTTGGATTGTCACTTTCGGAAAGTTACAGAAGTAGATAGGCCCCACCAATGCTGACATTTGAAAGGTCTGGGAGGAGGTGGTTTCAGTGGTTGTTTGACCAACTGACAAGCATATCTGTTAGAGCATGCCAACACAGTGAGTATCCTCAGGTGGGATCAGTGGAACAAAGGGTGTAGTAGTTGCAATGCATTGCTGTAAATAATCGTTCTAAAGCCAGAAAGTTTCAAATTGTACACATAGCGGCTTTAATATTCATAGAAAACCAACCTGTGTTCAATCTTTGACCATCAAGTTGAGCATCAATAATTAAGATGGTGTGACAGTAGTTACGGGAACCTGTTTATGACTAGACTGGGTAAACCTGTACATTTATCTATCCTGCTTCCGTTACAAATCTGCGGGAACCAATCACAAACTGGCTTATCCTATCCTGGCGGGCTATTGGCGGGTTTAACATGATGACGATAGAGAAGCGACCAAGCAGCTTTTTGTTTACATTCAACATGGTGGCCACCGGAGCGCAGAAACCTGTTGATGCCGCTGTCGCTGCTACGTCCCCCGGATCGTTGGTCTGATTGGTTGAAGGACTATCCAATTGCGTATGCCTGTTGATCACGCCTCTTGTGCAGTAGAAAATACAGAGCAGACTCCCCAGACTAATGTTCAATCTTAAAAGATTGAGCTTGGTCTGGTGATAGCCAGACTAGTTTATGACTGTAACACTTAACAAAGTCACTGGTGCATGTGTATGTGCATGCTTGTGTTTAGTATGTGTGCAGTTCATATGTGCTAACAGTTGGTGGCATGGCAGGTTATGCATCTGCTATGACGCAGGAAGGCGATTTCACCATGGTGCTAAGTGATTCGGCTCATCTCTGGGGAGAAGTTTAATTCTCCTCTTAGTAAGGGTGCCATTAAAATGCAATGACGAGATTAATGCTCATCTTGTAAGTGACATTTACTTTCTCATCCACTGTGGAAATTGTCTTGCAATATTGTGTGCTAGGCCTTGTTTTGAATGCTGATCAGTATATGTAGTGACAGTATGAAAAATGTTGAATACACTTTATAAAGAGGAAGGGTATCTAGCTAAGTAAGGGACAAACAGTAAAACAAGACCATCAGCAAAACGGGACCGTGAACTTTAAAACTGCAGTGCAGATTCCAAACTGTATGCTGTTTAAATGGCTGTCCTCAGCATTAGTAATAGGACTGCAGAAGCTGATACCTGACCAGAAATATGATTTATAATGCAATACCATTGTTCCGAAGTTGCTTTTGAAAATGTATAGTTTACTGTCAAAGTATGCCTTTTATGCATCTTTCTGATTTCCCGTACGCTCCCCTGAGGGGATCTACAACAATAGAATGTCTTCATGTCTCAGGATTACTAAAACCCTGTGCAACCCTTGATTGTGCTCCCTGATAACATGTCTATGCCCGTGCCTCATAAAATCCTATTCATCCTCTTTTTGTGTTTTCTGACTCAGAAATCTCTGAATTTCTTTTTCTCTTACAGTGTGTGTACGCAGCAGCGCAGCAGTCAGAGCCCAAACTGTGTGTGTGTATATATACACAGTTGTGCGAGAGCCGTCGGCACACACTCTATGCGTATGTGAGATGAGGAGAAGCTAAGTGGCTAACACAACCACCCAGATCAGACAGCCTCCTGTGCTGCAAGATGGATTAGAGCCCCACACCTCAGGAGATCAAAGGTAGGAGAAGATGTTTGGTAATCACCTGCCCTATTCAATGACTGCATGGAGAGAGTGACGAGTGAAGGAGGGAGAGGCCATGATGAATCACAATGAGATTAGGCTAAGGTCTCTCGTCCTGTCATGTCCATAAATCTCATCATCTTTTGATGTTAGAGGGACTAAAGGAAGTAAGCAATGAGATTTATCTGACTTTATATATTTTTTATTGAAAATTATGAAAGTGTGAAAGTGATATAAGTATAAAAAAAACAAATATTGGTGATATACCCTGCATTACTGAGTGTATTAAGTAATCAGTCAGCACAGCTAGAATGTTATTTAAACTCATTTACTCCTCGATCCATCATTACAAACACATTTAGTTTTCTTTTGTTAAATATATTGGAATTCTATTTTAGCAAAGATCCAAAAGTGTCCAAAGATACCAAATATGCCATGCTGAATTTAAAGAAAATATGTAGAAATAATGCACAGGTATCTAAATGTTTTTTCATTTGATGTGATACTCCATACATAGCATATCAGATTTCAATATTTCACTCAAAATAAAGATCATACACGGTTCAGTAGCATCACTGTAACGAAACAGTAGTATAGGACAAGTAGAGAGAGAATCTATTTTTGACAACGTTGAACTGTAGATTGTTGAAAAAGCGTGTTATAATATTGACGCTACTGAATAGGGAATATCTGGTTTCAAGAGGTTAATTTGAGTATAAAAATGTCAGCAATCTAAAACATCAGGATGGACCTCTGTATAGCTGCCCACGTCTCCAGTTTGGTCAGCGATTCCAAAAAGGTCTTGCGTTGCTCTTGTGAGTTTTGTGAGCGAAACAACCGAGCCAAGGAAAACACACACTTTTGCTCTTACTATTGTGATTAGTATTCTACATTGCTCGCTCCCATCTATAATATAAATAAAAGCATTGGTGAATGCGACAAGTCCAGGCAAGTTCTCTGGGAGTTGTTGAAAGTAATTCTAGAAAATGCAGGAAAACACTAACTGAATTAGAGGCAGATGAGGCATTCAGGTTAAAGGTGCAGTAGGTAAGACTTATAAAACTAACTTTCTGTCATATTTGCTGAAACTGACTCTATGTTCGAGTAGAACTACATGAAGCAGGTAATTTAAAAAAAAAGGCACCACCTATCAGGGCCAGGGGGTGGTGTCTAACTGCGTGTCAATCACTGCTCATGCACACGCATTCATTCTCCCTTGTGGGGGGAGGGGCTTAGGAGACCGTTTTGGGCTTTAGCAGAAAGGGGGGTAAGGACTGAGAAGTTGATGATATATTAACTGTAACATTATAACAGCTTCCAGGGTCACGTTTTCCTTTAAGCTGCTTAAGAAGTATTTGCTGTTACAGAAATGAGTGTGGTCACTGTAATTTAATGGCTAAAAGATCTGTTCTTCAAGGCCAATTTAGGTCCCTACTGTAGTTGGAAAAAATAAATAGCACACAGCAACCTAACAGTGACACACACTCTGTGTTCTTCTCTGTGAGCACCACAATGCGTACAAAAGTGGACTTATTTTTCACCGTCACAAAATAATTTTACAGCGCTTACATGTGACAACAAAAGCTGCTTATTGGACTATAATTCAGCACTGTTTGCGTGAAAGGGGATTATTTTATTGAAATTTCTTCAGCTGAGAGGTTTTTGGCCATCCATGTAAAATGGATCCATAACTGTATTTTTTTTTTAGGTTTCTCCTCCTGAGTGGTCTCACCAAGCCTGGCAGATGAACTTGTACCTTTTAGTATCCTCTCTTATTTTCTCAACAAATCAAATAAGACTCAGTTTTACTAGAAATTCCCCATGCTAAGTTTTTTTTTTTTTTTTTTTTAAATAAGCACATATCCTGGATTTCTCTTTTTTGTGACAGCCAGTTGTCAGCCATTCCACATTTTGCATAGCTCCTGTGCAAAAGGCCTTCTTTGGCTCCTCTTTAGTCCTATAGTTTAGAGGGAGAGCTTACACAATACTAAAGGTCCTTCTCAACAATGGGAACAGACTTATTTGTAGTCATAACATTACTTTTTTCGTCAACAAACTCAGCAAATGCTTAAATTCTGAGCAAACTGGGAAATGCAGCAACTCTGCAACTCAGAATGTCCCTTACAAATGAATCCTAATCATACAATGAAAGTCAGAATTAAGTTCCAAAGAAAGGCGACTAATTAACGACTAATAAAACAACACACTTTGAGTGCTCTTACTGAGAACTAGAACTGATGATACAGTATACAGTAAAGTTTTAGGATAAATATGACATTTTTGATATATCCGTACATCTTGTGTGTTTGCATATCAAGCTAAACTACATGTGGTTTTAAGATTCTGAAGTATTTATTTTTGTATGAAGTAGGTGTGCACAGATATGAAAATGTTGACCAATACCAATAACCAATAATAATGATGAGTTTGCAGCAGCATTTGAGTAAAACCTCATCACCTGGCTTCTCTCAGGCTAATCTCTGTTCTGTTAACAAGAATGCAACCTTTTATCCTACATTCTGACTGCATAAAAACAGGCAGAAAGTGTCAACATGCAATGGCTTTCTGTCCTTTTTCCATCTCTACTTTCTTTGTGGCCTCCCTTACATGTATTTATTTGGTTTTTGACAAAACCAGCTCACAAAAGCTGCAGAAATGGTGTATTTTTAGATAAAGGTGCCAGACTGTGCCCTATAGCAAATGACTGAGTGTGTCTGTGTCTGTGAGTTTTTGCCAGTGTTGTTTTATTACAGGACAGGATATGTTGTTGTCTGGAGGCTTCGTTGCAACTGCTACCTGCGGTGCTCTGTTCAGATCAGAAAGAATCACAGGAGGCTTATAGGTAAATACTAAGAGGATCTGGATTTGCCCAAACCATCAACAATCAACTCAGCTTGTTTTTATAGACTCAAACGGGGTGTTAGAAGCACAAGGTAGCATACATATAATTTCTCAGAGTTCAGATTCTCACTGTGAATTCCTCTCTTTTACACGTTGGTGCAAAATTGTCCTTTTAAATCCGCATCAAATCGATTTGAAAGCTAACAGATTGCACGTGTTAGTGCTGGTGTTACACCAGATAGATATGTTCAGCGTGTACAAACAATGTTGGGAACTTTTCAATTAGGCCTACTGTAACAAAAGATATCTTAAACACACACACACACACACACACACACACACACACACACACACACACACACACACACACGCTCCTTGGAAAGTAATACCACTTATTTAGCCTATGTAATATTACAAACTCTTAAGTGTGCCAGTGACAGAAAAAACAAATTCATATTCATATGCAGGATAACACGCTTTTCATATTTTTTAAGCCACCACATCCCCCACAGGCAGCTCCAGTATGCTGTGAATACAAATGCCAGAACACACAGTATGCTGTAAAGACATTGAATTTCTCTGAGGCACCAGTGCCCTGTGAAATCTACTACTGACAGAATTTGACTTTTTTCTGACTTTGGCTCAAGGAAAGTGGTTTGAGGAGATGGTTTCAATTTCATTGCCCACATGTGCAATCTTGCATGAGATGCAAGTATTGAATATCACTTTGGTGCAGATGGTGTATTATAGTCCAACAGTGTGTGTCAACCGCAGCATTCAATATTGCCACTGGGTAAATCCTTCTCCTCAGCCGTACTGGAAATGGTGAACTGGTTCTGGTGTGGTGTGCTCAGAAAATAATCTTTGCTGCACTTTGTTTACTGCATCATTGATGCCTGTAGCAAGTTCTTCTTTACCTGCTTAGTAGAAACACAGTGCATGTCTGATGAACTCAGTTCCCTCTTTCCAGAATACGTTTTATGTGTGTGTGTGTGTGTGTGTGTGTGTGTGTGTGTGTGTGTGTGTGTGTGTGTGTGTGTGTGTATGCATGTGTTTAATGAGCTGTTTGTATGTGTGTGTTGACTGAATGCATGAGTCTGCCTTAGTCTGCTCCTGTCTGTGTTGCCCCTGGGCCACCTGCCTTTCCCCTGCCTCTTTTGCTGGCTGCTCCTGAGAAGTAGAGATAAGGCCCACTGATGTTTGTCTGCTCCCTGGAAGATTACTGAGGCAGACAGGTACAAGGACTCTGGCAGACAGCTACTTTATACTGGAAGCCAAAGAAGAACTTGTTTGGGATGCCTAAGCTGACCACAGCACCAATCCAGCTTGAATGCCATCTGGCCTCTTTCACTGTGCTGTTGCTGTTCAGCTAATTACTGTTCAAAGAGAAACACACAGTCAATGAGGGAAATATCTGGGAAATTTCTTTGACCTAGGAACTTTAAATGAAAGTGAATAATCAAACATAATGTCGCTGATATTTCTTTGATTAATGGTGATTGAAATGTAATTAGTAAATCATAATTGCATAAATGAGGATTGAAGTCACTAGGTCATCAGCATACCAGATACCTACTGGAGATACAGTAAATACACTGGGATACTCTTCATCATAATATAATAATAAAATAATTGTGTCGACTATTAATATTCTTAAAATATGAGATCTAAAATCTTTCTCTTTGGACTAAAAAGGTAAGTGGGATGAATATATGTCACATGACAATAGCCTACATATCAACTTACTTAAAGAAATTTCAGGAAATTATGATATTTCTCGATTGTATTTGTCCTGTCTTGTTTCCAAGAGACATTCAGAAAAAAAGTAAATACATTTCACTATTCAATAATAAACAAGGAATACATTATTTACACAATTACTCACAAAGATCATATTTGTTTTTAGTTATCATTGCTAAAATGGTGTGCGTTGTTGCACTGTCAAATCAGTATAACTAGGGTGTAATAACAGTTGTTGTCTGTTTGGTGAGAGACAGTTAAAAGCTATAATTTTGTTTCTAAAAACCACACTGGATGCTCATTACTTCTGAAAAGTTGCTAATGGAATGTTGATGGGGTTTCTCATTATGATGTCTTTCATTGATTGTTATGAGTAGGCATTGAAAAAAAGAATACGGTATTTTATTCAGATGGGGGTGGATGATCAATTAGCAGAAGCTTTCATAAGTGAGGACTTGAGAAAGAAATCTGCAAAAATCAAGTGGTCTGTACGCGATTGTGTGTGAGCATGCGTGTGTGTGTGTGTGCGCCTTTTGTACATTTACTCTTGGAGCACCAGGCTGTGAACATTGTTTATGATTAAAGCACAAGGTCAGTGTGGAGCTGCCTAATTAGGCCTTTTCTGCATCTGTGAAGAACATTTCAGTGATTTCACAGGCTTCTTGGACATAAAATTACTGTACCTCATTTACGGAGCTCAGGGCAGAGAGGGTAAGGAAGAGAAAGCTGCTAAAATGGTGTGACTGCGAGGTTTGGTCTGGGTGCTGAAGAGATCAGGGGTCCGTTTCAGAAAGCAGGTTTAGTGAAAACTCTGAGTTTGTTAACCCTGAGATGAGGGAAACTCTGGGTTTTCCGTTTCAGAAAGAGAGGTAACTTAACCTCACAGTCAGTTACTATGGTTACTGAGTCTGTGAACCTAACCTGGTCGGGAGCAGGTTTTCTTCAAGAAACCTTGAGTTTCTTCTCTCTCATTTCCTCATTCATTCATTCAGTCTGTATCAGGTGCATTTTAATGCAGTTTGTTATCTGCATGAATAAAAACTTAATAAAAAAAACGTATTGTTAGGCAGATTATAAAACATTTTTTTCTCAAACATGTCATGTCCTTTTGGCGACGATCCCGTTGATGAAAAAGCTGTATTACTTCAGAGAGTTTACGTCGGGAGATGATATTGAGTCCCGACTAGATGTATTTTCATTTCCACATAACTGATTTGAGAGGTATTTTTTTTCACAGTCCATTAGATATGTAGATACCTTATCCGTCCTCATATCACTAACATCCACCATCTTGGACATGCTTTAACATCCCAGCAGATTCTTTGTGTCGCATTACGTTTTTTGCAAACGGCAGTTTTCTTTATTGGTGATGCAGATCATACTGTAGGCTAATACTCCGAGTTGATTGAACCAACTCATATCAGCTGTTCTGAAACCGAAAACGGTAAATCAACTCAGACATCAGGGTTAGACTCAGAGTTTGTTAAACCTTCTACCTGAAACGGACCCCAGGAAAATCATCTGCATCATACCGTTGTGCCTCTGTACAACACAGAGGTGTGTTTCCATAGCTGTCCTGCTTGAAGGTTATGTTCAGAAAAGAGTTGTTGAGAGTTTTAAAAAGTGTAAAAAATGTTGATGTGCAGCAGCAAATGGGTCATAAGGAGGGGAGATAATGTAGGAGATAAATTAGGTAAAAGTGAGAATAAAGGGAACGGGGTCAGTGTAAAAAAAGGATTGTAGATGGATCACAGGGTTTTGAGCACTTCTGTTTTCTTCATAAGTATGATGTATAAATTACAGACAAGGCTATCACCATTAGGGGTGCACGATTCAGAAAATGTCACATTTCGATTCAATATCGATTTTTAGGCTCGCGATTCGATTCAAAATCGATTTTCGATTCAAAAACGATTTTTCAATTAAAAAAACGATTCACAGTATGTAAATGTAGTTACTTTTCCCATGTGATTGCAGTAGACATACAATTTAAAAAAAATAATGATAAAAAACAACAACTTTGGAATTCTATTAATCGATTTAGAATCGGTAGAGCTTGAATTGCGATTCCAATATGAATCGATTTTTTTTTTTTGCACACCCCTAATCACCATGCTTAGTCTTTTTTATCAGTCATTATGAGCTTATGTCATAAGTGTCCAACTCCCTTTTATGTTATTTAAAACTTGTGTTGGTAGATCACTGCAGTCTTGCTTCGCTTTCTGCATCCCTCTCATGCAGGCACATTTTCCATCTTTGTGTTGATTTATTCTGTTTGATTGACTCCTGTTTGATCAGAGCTGTTTAAATAGTTGTCTCAATATTTATGTGACCAATTGTGAAGATGCCATGTGATTGTGGCTCAACTGGCAGAATATAAATTGTTCATTGCTCCCCACGTCATGTAGTAGACAGTCCATCCACATGCCTGACAGCCCTAGTTGAAAATGAAATTAGTGGAAAGGAGAGACGTACAAGCAAGAGCAGAGGACAAGGGATAATACATGATTCACACGCAGTAAGCCATGGCTGTGTAGCACATCGAATATACATGGGGGAGAAAGCGTGGAGGGGATCTTAGGGTTTAGAAACAGTTAAGAAGCAGACTTTTACAAGGTGAAGTGCAGCTTATGAAGGGAGCTCAGAATGAATTAGACAGTGTAACTGCTTTTGAGTCACTGACTGACAGATTAGCAGTATGACAAATTATTTATTTGACAATACCTCTGAAATAGCAGCACAGTTCCCTGTATTTGGATTTTAAGAAGATTATGAAAGCATTAGAAGCATCTGCTTAACTCAGCCTTCACACAGAAACATTACTGTAGACAGACCACATACTGTATCATATAGTGGAAAAATACTCTGGGTAAAAATACCTGGTTTATCATGTGATAAATGTACTTTTATTAATAGTCAACCATCTTAAATTGAATTGAATAACATGAAGGCTGGTGTGGCTTGTGGTGCTTTTCAACTTGCAATCAGTGGCAGCATCTGGCCAGTGAATAGCAGTATAACAATAGCAGTTAGATGTATAGAGCTGTGAGTATTTCAATAGACAGCCCCCTTATGGGTATGAGATATAAGCTATTGAAGTGTATATTCATTTAATTTTTTTTAGAATAGACGCTGCAAAAATGTTTTAATTTAAAAAAAAATTTGTGCCGAAGTATTTGAGATGGGTTTGTTTTTAGTTTGGTATTTCGTTGAATTGTTTCTGTGTTGCAGCAGGAGAGGAAGTGGAAAAATATCAAACGCAGCAGTTTACTCTTGTTAAGGCTGGCTTTGCATGGCTTTCATTCACACATACATTACTTTTTGTTAAAAAGGACTAAGCAGCATTTCTTCAACACTTCACCTTTGGCTGTTACACTGTATCCTGTTGTGCAGCCTGTGAACACGGAGCAACAATTTTTGTCAGCATTATTAACTGCTGTTGGGCTTTATCGGGGCACAGCGGTGCATAATTGGAAAATCTAAACCCATGAAACATAACCATAAGGTCTTCTCAGCCACTTGCATCACTGTTATTTATGATTTTGCACTGTAATTTCTGCTATCTAGTCTTGGCAAGTATATAAAAGATGCACGGTTAAACTCTGTTGCACAAATCTTCTGTCATAATTCACTGGTTTTGTTAGTTTTCTTCCGGCCGTATTTCTCTAAGTTGAGTCAATGACCATGTCTTGCTTTACTGTGAACGACCAATACTGCCTGTTGAATGGCAATGAATATCCTACAGGTACTTTGTCTGAGATCAGAGACAAAGAGAAGGACAGGGAGAGATGGAGAAGTTTCAAGGAGAGGTAAAATTAAAGATAGGACCAAGTGAGAGGAAAATGAAAGACCGTAGGATAAGCGATAATAAGGAGTAGAGAGAGGTGTTCAGAGAAAGACAGAAGAGGAGACTGTCAGGGGATTTAGCAAGAGGAACTGAGGCAGGGAGAGAGTCATGATACCTCATATATTAGAAACAGTATGAGAGGTAGAGAAGGAGTTTGATGAGTTAGTGCCGTGCAGTGCATAGTCACCGCAGCATCTCCAGATACGATCAGCAGGAGAATGAAGGGCAGCGGCGGGTAGAAAAGCTAGATGCGACAGCTGGCTCCAGTGGTGTGTGGTGAGGGGTGGTATTGTTTCAGCCTTTTGTAGACGTGCTCCAATCCCATTTACAAATTGGAAAGACCGCCAGTCACAGTTGCACAGAAACTGGCTGCTGTCACTGGGTAAGCTGGCTGATGGATGGGACCACTTTGCTTGGTGGATCTAATGATAATGGGGCAGAAGAGGTCAGAGTTGGATTATGACTGCCTGGTGGCACGAAGACAGTGGTGCAGACCGTACTCTGTCTAGTTGATAAAACCACTGTGTTCCATTTGATTCTGCTGATAATTGACTGGTTATGGCTGGTTAGAGGTAGTAATGGGTCCAAAAATTGGGCACACGTCCTAAGTCCACATTTGTTCTGAAGTGTCTAAAGGGTACACTGAGTATGCTTTGTGTGAAGTAATAATGCCTATTCAACACTGGGTTTAATTTATTTAATCTCCAGTCTTGGTGGAAAATACCGTCTGTATTTGTAAGCAGCATAACACATTACAAGAGAAGTGCAGGATTAGGGAATGACTGCAACACAGTTAAATCATTATTTGCCTTAATAACACATTTTTGAAGAGTACTATCTACTATGTCTGTTTTATTCAATGAGACAACTGTGAACAGAAGATTTCACTCGGCTGTGCTCCTTGCCATAAAGGGAGTGGAGCACACACACAGAGTGGCCAGGCACAGCTTAGTACATAGAGCAGCGAGAGGATTTGTCTTGCGATTTTGGTTCTGTCTCAGTCTGAGTTAGCCTGAGATGCATACTGTTAAAACTAGAGCTGATATAGAGTTATACAGCTGATTCCTCTGGTGTTTTAGTGCAGAGGTTCTCAAACTTTTTTCAGCCAAGGACGGCATACAAGATAAAGAATATAACGGAGATCCCCTCATGGATGTCCCTTGGAATAATTTTACGTAGCCTATTTTTTTTACACTTCTATAGTATTAGTTATGTGAAAGAACAACACAAGAGAAATGTATTAAAAAGACATTAGATGTGTATTAAACTTTTGCAGGATCTAAGAGTAATAGATGTGTTCATTAATATTATTTGTTGAACTATAAAGCCTTTTGTTAAAAAAAAAAATGAATCGGAGGTCTTTCATAGACCTCCTGGCAGAGTGCCACGAACCCCACTTTGAGAATCAATGTTTTAGCAACGTGACATCATGACTTTGCGTAAACATACACGCCACTTTCCTAAAACTAAGAGCGTGTTATCTGTATGCATTTTCAGCTGTCCGCGTGTATGTCTACGTTGTATACAGCTGACTGCAGTGTGCAACGTCTTTCTAAAGCCACGTGGCGTGTGGAGGTTGGGTTGAAAAGAAAAGACGGATGGGATCAGGAAAAGAAGAACGGGGTTGGGTTTGGAAAAGAACAAACGTGGAAAGGAAACATCACACGAGGGACACAAGGGAAACGCCACACGCGGTACGCAATCCCCTCTCTCCTGGGTGAAAGTCCTGTGTTTTACCCATCCGCCACTCCAACCAACCTCCTTATGCGGATTTTTGGCCTTTCGTCAATTCACACGCAATCGCAAGGTAATGTAAGTCAACGGAGGCCAAACGGCGTTGATAAACACGCAAAATAGCGAGTATGCGTCTTTATAACACGCAAATCATGGCATATGAATTGGCGTGTCATACAAACGCCACTTCATGAGATCAGTCTGGTTTTAGAGAACAGGTACTCCAAAGACCCGTAGCCTGGTGTAATGTGACAAAGGAATGATATGAACTGCTATTTTCAGTTTAAGACAGGTTTGGACAGGCAATTCAAAGGTTTTGCTTAAGTATTATTCTTATTCGCCAGGGTGTTCTGAACTGAAAAAAGTTGTGAACAAATCATAACATCATGTACCCACAGAAAGTAATTTCTCTACTTTTTATTGTATTTTTTGCTTTCAGCTGGCTCCTCATGTCATTTTAAGACTAAATGAAACGCAATGATTGCCTTTGGAGCTGTAAGCTAACACTGTTACACATTAACAATCAAGAAGTGCATTTGTATTCAACACTGTCACAGTCCACGCAGTAGTGAATGGAGAGTTGGGATGAGTGAGCACAGCTCACGTGCCATATATTCGTTCTCGTTGGGCTTTTAGTTTTCACTGAGCCGTGAACAGCTCTCCCATGACAGCACAGGTACAGAGCATCTGCAGATGGCAAAGAGTCAATTTGCTGTTGAATAACTCCGGTGTTTGCATGTGAGGGACAGGTCCTTATCAGAGCTCCCGCCGGCTGATCAAAGTTGAAAGGGGGTCAGGCTGAATTAAAGACTTGCTAATTAAAATGTCCAGGGAAAATGCCAGGCCTCATTTCATTTATCTCCTCGAGCTCAGTTGGGGAGAGAAAGAGAGAGGTGAGCTTTGGGAGAAGTGAGGAAAACGAATAAAGGTGCGTTATCCCACAAGTTGAAGTGAGTCTGATACTAGAGGAAACATTGTTAAACAGGCTCTCTGTGTGTTTGGTAACAATCAGAAATGTGTTGTTCCATGATATCCCACGATATCTTGGTTTAAAGGTCCCACCTGTGTGTGAGTTGATAGGGAGATGTAGCTTTAAGCAGATGTTTGTGGTAGGAGTTTGGTGAGAGTTTGTTCACCTGAAAGCAGAGTTCTGTGGATGGATGGATTGAGGCCCCAAGCAAAGAAGCAAATCATGTAATGGGACATCCATAAAAGGCCTATTTTGTTTTCAGCCTGCTCTCACTTTGTCTTTGTGGCATGGCCTTTTTCAATTCTCCTGTTAGTGAGTGATTACTGTATAGTCTCTACCCCTGTGGCTGGGGTTTTCTCACAGGAGGGTTTTGGGGATTTTAAAAACCAAATAATGCATTCACACACATTCAGAAAAAATGCTAAAGTTAGTGTGTTAGTGATATAAAATATCCGTGTGTTCTGTGGCATATATCCATTTTTTTCCCCCTGTTAACTAAGTATTAGAAATTAAAAGGAATATCTCCCCTGTCACAGTCATTTGAGAGCCCGGTACTATTCTATATTTGTCTGAAGATCTGAAATGAGTTGATGTACTAACTAGTTGGCAGAAAAGTTGTTGTTTATGTATTACTGTACTATTTTCTACTAATTGTCGAATTGGAATAATCAGCAGATTAACAGACAACAAAAATTATTGTTAGTTGCTACTTGCAAACAACTTTGAAATCCACCATAGTGATAAAGAGGATTGTGTTCTGCATTCAGCACATGACATGCTGCTCCAAAATAGAAAATAGCACTTAAGCAATAATACCAGTATACTGTAGGTGTGAGAGCATTTGCCATCAGATTGTCTAATATTCTAAATGTTTGCCTTCTTTGGAACCAGAGTTCTTGTTGTGAAGGTGTCTGAGGCTGACTGTCACTGAGACCAGATCAGCCTAATGAGATGCCATGTTGCTCTGTGGAAATGATTACATCAGGAGGAGAGGCATTAGATTGATAAGGGAAGGCTTTGCCTCTGTCCCTGCGATGCACCAGCGCCTCCACCACCACCACACCGTTTAGACAGAGACAAGTCACTCCCTCTCAGCGCAAATGACCCATAACATTACTTGAAAAATAAAAAAATAAAAAGAAGGAAAATGTATACCCTACTAATCAAGATTCATGTAAGACTAAAATATTTTATTTGCAAAATGGAGCCAACTTATTTGCCAAAATAGCACTCCTCTAAGTTTTTGTTCCATAGCCTATACAGTACTTTTGCATTGCCATGGACTATTACTGCATTGGGTGGCAGTGTGAAAATATTTTTTTCTAAAAATATATTGCCAAATAGCACCTTTTACACTGCTAATAGTATACCGGTTTTATGTAGGTTCAGGGTGTTAGATAAGCTACCTGGCTGCGTATGGTTTGTGTCGATTGGTGTCATTGCTGCAATAGAGATGTAACCACTGAGCTGTAGAGATGGAAACTGATGGCGCGTTAATGGCCCATCAGTGCAAACAAAAGGATACAGATGCTCTTGGATGTCAGATTTAGAGGAAATTGTACCCCTAACGAGCCTGGCGGTTCTAGTTTTAAGTGAAAAAATCTATTTAAGTATTGTTCTGCTTACCTAGAAGCTCAATTTCTTAAGGTCATTAGTCACAGATTGTGTCTGTATGCTGATCACCATGGTTACCCCAGACTCCTGGGGTAACATCTGTATAGATCTTCACTCTGGGAGCCCAGTTGTCTGAAATGGAATAAAAGGTCAACAACCAAGGCACGTTTCTCCTTTAAAATTGTAATGCTGATTAATCGATAACTACGGTTATTGATGCAATAAAGGATGCTTGCTGAATGTCCCATTTGTAACTGTTTGGCCCAGCCTTCTGTGTGTGATTGCTTCCAAGGAGGCTAAGAGACCCATTAATCAGGACTTGGTTGATCGCTTCTCGGGTCAGCAGTGATCTGAGGGAGAAGCTCCTCGAGGTGAATGCAGCAGCAGTTTAATAGCTCACAGTGGACAAGCCGTGAAGCCAGCAGCTAGTGGAAGTGGTATTAGTAGTAGTTGTGTGTTGCTCTGGAGGACTTATCTGAATGCAGCCAGTGCACACAGACTTGTGATGAGATTTTGGATCTCATTTCCACATTTCATCAATCTATCATTTTTTTTTATTTTTACTTTTTCCAAATTTTCCTCAACACCTAGCTCACCACTAAATCTATTTTACAACCAGGAGAGACAAGTCAATAGATATAAAACAATTATTAAAGAATGCACTGTAGATTTGAGCCTTTTGGTGCAGACATCAATTAGATTGATTATGGGGATGGGTCTAATAATTGTCAGTTGTATTATCCCAAAGACATTATCCCCACTCTGATTTTAGATGGAGTCTGACAACGGTGGAGTAGGTGGTGGTTTGATGCTGCAATCACCTTCAGGAGCTGTAAGCAGAGCACAAAGGAGAACTAATTGGATTTATGAATGTGGATTGTGATTAGTGATTGAGTGGAGTGGTAGCTTTAGGGTACAGCTGGACCAAGTGTGGCGAGCAAAGGCGGAACCACTGCCTCCCTGTTTATTTAAAATGTGAAATAAAACTTAATTCATATACAGCTTCTGCACCAGTCAAACATTAGTTGTGGTCTTCATTTTTAACAACCAGTGAACTGTTGATCCGCCCACAGGCAGATCGTAGTGTCGGCCTTGCAGAGATCAATCTGGATAAGCGTTTAGGCTTACTCAGTGGTGTGAAGTGAAGCTGTAAGGAGTTGCCTTGTAGATTTTAAAGTGATATGATAATAGAGGGAAGTATATGACTGGATAAAAGCCAAGAGGTGTGGCTGAGAGAAAGTAATGAATGAAGGTGCTGAGAAGAGTGAATGAAGATGTCTTTCTGATTGGACTTTTGCTAAGCTCCATTTAACTGCTATACCTAGCACTGAAAAAGCATCAACAAATCATACACATTTGTTACTCATGAGCAAAATGACCCCATCACTCTAGAGTCTAAGTGCAATGACTTCAGGCCATGGTAATAAATTACCACCCTGCTACATAATTTCACAAACAGTTGAGTGTATAAACTCACTGCGTACATGAACTCAATCCCTACCAACACTTCAATTGAGAACATGCTGTATGAATTAAACAGATGTTAAACGGATGTTTTCTTTAAATAACCTACATGATTTGTTTGAATTGATAATGTTTGTAGAATCACTAAATGCTGATTTTTCATCTTTAACTCAAACATCTTGATTCGGTATGTACAGTGTACCTCACGTTTATGTGGTCAGAAAAGTTAGATTGTATCATTAAATTGACTGTAGCAGCTTCTTATTTTAGTAAGTTATGCAATTTATAAATTCATTATATATTGCTTAACCCATTAGTGGTTCATTATGACGTTGATCCCCCGTTGTTAGCTGTTCACAGTGGAGTGGACACTTAAGCTGCCTGTGTTCTAGTGGTTTCTATTCTGACTGTACAGGATCTCACTTAGCATGCGGATCCAGCTCTAGAGTGGATCCTCGGGGAGACGGGAGGCAGTGCTCTAAGGCCAAGGCTTAACTCTGGGATTTGATATTTCACCTTCTCTCAAGTGTGCTCACTCTCTATTGATACTTCATACAGTAAATGTTTTGAAACCTTCTGCTTTAAACTCTTATTAGTGTCATCATGTATCAGCCACAATCTTCTTTCTTCATATCCACATTAGATCAGTGGTAGGGTAATCCTTGAAAAGTGCCTTATCTTTCCAGGTCCCTACTATATCTTATATTTGATCACAGCACATTTAAGTGCAGTGACTTTTTTAAAAGTAATTCAATGACCTAGGTAGTATCATGTTTTGTATGGAAACATCAAGATTCAAATTCAAAGGTCTTTCAATACAGCAGTCATAGCTGAGCTTAAAATACACATTAATTAAAATGTGCTTGTTTTTTTTAAGCAGATTAGACTCATGCCATCACTTTGACAATGACATTGTGTTTATGTTGTTTGGCAGGAAACATACTAGTAATGTACATGGATGTAGTAATAGATAACCACAATTGCTGTCAGTACTAACCCACTTTACTCTAACAGCTTTTCACCCACCCTCGGGAGTACTGGCTCTTCTCAATTAAAACTATATGAGTGTGCAGCTAATGGTTTTTGACTCTGTGAATGACAGTATTGGTCTAATGGTCTGTCTGTCATTTTGAGCATGTTAACGGTAACGGTAGAACTATAAGGTACATTATTGTCTCAGTCATTTTTTATATATTCTGGTGTGAACCAGAGAGAGATTTGACTCTTAGATTCTAAACTGATAGTATAATAGAGGTAAATGGGAAATTGTATGTGTGTGAATGGATAGCAGCCAAGAGCTGTTGCTTACAGGGAGTAATAAAGTAGTAGTAGCAGTAGTGAGAAAGAATTTGTCTGCCAATTGTAAGTTTTTTTAAGTCCGATCAATGAGTATTTTTTTAAAGTTCGGTAAAAGAGACAACTAATAAATATCCATCATTTTTCAAACTTCTATTTCTTCCATCAGCTGCCCATTTTGTACGTGATAGATAACTGGCTTTTTCACTCCAATTCTAAAATTGAATGAGTCAATCTACGATGCTGTATGGTGACAGACAGATTTGAGTGTTTTCAGAAGCGAGACAAGTCATCTCTTAAAAGTACTTTCCCTGCTGTATGTTTCCTGCCAAACAACACAGACACAACGTCCTTGAGCTCCAAAGTTTCTCAGGTGAACACATGTAAGAGATCTCTCTCTGATACAGTAGCCTTTGTATCCCCTCTTCACTTTTGTTGCCGCTCTCTCTCTAACTCTGACACTCTGGGTCTTTTCTTTTTTCTTTGTCTCTCCTATGCAAACACATAAACTTAGTGCTCTGTTTCGAAATTCCAGTGCTATTTATAGAGCATATGTGTTCCCAAAAAGTTTCTCCAGTATGTTAAGCAAGGTTTAAAGGTTTCACTGTCACTCTAAGCATAATACAGATCTAGCTAACAATCAACAGCATCTTGAGCTCCCAACAGTTGATAGCTTTCTACAGTACACATTTTAGCTGAACACTAGCGCCCACCGTCATCTACAGTAAATCTATTCATCGGTAAAATAATTGTATAATTTTAATCTACCTTGGGTGACATTTTATGTAGTGCTTTAAGCGCTATCTGCAGTCTACTTTGTGTGCAGTATTAAGCTGATAGAATGGATGAAGACCATTACTTTTGTCACACTGCTTCTTTAGTAATGAGTATCTAAACATTAGAGAACTGGCACTCCGACTACCACAGAGTACATTGGCACAAAAACCTGCCATTAATTCACAGCACTGAGAGGATTTCTAATCCTTCATTAAGTGGCTCCATTTATTTAGTATCACACTTAATAATTTTTTTAAATTCACACAACATGTGAGAATAACATTGCCTTATTTTTAATATTTGTCTCCATAACAACCAACACTGCTTTGTTCAGCCTTTTTTGTGTGGTTGTTTGCCTACATTACTAAATGAACATACATCATAATATATTGACACGCCTCACGAATTAAACACTAAAAAAGGCGGTCATCTGTGCTTGCAGCCGATATCAACTATACTGCAAATGTTTTTTTTTCTTCCATTTTAGAGAGATGAACTTCTTTTCTGCCTCAAAAATAGTAACTTTCGTCATATAAAAAGAAAAGAGGGCTATGACCTCTAGCTATGATGCCCGACATCAAGAGTAAAATGTTTTTGTATAACGTTGGTCTGATTGTTTTGATAGTTTTGGCCATCATTTCTATTGGTTATGATAACATTTCACCCATCAAATATAATAGCAGAGATCTGAGGACGTGGTGACACTGCTAGACACAGCTTTAATTTTGGATTCCCCTCAGGAGAGTAACGCGAGCTGTCAGACAACCAGACAGGTTTTGAACAAATTCCCTGTTCAATCCAATTATCACAATCTTATTATTTGTAAATAAAAACCTTACCAAACAAAAGTAGATTATAAAACTATCTGCATACAGGAAGGACATACACATTTAGAAAAGAGGTAGATGCGCAAAAATGTAATAGAAAACTACGATGGACTGTTTGGATAATAAACTTTAAAAGTTTACCTTCTTTTGGTCATTCAAAAGGTTATGTTATATAATATGGTTAAGATATGGACTTATTTAAAACTGTCTGATTGTGAGCATCTTCCTCTATTGCTGTGTGTAGTGTTATTGTGCTACAAGAATAATAATCCTGTAAGCAAAATGGTATCATTAAAAAAGAGTACCAATATCCTAACCTATGAATATAAGGAACCTATGTGTAAGTGGGAGTTTATTGAATAGACCCTTTACATTGCCATCAAGCTAATTCTACAATAAAAGCTTAATAGTGAGATGTCATTCCACACAATAAAAGCATCTCCCTGCCATTTGTTTTCATGACAGATCTTAGACATGTCACTGACACCACTTCATAGGCCCATAATTATGTTTCTTTTGCTCAGTTAAGAAATCCTGCATGATGAATGTGGCACTGTGGTATTAATCAGAGCATCTAAATGATGGCATCCAGAGTTAGCATGTTTCATGAAGACTGCCCATTGCCATTAGCTCCAGATTTGATGAAATCTCCAAGTTCAATCTAGACCCAATTTAAAAAGGGATTGACTTTCTCTTCCTCTGTATGTGAGTCAGCGTTTGTCATCTGTTTCAGCCAGGTCATCTCTCCTCTGAGTACATGTCAGGCTGCCACTGACCTTCAGATATGAAGAAGAAGTGCATGACACATTGAACAGAAGGGCTGCCATTAAACGGAGGAAGGTGTCCTGAAAGAAAGGCCATAAAAATAGTGTATGGGAGCATGTGGGGTGGCACAGTGAAGGGACACGTGGAGAGACAAAAGGACACAAAGGGAGAGCGGTCTCTTTTCTCTGTGGCAAATAGATCGCATTCTCCCTCTCGCTGAGCAACAGTGTCCATGCTGTTGCAAACAAACTGCCATCTTTTTGTCCCTCCGTCTCTATGTAATTGCACCCCTGCTTCTTTTTCACACCAGCCAGATTTAGCCTGGCTGTAAGTCTCACCAATGCAGCACTATCCACAAGTCTCTCTCGCTCCCCTGACATGACTCGTTCCACCATCAGCATGACAGTGGCAGTTCAATGCAGGGGGAACAGTCTCAGTTCCTACACACAGAAGTAAATGTTAACACACACACACACACACACACACACACACACACACACACACACTCACACACACAGACAAGTACTTCCATTGCTACCTTAAAGGACCAGTGTGAAGGATTTAGGGGGATCTATTGGCAGAAATGGAATATAATATTTATAACTCTGTTTTTATTAATGTATAAATCACCTACAACTAAGAATGGTTGCATTTTCATTAGCTTAGAATGAGCCCCTCATATCTACATACGGAGTGGGGCCTCTTCCACCGAGTACACCATGTTGCACTGTCACCAAATACAGGCTCTAGAGAGGGCCTTTTGCGTTTTTACTTTACCTGAAGGCCACAGTGGGTTAGTAAATGCTAGAAAGAAGTTACCGAAAGTCAACGCGATCATACTGCGCAGACCTAAGATGGATATTTGAACCCTGCTACAACACGACCTTGTAGTGAATTAATATGAGGCCAAACGCATACTTCTAAGTAACAAGATGTAACCAGTTTCGTTGGGCACCCTGAGTATGCGGGGTGTGCTGGGGCTGAGGCTGTAGTGAGAGGTTGTGCTGGTCCCTGCAGTGTGTCTGTTCACTCTGCTGTTCTGTTGAATAGTTGAGGGAAATGATGGAGGAGGGCTGTTTGACAGAGCACTGTCATGCTTCAGTTAGCACTTTGGGAACCTAACAGCCACTGCACTGCAGAACACCCACTGACGGGCGGTGCACACTTGTTTTGAATTATCTTATTTAAACATTATGTTTAGATTTAGTTTACATTGGTCTTGTGTTTAGTTTTTAACCACTCTAGCAGCATTGCTCTAGGGAGGGCAATGTTGGTCTGTAGGTCAGTCCACAACTTTTGTCCAGACTGAAATATCTATTGGATTGATTGCCATGAAATTTTGTACAGACATCCGTGGTGCCCAGAGGATAAATCCCACTGACTTTGGTGATCCTCCGACTCATCATTTAGTGCCACCAGCAGGTCAAAATTTTCAGTTATCCTGTGAAATATCTCAACATCTACTAAATAGATTGGCACTGTTCCACTCTGGATTGATTCTAATTTCTTTGGTATTCCCCTGATTTCTCATTAAGCACCACCATCACACCATCAGGCTTTTAAACTATGGGATTAATTCATAATATAAATCCATATTTTACTATTTTACAGGATCTTACAGTGGCCTGTCTGTTTACCTCAGTAAGTTGTTTGCTAGAAATACCAACTACTGAAGTCTAGCTATGACTTCACAAAGTTTTTATCATCAGTCTGAATGTCTCCTGGAGTGAAACCAGCCTGTATTATACCATTACTGTAGTCCATTCCCCCATTTCTTTACCTGTTGGTTCTATACTTAATCTTTTGACAGAACTACTTTACAGTTCCAATGCACCTAATTTATATAGTCAGTGACATGGCATTCATACATTTTCCATCCAAGTCGGTGCCAATATTCCAAACTGATTTTCATGCTGCCCGGCAGAAACCTGTGCAACAAAGAAAGCACTAGCAGCTAGACCAAGGCGTTTCGAGAAAATGAGTGTTCCATTATTTATGCTTCCCTCACTAACTTTATGATGCCGTTAGGTGGTTATGCTGTTGTCCTCTGTCTCCTTTTATTAGCTGTGGTTCACTGCTGCATTATAATGGATACGTCAAAGAATGAAGTTTCCTTGTGGCAATGTAGCAAAAAGCCTGTTTCTCAGGCTCAGTGAAACAAAGGGATAGATGGTGCATATCCTAAGATGAGAGCACAGTCTTAATGAGTTTGGTTTGTCTACCTGCCAGAGTCCAACACAGAATGTGTACTATTTTACCAGCTAAGCACTTTTTACCAGTATTGGTCTGAAAGCGGTAGTGGCCTGTATTTTAGTGGCATCGACTGTGTATGTATAATGATTTTACCATAGCTGCCTTCTTTTATTTCATTTCAATATCCAATTTCCTCGAAAACCTGTTTTTATTTTTTTATGGGTTCTCTGTTTACTTTGTGAAGTATTGATGTTAGTTTCCTTTTCCTATATCCTTTTGCTGCTTTTAAAGTACAGCAGTACCATAGTCTTAGTGAATACTGTTTATAAAGTGGCCAGAGGGTGCAATGCACAGATAGTTTGGTTCAAGTGTGATTGCTGTTGTGCTGTGCTGCTCTGAGTTCCTGTCTGCAGGGACTGGACCTGATGGCAGCACAATCAGCGGCATGGGACACTTGGGCCGGGTGTGCCCAATGGATAGTATATGAGGCCAAAGTAGCAGCTAGTCCAGTGAGACTTCCTCTCCCTACACATTGCTGTGTTTTGGCCTTTTGTTGACTTATCCTTTCTATTGCTACACAACACAAATGCAGCACACTGGGTGTTAACTCACACACTCCCCACACTACCAATAATACAGTTTGTGGCAACAAGTTGCTAACAACCTGTCTAATCCTAACTTGTTTCATAAATTTCATTCTGATGCAAATGTTTTAACGAAAGTAACTAAGAAAACCACCCAACGTAAAGGAGTAGATAATTGTCTCCATAGCATGTATTAAAAGACCCCACTGTGTATTATTTCTTATAGTTTATAGTAATATTATGCCCTGAACCCTTCAGCTTATTTGGCTAATATGTTTCAGTCAAAGTATAAAAGAGCAGCAACCTTTGCAGCAGCAGCTGACTTCTTGTTTCGGCTCCAATTCAAACATCAATATTGAATGTGTCTTGAAGTGTGCCCATGGTTGAATCCCATATTAATGTCTCTGGTTTCTGAACAGGTATTGAACATTAGTCGTTAAAAATAGATCATCTTCCAAAATGCTGAAAAAGAAATGCTTCAGTACGGCCAATGTAGTTTTTCTCTCATGTAAGGTTGTAATGGTGCTGATGATGACAATACCAAAAGGGGTGAGGATGCATCTAAATGCCATGCTGGAGCAGTGTTGACTCGGGCAAAATGCCATGGCTCTCTATTGACACTGTCATTGGAGTCATTCTCTACTCTTTTCACAATCCTGTGTTTCTGTTGTAACACCACAAAGGCCAAGGAGAGAGTAGAATATAAAAGGATGATATAGTAACTGTCATAGACTGGCTAATGTCTCCGGACTATGTTCCACTTCACATATGTGATCTTTACATTTGCTTGCATACTACGCAAATAAAGGAATAACTGTGGTTTTCCCCCTGCTGGTTTGTATCCCCAGTGGCTGCTTTAGCTAAGGTGGCGCCACGGACAATATCTAAAACAAAATGCACACTATTTTTTATTTTATTTTTTACTGTTTTTGTTTTTAGATTCTTGTACCGTGTCAGAAGATTTTAATCATTAATTAAGGTACCTGCTTTGTGAGCCAATGTGTAAAATTGTGCACTGTGCATCAAATACTGGAGACAGCAGATATACCATGCTACTCTGGGTATTACAGTAAGTTGATTGGCAGATGACACTGTGTATTCAAATAGGAGAACACCTCAAATTGTTAATGCCTAAACATGTAAAAAGTGGACCGAATGCTGACTTCCCACACTGTAGTGGGTACAACTTACTGACACACAGTCTTTCTTTCCCTTTACCAAATCCCAGCCTTGAAAGCAGTCATTGTTTTGCTTGCACTCTGTATTTCTTCAGATGAGATTGGCTGGAAAATGTAGCAAACAAATACATAGCAGTATGAGATAGCAATATGCAGAGGAGTACATGTGCAAACACTCCCACATAATGTGGTAACATGGTGTTTGAAGTAGAACTTGAATTGGACACCCCTGAACAGCCTGCAACTCGGTTTCCCACACAGCACATCCTTGCTCCCTCAGATCAGCATTCAACCACTCTCCCATGTGGCCAAAGCTTGGAAGAAATGCAGAACATTGATGTATCAATGCAGAAGGGGCAAAGCTAACTGTTTGGTTGTCACAACAGGATGGTTTCGGAGAATAACATGTGCTTAATCTCTTAGTATTTGTAATATTCTCGATCCTGGATAATTTCTCGATCCTCTGATTATATGTTAAAACTTTCATACGCTTTAGACATTATTTGTCATGTTGTTTAAAAGTGTGTCATGTCACAAAAAATAAGAAGAAGAATAAGAATAGCCATAAGTTGCAGTCTGAAAGAAAAAGGCAAATCTGAACGCAAATTGTATCTATCAGTGTAAGAATCCCTTTAAATCCCTAATAGATTTTTGCTGGATGAAGCAGATTGCAATTAAATCATACGTACAATATTTACAGCAACATGCATAGATTTTCTGGTATACAATAAGATAATACAGTACCACTTTACAATAAGGTTACCTTATGAAGGGTTTAAGAATGATTTGTAAGTAGTTTATTAATTAGGTTGTGAACCCTTTATAAATCATTAATAACATATAACTCATTAGATTAAAAAGGGCAACAGTCACCTGTTGCTTGCCAAATAGTGTGCCCACATGTATCTGTACTGCTAAGCTTCAGATTGGTTCCTTACCATCAGCCAGCATCCTTGGTATCAGTTCACTGAGTTGATTTGATCTTGATGTTTCTTCTCATTTTTCATGGCCATTTATTTATTTTACATTTATAACTGCCAAAGGTAAAGTGTAAAACATCTAATAACATACTAATGAGTTACTAACACTTTTTTTTTTTTTTTAAGATTATTTTTTTGGGGGCTTTTTCCCTTTATTATAGCGACAGTGGATAGACATGAAAGGGGGAGAGAGATGGAGGGTGACACGCAGCAAAGGGCAGCAAGTCGGATTCGAAACCTGCGCCGCTGCAGGACTCAGCCAACATGGGGCGAATGCTCTTACTGGGTGAGCTAGAGGCCGCCCCGAGTTACTAATACTTTTAACTGGCAAAATGGAACCTTATGGTAAAGTGTAAAACACATCACCAATAATTAATGATTTACTAAATAAATTGTGATGTGTTTTACACTTTACACTAAGGCTACCTTTTGCCAGTTATAAATGTTAGGACCCTATTAAGAGGCTAAACATTGGTGTGGTTTACACTTTACAATAAGGTTCCATTATGCCAGTTAAAAATGTTAGTTTTACACTTTACCACACAAACTTTACCTTTTTCATCTAATGAGTTATACTATCTTATTAATGATTTATAAAGGGTTCACAACCTAATTAATAAACTAATTACAAACCATTCTTCAACCCTTTATAAGGTAGCGTTATTACGTAGCGTTATCGGTACCATAAGTGGTACCGATAATACTAGGGTTAGAAGTACTGTTTATACACTTGCTCATATTTTAGTTTGGGATAATTATATTCTGCACATGAAGATGACTGGGTCTTGGACATGCTTTCTTTAATAAAGCAAAATATATACAGTATATATATATTTTTAAACTCACAGTCACAGAGCCAGTTGCTATTTTCTGAGCTGTAACTAATAATTCAAGGTGAAAGAATTGGGACTAGGAAACGAATGAATGTTGACAACATCTCACTGAAATTGGCTTCAGTTTGATAAGCTGATAGGATTTATAGGTCTTCATGGGCTCTTTCCTCTCCTCTATGGAGTGAAGAAATTGCCTGGTTGTTCAGTTAACGTCAAACATATTTTGAATAGAAAGTGTTTTGGTGGAATAAGACAAGCAAAAATGATGAGGGAGACGAGACAATTGTACATGATGAGATATTGAGGTATTGCGGGAAGTGCTGCTTTTTATGTAGGCCTATTGTTTAACTGTAATAGAAATTCAAAATATATAAATTATTAAAATAGTTATTGTACTGGGATATTTTTTTTATTTTGGGGTTTTGTGTAGGTTTAACCTGTGTCAGCGTTTGCTGTATCTGTCACTTGCGTCAAACCAAGTTGTTGTAGTCTGTCACTCTGCTCTCTCTCCCTCACTCCTCTCCCAAGTGTAATTTCTGTGGTTGCTCTGGGGCCTCACTTATAAAACTGTGCAGCGAATTTGCGTCAGAAGTGGCGTACGGACAAAACATAGGATGTGAGTATGCACAGAAATATTCAGATTTATAAAACCGTGCGCACGCACGTCCTACGCTGGATTTCCTTTATAAATCACAACCGACTCTAAATGTGGCGCAGCTTTGGCGGCTTCATGTCAAGCCCATAATTGCCCTTAAATAGGTAGTGAAACTCCCCAAATTAATATTCATTCATACCGACTTCATGCGTACAGAGGAAAACAAAGCAAAGGACTTTCACTCAATGTGAAGTTGTAGTTCTTGTTAGAGAGGTGGAAAAGAGGAAAACATGTTTGGAGGGCACAGTGTGGGCATTACTAATGCCAAAAAAGCTGTAGAGTGACAACATGTTGCAGACACAGTTAATGCCACATCCTCAGAGATCGGACCGTGGCCCAAATTAAAAAGAAATGGTTCGATGTTAAAGTTGATGCAAAAAACGCCTAGCGCTACACAGAGAAAGTGTTTCTGCCACGGGACGCCAGAGCTGACCCCACCCCTCGGCACGACACCAGCACGGCGTGGTTTCTCTGAGTGCTCCTCTCTGTAACGCTGGGTCCAAAACAGCACAGAGATCCAACAGGACAGCTCCAGGCTGTCGGAACCGGCTCTGAGGACACTCGTCCTCGTTTGCCAGCAAATCTTCTTGCTGTCGGTCTCCATTTGCCACATCTCCCAACAGTGCAAAGCCAGCCATTGTGCGTCATTACGCATGGAATGCCTTTTTTATACCTATCAATTTGATTGTCTCTAAAAAGCTAAAGGTGTCGGAATGAATGTAATTATAAATGAAAGCATGTAATTAGTAAAACGTTCTACTGTACGTTCTATTTTACCTTTCACAATGGTTAAAACATGATTTAGACCTACAATAAAAACAAACATTTAAAACAAAAATAAAACGATCTAAAGCCATAAAAATAAACACTGTATAAAGCACTATGATACTGTATATAATGATGACCATACTAAAACGATGTGCTCCGCCAGACGGAGGCATTGAAAACAGCATCCGTGTAAACATTATTTGTCCTGTTAATTATGAGAATAAATTCCATAACATGCCAATATAATTACAGAACATTTGAGTTTTTTTTTCCCGCAAATATATCTTCATTGGAATTTACGATAGTATCTTGTTTATTTTGTCTGTTTTTCACTGCAGATTGAACAGGTGTTCATGTAGGATATTAATTGTAAGAATGGCTTTTTGGATTCTTCATATCATCAATGAGAGGCAATATTTCGATTTATTTTACACAATGATCTCAGTTTCACATGTTTCATCCATCTACCATCGGTGTCGCCGTGTCTCATTTTACCCGTTTCCGTGCGTACGCTTTAGTCAGAGTGTCCGTGGAGGACCGCACATTTTCCCGTTAAGTTTGCTTTTTATAAATCCCAATTCTTGCGTCGAGAGCGGCGTACGTCTTCTTTTATGCGTATGCCACGTTTATAAATAAGGCCCCTGATGTTTACAAAGTTTACCAAGAAGATTAAGTTGCTATTTTCCTATATCTGCTCTTCCTAACATTTACCATTGCCTATTTATTCAACAGTTGGAAGAGTTATGTTATTGAAGTGATGCATGTATTGTTAAAGGGAAAATTCGCCACCTTTAATGTGGATGTCCAATCAGTATCTGATAGGGTATATAGTCCATTGAAGAAATCAATTCCCCAGTGTGTGCTATTGGACTTTGAAAGCGAGTTCTTCTACTCGCAGCACCGTGGCAGCTGTGCCTACATGTATCTGAATGCATTGCACACGATCTACGAGTTCGCCAAGCTCTTTTAGCTTCTTTAGTTAACAAAATAAACTCGCAAAATGTCAAGTAAGGAATATTCTTCCACCTAAAATGAAAAATACAACCGTACACCTTCTGGCTTCAAGTTTGTTTCTTTCACCGAACCAAGAAAAAAACTGTAGGGGGCAAAGTGACAGACACGAGGTAAAGAATAAGAAGTTGCATGATCTGTATGGTGTATGGTTATGTTATGTTATGTTATGTTATGTAATGTCATGGTCTGTTTTTGAGCTCTGTATGAAGCTACATGTACTGTATATAGAAATATGAGCTTGTTCTACAATTTTGCTTTGCTTCTCTCTTTATCTGCAGACTGACTTATCGATCAGATTGATTCCCCGTTGCATTATTAATTGCTGAATTCAGAATTGTGACGGTTAATTTTTACGTGTCATTCATTAGCTTATTGATAGCCCAGTGTATGTTAGGTGTACCATGATTTGGTTTGGTAAGAATATAATGAGCAATATGCCCAGGTCTTTCAAAAAAAAAAAAAAAAAAATAATTTTAAAACTGTTGTCAGTATATGACCCTCATAAGGATAGAAGTACAAGAATGTGTGTGAGCATGTGTGTGTATGTGTGTTTGTGTGGGTGAGAGAGAGAGATAGAGACAGCGATGCGATGTAGACAAACATTCAGCCAGATGCTGGAGAAATCAATCCCAGTGTAACAGATGGCAAGATCACTAGGAGCATGATTCTCTCACCTCTTTGCGCTGTGCTTCCCCATGGGATATTCGAGATGCCCGTCTTCTATAATGAGTGTAGCCTAAAGTACACACACATCATTTTTGCAGACACTTTCACACCTAGAAATGAGATCTTTGTTTTAAAATGTGGAGGTTTTGGTGGTATACTCCAGCATTCAGTAAACAGGCTGGTCTAAAGGGGGTAATGAAATCAATGTAAAAAATCTAACAGGATCCTTTCTTCAGAGGAATTTAACCTTTCCTTGAAAATATGCATTTTAGGGAATGAATTGTATTAAGTTTGATTTTAGCATTCTTCAGTTTTTGTGCTTGGTATTGAAATCAAGGTCATTGAGATAAGCACATCTGTCATATTCATGCCTATTTATTTATTCATCTATTTTAAGTTATTATTGCTGTTATTAAATAGTGGTAAAAACTTTGCGGTCACTAGTCTCATCCTTGGTTGAAGCGCGTTATGAATGTTCTGAACCCTTGTGAAAAGAAGGCCTAACATATTCAGAAAATGCAGCAGCTGCATTTTTCTGTTGGATGAAAAACATATTTACAGGGTAGCTTTTTCCCAGCAGCTCTCTGATTTTCATATTGACTCAATCTATAACTGAGCCAAGATTGGGTCTGGTTTCTCCCCACTCTGCAAACCTTTGCTCAAATTGATCATTTCCCGTAGACAATTGCACGGATGTATTTTCAGAAACACACACTGCTGTTTTTCTCTGTTGCTCTCTATCGCTCACACACTTTCACGAGAACCTTTAATGGTTGTCTAGGAGCTTAGCGACTGTCGGGGCTGTTGGAGCAGCCAGTTGGCCTCAACATTGAGATCTCATTACCCGTGCTCTCTGTCCCTTTCTTGGCACAGCTTATGATTTTGTCAAAATAACTGATAAATGTAATTCACACTGTGGAACATGTTGCCAAGGTTTTTTTTAATGTATTAGCTTGCCTACTCATAATGATGAATTGATTTTTTTAATTACCAAAAGTTGATATTGTTAATGACAATACAATATATCACATAGGGTCCTAGCCCACACACACTGATAGCAATTTGTATTTCTGTGACTGCCATAGCAACAGTGTATTTTATGTGAACTCATACGTTGTCTTTTCTATGTGACATAATATTCAAAGTCCCAGAGAGAGTATAATGCCATCTACCCACCAATACTATAACTCAAAAAATGGCTTTGTTCTTCAGACAAAAGAAAGTGTCTTGTAGGGAACTGTTATGTTAAGTTGCTCCTCATTTTTTCTCCTGAGCGATATCTAATAATGTTGCTGCAGCCGCTGTGAATTCCCCTAGCACCTTCTACGCTACAGTGCTACTGTACAGCATCTCTGGGGGAAAAGAAGCTGGTAGACAAAGCAAGTCACCCCTGGAAAGTTTGGAAATAGGAGAGAAAACAGATAGATATGTGTGCATGCAGACTCACTCATATACACACTGACACACACAGAGGCACAAATCCCACCTTAGTAAACACTATCTACAAAAGAAACAGCGTTAGGGTAATGGTAAAGATACTGCATTTTTACACATGGCCAGCTCTTATTTGCAGACAGGGGACAGCTAGATTAAATCAGCAGCTTAACTTGTTCTCAATTAAAATGTAGAGCACAGCAAGCCTCAACCTTCTGTTTCCTTTTGCGGCACAGTCATGCTTTAGTATGTTCTCTGCCTTTCACCCTCCACAGTCCCCTCTTTTTTCTTATTGTAAACACATTTATTGGACGTACAGAAGGCTTACACTTCACAAGTGGTTAATCAAGAGCAATAATGGGCATTAGTTATCAGTTATGTTGCAGCAGCAGAGAGTTTCTACTTTAGTATGTCCAGTTAATGATGCATTGTTTGCAATTTACCAAGTATGCCTCACGTTAGCTACCCCAATTTGTTAATTCCTGCAAAATGTTAAGCTAAGATAACTCAAATCATTGTCATTGCAAGGAATTATGTGGTTGAAAAGTGCCACAACCAAGCACACCTAGAGGACTGCCACAACCCTGCTGCTACAATCTACTTGTACCAAACTCGTCCACCAGGCTGTAATCTGGAGTCTGTGCCAGTAACTGTCTCATGTCACCAAATTATTTCTGAGTCTTGACCAACCAGCTTCATAAAAGATCCCCATTAACACTGTTTCAGTCACTGTTTAAGTCATCAGATAGGATTTATCACGTGATGCAGAATACTGAGTGCGGTAACAATAAAAATGAAACCTGCATAACCTTTTGAATAAAATTCAAAGGTTATGCAGCCTACACTGTGATCGCTCATTACAAAGTGACCGCTCGTGCCTGCCCGCAGCCTCGGAAAAAGAACTCACGCCAGCATCTCCCTTTGGTCTCGTGGGACCTGAATGGCGACATGCCTTGGAGGGAGACTTCTACTTCATCAGCAAGGTCACAGCAGAAAAAAATATCCACATACCTAACCCTGAATCAGCTCAGGGGTTGGTTAAAAAGGATAATAAACAATGATTATTTAAGATCAGTGGGTCTTTGTCCAAAAACATAGACCTTTTATTCAAGCAGGGCAAAATAGTGACATATTCTGAGATGAGGCTGAGCACTTAGTGTTGGAAGCTGTGAGGAGGTGTGGAAGCGAGGCTGAAAGAAGTGGAGACAGAAAGCTGCAGTGTGTAGGTGGCACCCACACAGCTCAGCTTGGCTTAGGCGGCCCTGCATTAGCTAGAAGGCTTAGGCCTGTTTGTCTGAAATTTCTTTGGAAGGGACAGATCAAAGGCAGGGCAAGAGGCCATCGTACAGCTTACACACTTTCTGAGGCAGCATATACACACATGTACATCCACATGCCACAAATACAAATAAACACAGAACACACACTATTCTCCCTTAGCACCTATTGATTACTTTCTATATATCTCCCCTTCTCCAGTTTCAGAGTCCCCACAATAAAGGCCTGTGTTCACTGGCAAAGCATTTAGCAGTTGGAAAGGTCAACCCCAGCCTGCAGGCAAATGCTGTGCTCAATAAGCAACAAGACACAGTGTACAGGCTTTTATAACAAAGACATGTTTGAATGGCAATTTTTTTTTTTTTTTCCTGCAAATCGCTGTTCTTGGCCCAAATGCACTGAAAGCTTCTGACGTTCGCGTTTTGAAGTACACCCATTGTTTTAAATGGCCGAACACACACCAAAAGCGCTTTGACGCGTATCAAACTGCTTTGACGCAACTACACAACGTCTACTCCGAACTTGTTTCAATTTTGAAAGAAAATGATTACTGTGAACAGAGCAGAGAGCAGAACTGCTGCTGTCGGCTGCTGCTCCTGTGCGCGTTTACGCATTGTTATCACTAGATGCGTTGTGATTACTGCTGCCACTGTTTAGGCGGGCCAAAACTGCTGTGCACTTTCGCTGTCTCTCTGTCTCTCCGCTGTCTCACTGACTGACTGAGGTCGGTGTTCATTGTTAATCAGTGAAACTGGCCACATGTTAGGATAATTATTTACCAAAGAATGGACAAAATCACTGGAGGTTTCTTAAAAGTTAGTTTACTTGCAGCAAGTAGAGTCAGTTTACAGCACTTCAAAATAAGTACAGAAAATGACTATCGATAGTCTTTAACAGCTTTTTATAGGGAAAAGGTAGTAATATCACACAAAGAGAAACTTTCTTATCTCTGGTCAGGCTTGACGTCTCCTCCGCATGCCCTGCCCTCAGGGGTTTCTGAGGGCAGTGATAATCATAATTATCACATGAGAAACAGAAATGGGTGCACAGTTTCTTATGCAAATAGTTTAACACTAAAATGAAGCAAAGGCTATAGCAAGCATAACTTTTCTAACACCACACCAGGCGGGAGAGCAGCGCAATAGTGGTGTTTAGGCTGTACGCCACGGAGAGCCGCTCAGCAAACTGTCTTCTATTTACAGTGAGACACGAGAGCAGAGGATGTTAATGATCGTGTATCACGCTCATAATTCGTTGAGCCGACACCATTGCCAAATGTCACGGTAGCTGAGTGTGTGAAAGTTTCTTTAAAAAGCCCAATAGGCTAATAATTGTGGTGACGTTTATAAATGAGTTGAAATAATGAGCGATTAAAGCTGGTGGTGGATGAAGAACAAGGACTATAACTACAAATTTATGTCTTAGTGACCTGCGCTGTCACTGCAAAAAAAGTAAAAAAAATCAGTTTTCTGTTTAGTGATGAAAAGTGACTGCAGGGTTGATGGAGGTTTTACAACCCTGTCCGTCAAGGGAGAAAGTAATGCCCCCACTGATAGGGGGATCTGTAACATGCAAACCCTTTGCTTAAATAGCGTCTTTTTCTAAAATAATGCTGGTTCTGTGGTGTTGGCGCTTCAAATCTGATGCCTGCAGTGCACCATAGAAGCATCAATTGAGGCGCGTCAATCATGGCGCGTCAATTGAGGCACGTCAATTAACGCTTTCAGTGCGTTTGGGCCTTATGGTTGGTTTGCCAAACAGCAAACTTGCATTCTTGAAAGCAAAGGGCGACTACACAGACATTATTGTATTCATGGAAGAAACCTGCCTTTGGTTGCCACTGGAAGGTGCAGAAAAAAATACCTCTATACAGTGGCATCTTTGGCCAAGCTAATTTTTTGGCGCAAGGGATCGCAATAGCGCTGAGTCGGTCAGTCTTTTGGTTGGTCCACCACTGTGGTTCAGACTGAAATATCTCAACAATTATTGGATGGATTGAAATTTTGTGCAAACATTCATGGTCACAAGAAGATGAAGCCAAATAACTGTGGTGATTTTCTGACTTTTTATTCAGCCCCATTATCAGGTCAACATTTAGCTCATATGTGCAATACTTTGGTTAATTTATCAACATTTTGATTTATGTTTCACAATGAGCATTACAGCCTCACATAGCCACTAACAGAGCTGTAGACTCTTGATGATCAAAGAGACAATTAAGGCTCCTAGGGATCAAATATTATCATGTCACAACCTGGCACATCTTGCACCTTTTAGCACGCCCATTCCTCTTGATCTCGACACAGATGAAACAAAATAGATGATAACCAACAAGATGTGATTTTGTATTGTCCGTTATTGAACTTAGCTTACTGGTTCTTATCCATCTACATGAACTGTGGGATCATCCTGTGTCAATACATTTTGATTGCTTCATTTGTTCGTGGTATTATGAACATACAGCATGCACAGTTCTTTGTTCGCTCTTGCTTTTTGTCAGTGTTTTTATAATTGCTGCATGCTAAATGTCATAATTTGACAGCTGGGTTTTAAGATCAACTGTGGAGTATTGATTGTGCACAATGGCTCCAAGGGAGTGCAATTTGTATAGGCTTTTTTTTCTCAGGAAGATTTATTTACACCACGTGTAAGGCTGGAGTTTAAAATTTAATAATCTCTGACCAAGATATGGCAGTTCATATGGTGTTTTTGATTATGTGCGCATGCATATGCATGCTCCTGCCCACCGACTTCACATGTACTTCTCATTACATGTGTCACATGTAATGAGGCAGCATGCCTCCTTCATGACCCTCCCTGCCTTGTCATCTCCTCCAAACCCTGACAAACATTAGGCTGACAGAAAACATGTCAAATCCAATGATTAATATTTTTCCTCCCCATCCTTCTCACTTTGTCCATTGAGTCTCTAATCATGTTCTGTATTGTGTCAGGCCTGTGTGTGTGAGTTTGTGTCTGTGTTCAGCACATGTGTGGGTTTGAGTCCTGTCACTTAACTACTCTATAGGGGTCTTCAAAATGTCCATCGGTCAAATATGATTGGTGGGTCACAAGATGAAAAGCAAATTGACCCAGAGATGGAATGTCAGTTTGCCTTTTTAAAAACATTGCCCATAATTTAAACCTGATTTTCCTTCAGTGTCACATTCAGCACAGGATACCTTGACATATAAATTTACTAAATGAAAATTGACTACTCATTACAGTCGATATTGTATAAAGGTTCTGTCTCTGTACCAAAGATGAAATATATGAATGACAATTTCTGTTGCACTAGCATTAGATGGTTTAAAATTTTTTTTTTTTTATTGACAAGCTGCATGAGCTGAATGTAGTGTTCCTGTTATAACTATAAGGTGTTCAATTAAAACCTTTTTTTCATTCATAAACACTTCCAGTTACAAATTTGACATTTTTATTTGGTGTAAGTAACAACTAATGCATATTGTGTATAGCAATTAAACAATGTGGGGCAAATTATAAACATTTCTTTTGGAGATTTTATTCAGAACTTCTGATCAGCTTGTATACAAAGTGGTATAAAAAATTATGCACACAGGTTTGAAAGAAACAATTTCTCATTTCCTTTACTTCCAATATTTCCTTTATAACTTTAATATCTAATCTAATATAAGCCAATGAGTTGGCATGGGCAGTTGCCTAGCAACTACTTTTGCTTTCCTGAAAATAGTGCAACCTTCAATTACTTTAATGCTTTAAGACTTTTACCACTGTAACAATGTCTGTTATATGTTATATATGAGGGCTTTTTGTATGGTGGAGGAGATACATGTGCCCTTTCATTGTTCTGAAAAAGAAGAACGCAAATCAAGGTTTTTTAAAATGCCATGGCATTATAAGCACTAGTACAAATGGAGAAACACAAAAGAAATCAATTCATTGTGATGCATGCCACTAAATCCATCCGTGTTCCTCAGGCCTTCTTGTATATATTCTCTCCCTCACTCGCTGGGATGCCAGCCTTGTATTTAAAGGAATGATAAAGAGCAATGTAAAGATTATAGTCTCTTGTTGTATACGCATGTGCTTTGACTTTTTGATGCCAGTCACTTTCAAATGCCATCAAACACTCAGGACAGAAGCATGGTGTCCTCTAAGCTGACAAATGTAGGAAAATGAGGAGCTCTGTTTGTTTTCTCGCCAACATACTGTACATACACTGTAACCTCAAACACACACATACAGTTTGAGCGATACCCTTTGTTTAAATAAATAAATATAAATGTATAATTTAAAAGCTAAGTAGGTGCATCAGAAATTGATTAAAGACAGGGGTGGTACTACTACTTTTATGGTGGAGCATTTGTGGTAAATGTATACAAACATCCCTCTCTCCTCTATTACTACCTACTGTGTAGGCCCCCTTGTACAAGGCACTTAACCCCAAACTGAAGCACTTGGAAATTCCTCCGTTAGGATTGTGTGGAACCACTTATAGAGCTAGTTATTGCTGCAAAATAGCCTGCATGCCCAGTAAACGGTAAACTTTCTTCGAAAGAAACACAACAAGTGTTAGAAAACAGCATTAAAGTACTATCTTAAGGCTGAGACAAGAGTGTTCAAAATAATATTGAACCATCAATCTGTCTTTTCAACAGCTCAGTATGGGACCATTGTTATGTTTTTACTGTGTGTGTGTGTGTGTGTGTGTGTGTATCAGCTTGTGTACTTTTGGCTGCCTCGTGTTTACTGTACAAGCTGTGTTCAAGATCAGCTTCCAGACTGACGCACTGACGGCAGTTGACCGCTGTTGTCCTAACAGATTGAAAACTTGTCTTCTGTGGGCTGTTGATATGAGCAACTCCACACTGTTTGTAGGTGGGTAGCAGTGCTCAGACCAGTCAGTAAATGTTACTTATATTTTTGGCCACTCAAACAAAGGGGTTGATGACACAAAAAGGTTTTAAAGACAAATGTATCATGAATGAGCACTGAAGCGGAGACACTGATTGCGAGGCCACCTCTGGAGTGTTTGTGAGTCACAGATGAAGTCATTCAGTTCATTGAAGCCATGGTATTTATAATGTGGAGTTTTCATCCAGAATTAGATATCCACCTTTTTAGGAAAAGGACACAGACTCTCCTGTATTTACGACTGGCAATCATTTATATCTGTGTAATACGTTGAGATAGAACTGAAAGTAGGGCTGCAAGTAGGGATTATTTTCATCATCGTATAACAGTGCAGGTAGTACTAGTAAAATGATTTGGTTCAGGGGATTTAAATAGCACTAAGCTTTATGGCTGTACCAGCTACACCAGAAACATCTCACAACATACATCAGTGTTTCCCACACATAGACTAATGTGTGGCGGTGCGCCTCACTATCAACACCGTCCGCCGCACATTGCGTTTTGTTATTAATTTTATTTTTTGAACGCTATTTAAAACACGTTCAGCTGCATTTCCTTTCCCTGCTCTCCTCTGTCTCTCTGTCACTTGCGTCTTGCTCACATACACACAGCTCCTCCCACCGTGCACACAGTGTCTGTCTCCATAAAGGAGAGAAGACGGCTGGCGAAATTCACAAGTTCATGAAAGGTTGGTATCTATCTCGTGAACACCTTTACACAATCACACATTAAAAAGTGCTGTACAAATATTTTATATTCTGAATACAATGTTGTCAGTGTGACTCAAAACACTATATGTAGCAGCTGTGAATCAAATAAACTTATTATAAATAATGTTATGTCATTTTTTACTCTTACACTGAATGTTTGCTGCTTCAATCCAGATGAGTATTGAAAAGTATTTTCCACAACTGAAAAAGGCCCGTGTTGAGGATGTGGACCAGCCTGAACCGGAGGTATTAGTCTGAAACAGCTGAACAGTCCGACCAGTGTAATTAGTTATGTTATTAATTTGTTTAAACATTTTTCAGGCTTCAACCAGTGAAAGACAGGGTCAGGGAGAGAAAGAGATAGATTTGTTAGGCATTGAAGTAGGAGAGGAGGACAGCATCCAACAGCATGTCCTCCTTAGTTTTTGATACTTGATTGTTACGAAAATAAGTACCCTCTCTCAAAGCTTGGCAACCAATCAGAACACAACTGGCAACTGGTGACCGTGAGCTTTAGATCATTTTTTCATTTATCAATCATTTAAGCCTATAAAATGTCCAAAAACAAAAAAAATGCCAATCACAATTTCCAAGTTCTGTTAAAAACCCAAAGAAATTAAATTTGCAATGATGAAAGAGAGGAAAAACTGCAAGTCTGCACATTTTAGGAGCAGCTGTGGCTCAGGTGGTAGAGCGGTCGCCTACCAATCGGAAGGTTGGTGGTTTGATCCCTGGCCCTGCAGTCCTATGTCGAAGTGTCCTTGGGCAAGACACCGAACCCCGAATTGCTCCCGATGCGGCGTCATCGGAGTGTGAATGTGTGTGAATGTTTATCTGATGAGCAGGTGGCACCTTGTATGGCGGCCTCGGCCACCAGTGTATAAATGGTTCCTGTACTATGTAAAAGTGCTTTGAATAGTCGTAGACTAGAAAAGCGCTATATAAATACAGTTCATTTGCATTTTTGCTTGATAACTGACAATTAGTCATTTAATGAATTAGTCCATCAACAGCAAAACAATCAACAGCTCTTTGTCAGTGATAAGTGATTTTTATTTTTTATTAGAAAGTGACCAAACATTCTCTGGGTCCAGAGAATTCTAAATTATAAATATTTTCTTCTGAAATAGTAAACTGAATATCTGTAGGGTTTGAACTGTTGGTCGGACAAAATAAGCATTTTTCACTACATTCTAACATGTATAAATATGTTGAGCAATCGTGTGAAAATCATACGTGTTGGTATCCACTTCTTTCTGGAAACTCACTGAGGCACCATCGGTTAGACTGTTTTATATCGCTTGCAAAAGAGCTCTATAGCTCATAGGAGGATGTTGGCCAGTAATGTTCTGTCATTGTAGAGTGTTGAGGATATTGTAGTCTCCTCTCTGGGCTGTTGTCATTCTGCTGGGCCAGGCAGTGTGTCTTACATGACACAGCTTGGTGAGGGATGTGAACAAGAGGAGCAAAGAGGAGAGGAAGAGATTTAGGGGAATAAAAGGACTGAGAGGAGACAGAGATGAGGTGAGGTCCAGGGTGAGGCCAAAGGTGCATGAAGGAGGCGGGAGAAGAGAAGCATGAAGTAAGAGATGGTGGGAGAGAAATAAAAGAGCATAGGTGGCATGCTTTGATATTCTCCTGGTGCCTGGTGGAACCAAGCATGTATTCGTGCTCCAGCTCTATTCTCTGTTATTGGGTGATGAAACCCCAGTTGCAGTAAATTAAATTTTATCAGAAAAAATGTCCACACAGTTGAGCTGTGAAATTTCATATTGAGTCTTGGTGTGTGTGTGTGTGTGTGTGTGTGTGTGTGTGTGTGTGTGTGTGTGTGTGTACACACACATGTATGAGCATCAGTGTTGTGTGTCAGCATTTGCATCTGTGTCTGCCTGCTCATGAATGCACATACGGAAAAAAAGATATCTTGGGCTCAAGTCAATAATAATATGCAAAGTAGCAGTGGCTTTGCAGCTGCAGGGTTAAGACGTCAGTATTGAAACCACTTATAATCCCCTATTTCTTCTGTGTTTATCCATTTTCATAACCTTTTTGCATTACATATACAACATACCTTTGTAGGCTTTAATTTCACACTGAGGTATTATTTTTTTTTCTTGAACAATTTTGTGCTTGACACAATGTTTTCACGTCCAAGTGGTTAATTTGAGATTTGTTATGTTCAGAGAGGGGGTTGATTCAAGGTTCAAGCAGTATCTACTAGTCTATATTCAGAGATGCAGCTTGCTGCTTAGTTCACATCTCAGATTAGCAGTTGTTTTGAACAGCAGCATTTCCCGATAGTTTCAAAACTCCAGAGCAGGACCAACTGTGCTATATAAAAGAAAAAAGAAAAAGAAAAAAAGCATTTCCAATTATGTGTTGTTTAGGCAATGGTGTGCACCATTATTAATTTCTCTAATACTTTGTTGACATTCCGCAGTACGAACAGCAATAGTTTCCTCTATGGGTTTGAAATAATGAATGGCCTTTCCCCCTCCCTACTTTCTCCCACTAAACTAAAAAATATGGATTTATAGATTTAATGTTTATGGCAGATTGGTCTGGGTTTGATTGATGTTTGGACGCTTACATCTGCTTAATTAAAAGTAATCACTTTACATATATTTACAGAAACTCATTAGCATCACTTATTGCATCAGCAACCCCACTACCTTTTAAATAAATCTACAGCAGTCTCAAGGGACTGATATATTCCTTCTATGGAAAATGTGTACACCTGCACTTGCCTGGACGTTATGTCATTATTATTTCAGGTAAAGCACTGATAAGTCTAAACAGGATTAAAATCCTTCATCCTGCCTTTCAGGATTAAATTCCCTAATCCTGCCTTGCGTTATCAATGCCCCTTAATCAAGATATAGCGTCTGCGTGTTTGATGAGTGCAAGTTCAATCTGATTACATGTTTGCCTTATTGGCCAGTAACCCTGCCCCATTTACCATAATTTACACATCTAAAAACAAAAAATATTTATTATTTATTGCATAAAATATAGCTTGAGGAACAACACAGAAATAGTTTTATGAGGCTTATCATCTTGTCCCCGATTCAAAGAGGGCTATCCACCCCTTTTTTTTTGGCAGAATTTGTATTTTGATTGTTCTGTTCTGTGCATGTCCTGTTTTGTAAATTGTGTGTACGTGAAGCATTTTACGGCCATGTTTCATGTAAACATCTTGATCAGAATAAACTGGCCCATGTCAAATTAAATCAAATAAATGTTTATTTGTCACATACAGAATCATACACAGTACAACGTGCAGTGTAATTATTTTCATGCCAGCTCCAGAAACGACTACCAAATAGGAAAAATTGAATTAAAAAAAAATATGGAGTAAATCAAAATAAGTAAAAGTCTAAACATATTTTACAAAAATAAAATTCAAGATAACAAGACAAACAATGAAGTAGGATGCGTCAAGATAATTTTGATTCTATTTTGAAAGGATGGTTGAAACCTTTCTAAAATCCATTCAAATGAGGGAAACACTTAGATGGCTTACTGTTTTCAGAATATGTATACTCTCTTTGTGATGGCTTGTTAAATCAAAGATGTTCCCCTGGGTAGATGCACCACCCTCTCTCTACATCCAAATTGGTGCATCTTTCTCAGGGGAGCCATCTTGAAAATAAGTTGATGTTTGCTAATTTCAGGAAAGAATCATGTTCAACAGCTTGGGTACATTGTTGTCTACAAGGACACATCAGGGTGGCATTCTTGGATTCGGTATTCATGTTAAGAAAATCCAATGATGCCATATTGCAGAAAGGAACTGAAGTAGCTTCCTCTCTGAGCATTGTGAAGTTAAACTAGCATTGATTTACTGCTGCTCTCAAGGGTTGATGAGAATATGACCTACCATATTAATGGAAAGCATAGCATAGTTTGCATGAATATATTGTTACTCTGGAAAAGATACATGCGGAAGGGAAGAAACTACTGGAGCTAAGTGCGTCATCATCATTTTTGACAAAAGGCCATGATTAGGTTGTAGAGAATGATTGTACTTTCCATGTTAATGATCCTGTTCGCCTCAAGTGCACGAGTACTGTGGATAGTGGTGCACGCAGGGGTTTCCCTGGCATCTATAAACAACTGCTTCAGGCAACACAGTACACATTTCTTTGCATCTTTCTATCTTTTCTCCTCTCACTCTGGATTGCAGAATGGATATGATGTGTTTTTGTGATTCACATTAGGACATCACTTAAGAGTTTTACAAAACATGATGTTTTACTAGCACGCCCTGTGAACACATGCTGCTCAAACGCATAAACACACATGTAGTCACAGAAATATAAATTAACTGTCTCCATTATGCAAATTGTGCATATGATTGTTTATCTTCCAATTTATATTGTAATACATAAACGTCAAGCCTGCATAGATTAATAGTTGAACTCACACCACACTCAGCTTGCTTGTTGTGCTACATTTGCTCCCCAGTGGTGTCAAAACAGCAAGCCGCACAGCTGTCACAGCTACCAGCACAATAACACACAAAGATTACATCAGTATCTTGCCTTTAATGGATTACTAGAAAGCAGGTTTATCTAGATAACATCACAAATGCTTTTAATTGACTCATGCCAGATAATCCAACTTAACAACGGTGGCTTCACGCCCATTATTGCTAATGAAGTGGTCTTAAAATTCAGGGAACTCAGATACCAGAAAAAATGGGGTTTTCATTGCTCCCCCATGTGTAGTTCCTGTGTTTGCCATGGCCACACTAAGGGGTTGATTTACTAAGGATTTGTCGGCTATAGGATTATATACTAATGAGTCAGATTGCAAATAAATGTCCATTAATCCAATTAGAAATCTTAGGAGAAGAAAAAATATGCTCCCAAAAACTTGTGACAACTGTTGTGTCAAGGCCCTCAAATCACCTAGAATCAGGTCTTAATCAGGGCAGTGGGATCACATTGACTCAACTTCAATTGTGCCCATTTATATCATCAGTGTAAAGTCTTTACTAAATTGAAAACATGGGGTTGATGCAAAATGTTGGTCCTGAAGGCGGCCGCAGCAAATAGCCATAAACATACATGAGACAGAAGGTGCTGTCAAGGCTTGCGTTTTGAAAGCACCTTCAGAGATTCACTTACAGCATAATGGGTCACCCGTCTGAGCTAGACTGTATATGTCAAGCTCACTTAGATGTGGATAGTGACGAAGGTACTGCAGAGGAAGAGCTAGAAAAGAGCCTAGGTGCCTCAGCTATAGTCTTTTGACAGGATGTGCACAGGCCTTTGTGTGAGTGTGTATGTGTGTTTAATATGGCAAAATCTTCCTGTGATCACCACAGCTGCAGTAGGCAGTCTTCACCTCATATCTCCAGGCTTTGTGAGACTCAGGAGAAATCATTCCCCCGCTCTGGCCTTCATCCTCTCCCACCTTCCTCCCTTTCCCACCTCCCTTCCTACCTCCTTCCTTCCTGTTTTGTGTTACTACCCGCTCACACGGCCTTGGACTCCCCCTGATCCATCTGATCTCCTCACAAGTCTCATTTACCCACACACTCAATAGTTTTCTAACGCCTCAACCACCTCTTTGCTAACGCCCCTATTTTCTCTCTCCCCCCTTTCCGTTTCCCATTCTCAACTTTTCAACTTCCCTGATCCCCTGCTCAGCGCCACGGTATTTCCCCAGGCTTACACTCTATCGCCCTCAGTGCTGATTCATCACTAGGCATCGGACCTGCAGTTACCTTCCCTCTAGCGACTACAATATATATGAAACAGTCATGACCTCTCTTGCTTCTTCAAGGAACAGGCTTGTAGACATGAACATGTCAGAGATAGATGTTGGTGTTAGAGCAGTGTAGGCAACAGTGCTTCCTGTTTAATGGGAACATTTGCCCTTATTTTAAATTGATTTTGCTGGATTCAGGTTCAAACAGATTTAGACAACTATGCAACCCAACCAATGTGTTTATTTTTGTGAGTGTGTATGCATGGGTTGGGTTGTTAAATTGTGCGTAGGGCTAGGTATCGTTGAAACAAATTCGGTACCAATACCGTGACTTTGATACCGGTTCCTCTTTCAATACCAATTTTATAAAATCCTTTTCAGCAAAAAGAAAGTACAACATATAACATATACAACACAAATCTTTTTATTTATTTTTCAGCTCCTACTACGCTAGTCCCGTCTCTGTGCTTCCGTAGAGTTTTTCCTGCTTGCCTCTACGACGTGTAACGTTAAACAGCCAATCACCAGCATTATTAGATCTTGGTACAAGCATGCTTATTGGCTCACTGACGCTAAGGAGATTTGCTTTTTTTTTTTGTTGGCATTTTTCGATACTTGATACTAAGGAGGCCATTCAGTCGAAATAAAAAAAACATTGGAGCTTTTAAAATCATGGCACTGGCAGTGGTTTCTAATGTGAAGGCAGCAAGGAGGCCTCTTGAGTACACAGCCATGGAGGACACTGATTGGCTGCAGTTTGCATGTCATTGGACTTGATAGCGTTAGCCTGTGTTTGCCAAGGGTTGAAATATTATTGGTGGAGAGGTTGACAAAGACGCTCATACTAGTTCCATTAAATGGAGAAAAAAAGCCAGTCCCGGTGTTGGATCAAGGTTACATCCGTGCCTTTGCAATGTATATATTATAAAACGTACCTTTTCCAGAATAACTTTTTCTCAGAGACAGCAGTAATAAAAAAATGAATAAAAAAACTGCAGTTATATTCCAAGGTCAGAGCACAACACATTGAATAGTCAATAGTTAATAAAAGATGAAATGACATTGATTATTGTTATCTGCAGTCCTTCAGTATGCCCTCTTTTGTGGCAACAGACTTCCAATGTATTTTTTTGTTCCTCAAATAGGACTATAGATCTCTTAAAATGTGTGAAACTGAAGCAACCTTAAAAATCTTTTCTCTTCTTTGGAGCTACACTGACACTACCATTGACTGCAGCATACATACAGCTGTAATTAAGCAGATTATTCCTGTTTTATTGACAATAAACTATAGCAACCATAGATCACATATTCTCATGAAATGAATCACTGTGAAAATGATTGAACATTACCAGAGAGGCAGTACACTGTAGCTACACAAAGATTATCTCCATAGCCACCAGAATCTATTGCTGTTAAGTTCTGTACCCCTTACAGAGGCCTACTTCCTTAATCAAAAGATGACTCTTCCTTGTGGTTAAAGGCGATAAAAGGGCTAAAACCGAAGTTGCTTATATCGTGTTGTGTGTGTGTGTGTGTGTGTGTGTGTGTGTGTGTGTGTGTGTGTGTGTGTGTGTGTGTGTGTGTATAAATGTGTAGGTGTGTATTAACATATTTCTGTCTGTTTCTAAATGTTTGAATGCACAGACTGATGAGGTGTTCAGAGTAATAATCATGCAGGCTTGGCAGCAGGCAGTGGATTCTCTTCCATCAGAAAACTCATTAGTTAGACCCTTATTTGTTATATGTCCAGTGAGGTAGAGAGCGAGGGCACTGTTTCTCTTAAACAAACACCAATGGAAGCTTTAAAATCTTAGGTTGTCTTTTGATGCTTAAAGCCACAATGAAACCAATGACACCGGTGTTTTCACTTATGTCGACTCATAAGACCTCTTCTCAAGCCTGTGGGCGTGTACAAACTGCACTTGATTGAGATCTCCCTCGCTCTTCTTTTAGATATGTTGCACCTATCAGGGCAGTGTAATTAACACCTTAAACCTATTTTTCTAAAAAGCAAAACTGCATCTTCTATTTCATTGATCAATTCAGAATCTGAATGTGTAAATACTTTACATTTCAAAAGTGTAACTACTAGACACAAGATTTCTCCTACTGAAAAGTTCATACTAATTTGTGTGGAGAGGAACCTTCATTCAGTTACATATCTCATTTAAATTGTATTACATAATTATCCCACCGAGTGTGTATGCTCATGTGTCCTTGTGTAAAAGTGAGAACTAACAGACAAAGAGAGGAAGAAAGGTAACTTGGAAATAAAAGCTCTCCTAAAACCCAAAAGCACTGTTTTCCTGCATTGGCACAATCGCTAACCTCACTGACTGTGCTTCTTCAGTATGATTGAATGCACTTCTGCACACCATCTGTTTCATTGTAGGATTGGGAATCATATCTAGGTTACACTGGAGATCACAGAAAACAAAAAACCTATGCTGGTATGCTTTATCTCTGTGCTCTCCTCTCTGTCTAACATACCACTTAATTAGTTTGCTTGGTAGGCAGGAAGAAGACACGAAGCAAAATACCTTTCAAATTACTATGCATTTTAAAAGCTTGTTGATTGTCTTTTGTTTTTCCACCTTGCTGGATGTTTTTCATCTTGTCTTTCACCTGTCAATCACCGTACCTGGCCTCTGTTGCACCTGCTGAATTGTTCGAACACTTGCATACACTGTACAAAAAGGAATGGAGCAAGTGCAAAAGCAAAACAAGCAAAACAGTGGTTGTTTCTTCAAATATTTAAAGGCAGAATGAGTAGGATTTTCCTTAAAAATCAATCTATAGACTCATACAAAAACATTCCCTCTCAATCCCATCTCTATGGTGTGTGGCGGTGTCTCAGAGATCCTGCCCCCTGCCTGTATTTTCTCTTCTCTTTTCATTTTGCTGTGTCAATGACACTTCTAGGCATCAGCCTTTATGCGCTGGGTGTGCAGCCCCCAGCCACAGCGCGCAGGGTGTAAGGACTCTGTAAAAACGTAGCCACTAGGTGCCAGATCGTAAGCATGCATTCAATAGGAAGCTACAAAAATGGCAGAAACAACGCCAAAAAAAATGCAAATATAGCGAGGCAAAATGCCAAGCCAACAGTGCTTGTTCCAGGTTTCAGGACTGACCTAAATCAGGGGTGCATTTGCACCACTGAAATTGCTCCTATGTGGCATTTTGATAAAAGAGAACATTATGGTGGACCCTGGTAGTTGGACCATTTTAAGGGTATTATTTTTGTCAAGGTGCTAACATGATTATTTCTTGTTTTTGTATATTGTTAAGCCTTATCCACCTTATTTTGTGCTTTTGGTTAATAAGTTTTGTACCTTCAGGCCACTTTTGGTTATAACTGTTAATGTATAGAACTATATTTCCATCACAAAACACAAAACACACAAACACACTCCAAAACAAGCTGTTTTTATTATTCAGTCATGCCTGAACGTCTCAACCGACTTTGGAAGGAAGATAGAAGATTTTCCAGATTAATTTAAAGTAGAAAAATTCACATCAGTAAGGCATTACTCAAATTATTTTCGCAAAAACTCATGGCAACTTGAGCCTTGTTCAGAAAATGCATTCTTCAGTGGAATGTGACTGTTATTTATGAGTATCGCAAGCTATTATTGGAAAATAGTTCAGTTCAGTTTCAGAGGTCTTTTTATTTCATGGTGGCGTTTTTTATGACTTCATTTCATGAGAGACTTATTGACACTAATCCGTGCTCCCTCACCCTTCAACCAAACACATGCCCCTAGTCTTACCCGTATGTACGCGATTTACCTACGCGTCACCTCCCAGACAACATTGTTTTCCCACTTGGAAAAAACGATTAAGGCACAGCTGTTTAAGAGGCATGGGACTCACTGATATTGTGCCAGACTGAGAAAATGATTAATAACCATACCAACCAATTATTGTCCACTTCACACAAGCATTTGGCATAGTATCTTGTGCATATATAAAGACTGTGTGCTTATAGGAACTCATTTTATTTGTCCTGCACATGACCTTGTGCTTTCTGTTGCACTGTAAAATCTATTTGAATCTAAAGCAGCCCTCTTAACCACTTGAGCTGCTTTAGTATCTGAAAAAGAAGTCGGCTTTCACAATAGCTTTTATTGATCTGTACAGGCTTCTTGAATAATTTCAGAGTTGGTTGGGTTTAGGACAGATACTGAGCTGCTGCTGCACTGTTTGCTGTCTCTGACGCTCGCCTCCATTATCCACCACCCTGCAGGTACAAGCCATTTCTCTCTCCGACTGTGCACTGCCACAGAGGCAGGTTGAATCTGTGATTGTTTCCAGCCAGGCTTTGTATGATGGACGACTAGCATGGCTGTTTAACATGATGCCTACACACCATAGATACCTTTTAGAACAGTGTGTGGATACACTCTTACTGCTTGGGCTGGTTTCCATCTGCCGTTAAACTTAGTGATCGGTGGTGTACTGAGTGGGTTCAATTTAATGTTGGACATTAAATGACTGATATTGCAAGAGACATGTACAGTAACCTACTGTATGGCATATAGTCACAAAACATGTCTACATCTGGAGTGTTTCTGATAATGGCTGTTAAGGCACTTTCAATAGAACTGGCTGCACAGCCTCTGTTGATGTCTCGCTTGTGAGTGTTGTCCTGCCGACACACATATTAGTTAGGGTGCACTTTATTGGCTCGACTCCAAATTGATTAATTGAGAAAATTAGGGCACTGTCTAAGGCCTTTTAGGTACAGTAGATGTGTGGCATTTTTACTAACAATCTGAAAAAAACAAACTTTTACCTTTCCCTCTAAGGCAGCACATTAAAAAATGTTACCTCTGAAACATGAATTCCCTGTAGGCATTAGTGTTGTATCTTATAAGAAGAATCAGGCATTCTGCCACTGACTCATGTCATTACAGTTTCAGCTGCAGCTACACAGTAATTAGTTGTGGGTCTAAGTGCCAAGATGAACAGCCTTTAGTTAATTACATAAGATACTTGACCCACATCGGCATCATGGTTTAAACCTTTGAATTAATTATTGGACAACTACATTCAAAACCTTCCTGATCCCATAAGCAAACTGACTGCCGCAATGACCATCATCCTTCATTTCTTTCATGCAAGACTTAGCAAACGCATTTCATGCATCTCTGTTCATCGCTTCATGATTGGTCGCTCTATAACAAACATTAAATACCAATATTGAACTAGAGGAAATGGATTATGTGGCTGCGATGATAATAGTTATCATATTTTATAGTGCTCTACGCCGCATAAACCAGACAATGGCTGCAAGTTTGAGGGGAGCTACATTATTTTGTCCATGATATTGTGGTATATAAGAATATTATCATTTTGTAATACATAAGAATATTTTAAAGTCAGTCAACAACAAACAAAAGCTCCATATGCTGAACATGAGAAGTGGTTTAGCCAGCCGGTGGTTGAGTGTGAGCAATATTAATATATTAATGGGTGTAATTTTGATGTGTATGTAATGGGGAAGTGCTGTGGTAAGAGCAGTGTGTCATGTATGACTGTGGCTTTACTCAGCAAAGAGAACAACCCAAGAGCTGATAGTTATGCCTACAATTGTGGCATTAGGAGTTCTGGCTTGTACATAATTAGGGGAAGAGCACAGGCAGCCTTGGGGGCTTTCAGGACAGGTGTGGGGAGAGACAGACTGACAGATAGAGAGGGAAAGAGATTAGCATGGGGATGAAAGCACACTGTAGCTATTTAACTACACAAAACAGACACTGCCATACCAAAGCACAGACATGCAGTCTTTTACTGCAATTTAGTGAGCCTGTATTACCGTAGCTACGGTACGGCACCGTCGCCTGCATCAACATTACCGTATGACAACAATAGACGCGCACTCCTTGTGTTTTTTATTTTATTTTATTTCCCGTTTCCCGTCATAACCTTTCCGGGGAATCGGGAAATAGTCTTGATCAGATTTCCCGGGAATCCCATCTCCCAGGATTAAACCCTAGTACACACCAAAGAGCACCCATGCAGTAGAAACAAACAAGTCCTGTATGTGTGTCTTATGATTAAATTGATGGTGTTGATGAACAGCTGTGTCCCATTTCCTGCTGATTATACCTGAATTGTGTGTATTTTTGTGTATGAGTTCACTGTGGAAACATTAACAAAAAAGAACGGTAAAAAATGTCACTATGCTAATTTTTCAGTATTGATGGACACTATTTTCCCGCAATGCCGTGCTAATAGGAAACGGAGAAGCTAATCACAGAAAGAGAACAACGTTTTGTCAGTATACAGTATATAACGTTTTAAACTTTCAATCTCTTGCAATAAGATAAAACGTTGTCTGTTCACACAGAAAATTGTCTTGCATTGGATCACATCACTCCAGTACTGAAGTCTCTACACTGGGTTCCAGTGAATCAAAGAATTGATTTCAAAATACTTTTGCTGGTTTATAAATCACTAAACGGTTTAGGGCCAAAATACATCTCTGATCTGCTGCTACACTATGACCCACCCAGACCTCTCAGGTCATCTGGGACAGGTCTAGTTGTTGTCCCCAGAGTCAGAACTAAACAGGGGGAAGCAGCGTTCAGTTTTTACGCTCCACATATCTGGAACAAACTGCCAGAAAACTGCAGGTTCGCAGAAACTCTCAGTTCTTTTAAATCAAAGCTAAAGACCTTTCTTTTTGATGTTGCCTTTCTTTAAATAACTGTTCATTTGTTATACTGAAGTTGCATTGATGACACTGTATGACATTCTATAACTGCTCTTTAATGTTTCATTTCTTATACTGCACTGTAACTTTTATTCACGTATTTTATCTCTCAGTTCTTTTAATTTCATATACTGCACTGTCAATTGTATTCTTGTCTTTTATCTAGTGGTATTTTTGAACAGATAATGGACATATTTCTGAGAATTTCTCCAACGCGGGTGTGACATAGATAAGGACCTGTGGTCGGAGAAATGTTGGGTTTTTTTTAATCATATTTACCTGCACTTTGATGTTTTAATGTGCTTTGTTTTTTTTAATCATTTTCTAACTGCTCTTTAATGTTTTATGTAAAGCACTTTAAATTGCCCTGTTGCTGAAATGTGCTATACAAATAAAGCTGCCTTGCCTTGCCTTGCATCGTCTGCTCCAACAGTCTGCAGATCCTGAGCAGTAGTGTGCATTGTAGTTATATGAAGCACAATTATGACACTTTCTACTAGAAAAGAAGAGTTCTATTAATAGAGCTTCTTTTTTTAGAGCTTCTTTTTTTAATTGTTTATCTTTGTTACTCCAGGGGCTGTTATTGAGCAACAAGGGAGGGCCTTATTTCCACCACAGGATATGTCCTTGAGCAAGGCATTTAACTTCCTCAACTGCAGCTACTCAGGGGCTAGAAGAAAAACCTGTGATGGTTCTGGGCAGCTGTCAGCGTGGTGTATAGCTTTGCTAACAAAAATGATCCATTCTCAGCAAAAGATAAAGCAAATAAAGGTTAAAAAACAACTCCCAAGATCAACTTAGTTCATTTTCTGTGTAATGCCTGTGGGTATGCAACCTCATTTCCTTTAAAGGCTAAGGTCACTATAGTTTTTCCACTGGAACATGACTTGTTGAAGGGTAGCTGAGACACATCTGGAAGTTCTGCAGGTTGACTTTCTACAAGGGACAACGTTTCCATCAGCAGCCTAATGTGAGGTTAAAATTAGAGTTTAGATTCTCTGCCCGAGCCTGAACTTGACCGATATTTTCCGCCACTATCCTCGGGCCGGGCCGGGCCAGGCCGGGCCCTTGAGCAAGCATTTGAGTTTTTTTAATCATTACTTTATAGCATAATTGGGTGGGGAGAAAGCTATGCCTCTCCAGCTTCTCCTGTAGCTCTGGGTAGTGCAGCCAGTGCCTTGGCATGCAGACCGTGGCGAAGGACAGTATTAATTAGGTGATCGAGACAAGAAAGTCTCCTATATGGTTCCAGGGCTTTGATTATATTGCTGCCTTGATCTGTTACCCACACTATTCGGCTGAGGGAGGGAGCTAGGGTCAAGTTTTTTTTAAGTTTCTTCATTCGGAACCATTTGCGATCCATTCCATTCTGAATAATCAAACAACGCAGTTTACATGCTTCGTCCTTGTTGCATTATTCATTAAGATAATTATAAACAGATTTCTGTAGTTCAAACAACTCAGAATTGTAGTTGAGAACGTCAGTTATAACGACCCATGTACTAAAAAATTGTCGGGTTTAAATCAGGCTTGGGCTCGGGCTCATAATTACAGCTAATGTGTCGGGCCGGGCCGGGCCGGGCTAGGGCTTGGGTAGGGTCGGGCTTGATTTTTTGGGCCTGATCTAATCTCTAGTTAAAATCTCCTTGAGCATCACTGAACCACCTGTCTGCGTACCATTTGTAAGTCCTGAATAAGACCATTAACTAAATGCTAGCACAAATAGAGGATGATTATAAGGAAAAATATTCTGTATAAGCTGTCAATTATTTCACTTACATGAGCTCTCTACATTTTTCCTCATAAGCAACAATGAATTAATGAATAATAGTCAATAGAATGACGGCCCATTAGCTTTTGGGCACCGTATTTGTGTACTGAAACTAAGCACAGACATAAAACACCAATGCAACCAATGCACCTTTGCAGTTTGACCCTTACAGCTGTTTAACCAAAAGTGCCAGCTGTTAGGATTGCGAGGGACAACGATTTTGATATCAAGTTTGTTTCACTCCAATGTGTTTTGCCAACTGGGAGCCGTATCTATGTCTGTCGAGGAACTGGTTTTCAGGCTACACTGCCTGTCTGCTTATGACTTGTGTTTCTGCTTCTCTCCCTGCCTCCTTTTTGTTGCGCTTAGTGTTGCAGTGTTGTACAGTATGATTGAGAGTGTATATCCCCCTAGATCATTCTGTGGGTCTAAGTCATTTAGTACAGAGTGTGAAGGGCTTCATATTCAGTAACACACAATACACACACACACACACACACACACACACACACACACACATATACATACACACACACACACACACACACACACACACACACACAGGTTAGGGTCCAACACACACCAAGTTTGACCTGTGTGCGTACAGACATTAACACACTCATATACGTAACAGACAGAATGTGTAGTATAGCACTGGGGCACATTTGGAGTAGTAGACACTTGAGAGGAGATAGATAGATGTAGCATAGACGAGCATTTATTCCACATCCATTCATCTTTGATGCAGCCTTGTCCTTTCCCCCTAATTCTTTCATCCTGTTTAGTTCTTCTCTTACGCTTACACCTCTCCACATGCCACTTGTGGGGTTACCCTGCCTTTGTAATTTCGCAGGGTACTCCAGGAAATTCAAAACACTGCACCAATCAGACACAATTGTAGGTGTGATCTCAAGATCTCATTATAGTTGATTGCGCTTTTGGTTTATTGAATGCTTAAATGCATACACATTACGCAATAAAATGTACCTGGACTATAGAAGTTATTAGCATTGTGTTATTTAAAGACATATTTTGATTATGAAGTAATATGCCTTATGTAAGTGCTTAATATGTGTATATTTTTCACATTGTGTGTGTTACTTATCCTGACGAGTCCAACGGTTTGTTACACAGAATCATCTGAGAGGCGTCTGCCACATCCGCCATTGTTGTTTTAAACAAAAAGTCACGGCTGTCAGAAACACCTAAACCGCACCCGTAGCTGCCAGTAGCTCCTCACCGGACGCTGTTTGGTTCGGTTTGCTGCTGTTCGGACACAAACGCTTGTAGTTGAACCTTGACAAGATGGATTTTCGTGTGATATGTGATCCCGCAATTGTTGTGCAATCTTGTGATATCGAGAGAATCCAGCTGCCGTGCAAGGTAATGCGTTACTTGGGCAAGTGTGCTTTTTCTCCGTATCTCACATCAGTGTCCGAAGTGTTTTGTGTGTTTTACATAAAATAAGCTACATAAGTTCATTGTCGGGATCTTTGAATAAAACACCTCAGCATTTCATGAGTGTTGCATAAACACGTCTCAGAACAGAACCCTGGGGATGCTGCTTTCAAATCTTGCTAGCTTTTCAACATTACCAACTCTGCCTTTAAGTATTTATTAACCATTAACAAGCTATTGTAATCATCAGTTGTAACGTTATAATAACCATCCAAATGATGTTTATTGATAGTTTCTCAAAGGTCTACAAATCATTTGGTAATCATTAACAAATACTTCATATAATATATAAAATGTTATGACGTGTGAAACAAGCATTACTAATAACTAGTAAACATTTGGAATTATTTCATTGTTAGTAAAATAACGGTTAATTTCAGTTTAATTTACTATCAATTTACCATTTATTAGTATTTTAAGGAACAGAGTCAGTGTTGTAAGATTATTAAGCCATTACAAACTCAAAAGAGTCCTAGCTTTACACAATAAATGCATATTAATAATTAATAATTTATTCTCCTGGCATCTTTGCCTCTCTCTAGTCTCGTTTAGTTTCCTCTCCTCACACTCCTCGTGTGCAGTAGGTGTCTTGAGTTATCTTTTCTTGCAGACTGTATGAGGACAGAGCTGGGATCAATGTGATCATATATACAGACATGACAACATATGCTCATAACTACATGACTGATGATGGACGTGCAATATGATAAATGTTGGCAGGCCAGAGGTTGCAGTTATTCGTCTACTAAGAGCAACACTGGCAGTGTTTAAGTAGCCTGAGGCCACTGCTCACTTTGACACTGAGATTATTGAAGCCGGGACTTTTTAACTTGCAATTAACACAAATATCTGAGTTCATCATTTAATTAGAACTTCAAATTACCATCCTTTAGGGATGAAGCCACTTTACTCTTCTGTCATGATAATGTGTAGCCATTTACTATTACTAAACCCGTCCCTAACTTCCAAAACAGCCTGCTGATTTCTTTTAATACTGGTTATCAAAATGTTGTTAAATATTGATTGGCCGGACTCACATAAGATCATCCTTGACTAGGCTTTTTTTCTGTCCCACTGTCATATTTTCATTTTTTCAATTTGTATTGCAACTTTGCTCCCTATCTCACTGTATCAATATCTTCATACTGCTTTAAGTCTCGCTTTCCCTTTAAGGCTGATGTTACCGATACATTATTCTTTTTTTACTTTATTTTCTAAAATTACTCAGATGCTGAGTTCCACACCTTGATGTAAATTATATGTTTGTATATTCAATGACATATTTTGTTTAACAGTCATAATGTGTAAAGGAGAGTATCCAATACAACACTGTCAATGGGAGTTTTAGACCTGTTAATTAATTATTCTCCATCTGAATGTGTGTATGTCGACTACGCATTAAAGCGTAACTCTCGCCAAAATGCAACCTAGGGTCTTTTTGTGAATTTACCCGAGTCAAACTTTCACTTAAAAGCATAATTAGGACGGAAACGCCACTTTTAAGATTGACCGTATTTTCGTTTTTCGGTCAAATGGCTTTTTGAACGACTCTCTTGAGCTGTTGGTGTTTCCGCTCGCTGCGATCTTACCAGTCAAAAAGTGTCGATCTCCGAATGTAACGTAACAGGGAGGAGAGTAAAGATGGAAAGCTCCTAAAGCTTAGTTCCATATAAATGCACGGATAATTTGTTTTTTTGTCGTTAGTGAAAAACAATATTGACCTTGTAGTTGAAAAAGGAGCCTCATATAAGAATGACATTTCCTCCTATGGAGTCTGTTCATTCGCATTTGGAGATCGACACTTTCTGACTGGCGAGATAGCAGCGACTGGAAACACAAACAGCTAAACAGTGAGTCGTTCAAAACCTTTCTTTTTAGTAAACTCTGTGAACACAAACAATGTTCTCAATGCTCGAGTTCATGTGTAGAGCCCCTGGTGATACTTCGAGCAAAGTTTTATGTTGTGTCAAGCCTTCTTAGTGATTTTGATGTGGTCATAGTAGTGCCGCTAGCACTCCCATTCAAAAAGCCATTTAACCGAAAAACGAAGTACGGTGACTCTTAAAAGTGGAGTTTCCGTCCTAATTATGCTTTTAAACAAAAGTTTGACTCGGGTACATTCACGAAAAGACCCTAGGTTGCATTTTCGCGAGAGTTACGCTTTAAATCTTGACTTCTTTACAATAAAAAGGTCTGGGGCTCTTCCCGTTTGCTTCCAACACGTACAAACATGCAAATTAAGTGATTTTGAGACTTCGAGACTTTAAAGGTCCCATGGCATGAAAGTTTCACTTTATGAGGTTTTTTAACATTAATGTGAGTTCCCCCAGCCTGCCTATGGTCCCCCAGTGGCTAGAAATGGTGATAGGTGTAAACCGAGCCCTGGGTATCCTGCTCTGCCTTTGAGAAAATGAAAGCTCAGATGGACCAATTTGGAATCTGCTCCTTATGATGTCATAAGAGGAAAGGTTACCTCCCCTTTCTCTGCTTTGCCCGCCCAGAGAATTTGGCCCACCCATGAGAAAGAGAGAGAGACATCATGCCTTGAAAACAAGCGAAGCATGGCAGTTGGTCAAGATCACACCCGCACCCTCCACCTTGCCCCCCCCCCTCTCCTCCTCAATAGCATTTAAAGCTAAAGACACAGAAATGGCACATCCTAAGGAAAGCTCATTGTGGGACTGGCTCTAGTGGCTGGAATTCTGCACCAAGGCTGAATTTTGGGAAAGAGACTTCAGATACAGTATTAGGGGACCACTAAGGTCTATATAAAAGAGACTTCAGATACAGTATTAGGGGACCACTAAGGTCTATATAAAAGAGACTTCAGATACAGTATTAGGGGACCACTAAGGTCTATATAAAAGAGACTTCAGATACAGTATTAGGGGACCACTAAGGTCTATATAAAAGCATCCAAAAAAGCAGCATGTCATAGGAGCTTTAAGGAATAAATATGAGTGTTTGTATATGAGTCAACCCTCCGTTAACTTACATTCACATTCAGTCAGTCGAGTTTCCATGCTTTCTGCCAGATGCATGCTGAGTAAGACTCCAGTTATTTAATGATCTTGAGTAGTTGGTGTGGAAGATTAATTGATTGATTGATTGATTTTATGGATATAGAAGACAACAAAAGAATGAAACGGATAAAATGTAAAGTGTAAACACTTATTTCCAACATTTGTCCCAGACAAACGCACATAACATACACAGAAATCCAAAAACAATAAGCAACAAAAACCAAGAACATCCTACAAATGACAAACAAAACAAGATGAACAGAAATTAACTTAAAATACCAGTCCTAGTATCAAAAACCACTAAAAGCACTACATTTGAAGCAATATAAGCACAAAAAGCATTTACAGTTAACCGTAAGAGGACCTGCCTGTCATATTTTAATTGGTCATCTTACCACAGAGATGAGCCCAGCCTGACCTTTAAAAACTCCTCTGGACTTTGACTGCTTGATGTTTAGTGGAAAGCTATTCCATAGTATGGTCCCTGTATTAAAGAAAACGAGCTTCTGGCTACACTGCACCTTGCATGAGCGCACACTAGCCCTGGTGTAGTGACCATGCTGTGTATGTACCATGGCTATTTTTGAGCCTCTTATACATGTTGTTGAGTTTCAGCTGTTCCACCATGAGTTGGTCTGGCAACAGGCGCACCTTCTTAAATTCTTTATCTCCTACATGCGTTCTGGGAGGTACATCTAGAAGGTTATAACCTGTGTTTTCGGATTGGTCAATCAATTGCTTTGCCCAGTATTAATGTTTCTCAATCTCTCTCTCTGTACGTCGGCAGTGATGATGTGACTGCAGCAGGTTTGCAACCCAGAGCTGCAGGATGGCAGGGCTGATTCAGCTACTGTAACAAAGACAAGCATGTACAGTGACAGGCCGAACAACAGGTGTCTGTGCTTCAGATGAAGACACTGGGGACACGTGTAACCACATTGTTATACAACATTTATTAGCCCAGTAAAGAAATGGAAGGATGGACTATTTTTTTTAAATCATGCGTGGTAACACTAGTTATGATATTTTTATCTTCCAGTATTTTGTGTTCTTGACTGCTTGCTTCTCCTTTGCTAGATCCCCAAAGTCTACTGTCTTTATAAGTACTCTACCCAGGAAATATGTTTGTGTTTTGTTACTCTTACCCTGTAGCCTTTAATATTGAACAAAAAGTTTTTACTTCTACGATAGCGGGGCATCCAAAGGCGGAAACCATATATGATACAGTTAAATTGTTCAGGAAAAAAAACTGAGAACAATAAAGGAAGACCCCACAAAGCATATTTCAAGTCTTAGGTACAAACAGGTATTTTCTCTAAAGTTTTGCCAAATGAACCACCGTAAAGTCTGCAAAATGCCCTGGGCTCCCCACCAGTCAGCAGATTTGATGAAGCCTCTTAGATTAGTTTACAGTAAGTCAGGTTTTCTTGGACTTACTACTTCTATATTCTGATTCTATTTCATGAGCTGCTTCAGAGCAGTTTCCATCAACCTTGTATTGCCCCTGACAGGGAGACTGCTGAGATTTGGTGTTAATAAAATGTGTGTTTACTGCTGGGAGATGTTGGTGAGCATCGTGCTGGCTGTGACAGTTCATTCCAGAGCAGAAACTCTCAGGTCATTTCAGAGAACTGAACGACGGAGCTGTAATATTTTCCGTATACAAATACCTCCTCACGTTCTCCTTTGTTGAGTTCATTGTTTTTTCTCATGTCTAGACATTTCAAACTGACAGACGTTCTCTTTGAACTCAATGCAAACATTCCCCCAAGAAGTATACATACCACATGCATATTCATTTTCTGCAGCTTCTGACAGTCACTCAAACCTCCTTGAACATTGGTCACACATCACTTATTTCCATCTACAAGTTGCTTTTGTGCCAGTTCTGAGACTCCCAATGCAACAGAACATGAATATATGCAAATATGTGAGTCTCATTATGCATCTGACTTGCCTTTGGTTCAGTCTGTCAGTTTAAATGTCCCATTTGCAATTGAATTACACAATGTTTGATGTGTGATTGACAGTTTTGATATTTGAATTGTGTAAGCTATTGCTCTGACAGGCAAGTCAAACAGCTGTCAGACCATCCTGGTCTGTCAGTTGTTGATCCTACTCATCTTGCCCCGTTGACATTGCACAGACAACCTCACAGTCTTGATTGTCATACCAAGCTGAGAACTCTTAATTCTACTGGTCTGACAGGAGTTCTTACTGGATGTGGAGTGGTTGATTTTGGTCTTAGTTGATTGGGTGGAATAAATAATAAAATAAGGATTAATACCAGACTGGTGTCATGGGATGTAGAGCATATTGGTGTTGTTGCCTGGCTAGTTAGTCAGTGAGCCATTATCCCCATCAGTATGTGTGCTGTGAGGATCAGAGTAAAAACGGCTCTATTTATAGCCTTCTACGTCTCTGGAACCTGTGCTGATCTGAACACCAACCTGTAATAAAACATGGCCACTATAGCTAACTACCAGTTATAATTGATATGTCCATTAGTACTTGACATGACATGGGGTTGTTTATTGTTAATAACTGGGGATATTGAATTTTCTAGATATCATTTTTGGGGTGCTGCATGTCAACTTTAATGCAGTATTTCACATTAGTGACCATCGAAAGACATAAAAATTACGATTACACAAGTCAAGAAGATGACATAACGTTCTTCGCATGGATATAAAGGTTATACATTAAAGAGTTTTTCCAAAGGCCAGTCTTTTAATTATGTGCCTCATGTAGTTGTTAAAGCTATTTCTTGAGTGATGTAACGTAGAATTCATAAAAACGTCATTGGTTTGTGTAGACATGATTTATACCTGTAACCAATATGAACCACATGAAATGAAAAGAAGAAGAGGGATTTGACATTTAGCATTGTGAAATACTAAAACACTAAATACTGTACACTCTCCATGTTCTGTTGCTTAAAAATGTTGATACAGTTTGTCATATCATATGCCATATATATTTGCATTTATATAGTCAATGGCATTTTGTCTGCAATAACTGTGAGATGTCATAACTTGAGAAGAAAGACACTAGATGTTCTGTCATCTTTGCTGTAGTTTATGTTTATATATATATATATATATATATATATATATATATATATATATATATATATATATATATATAGTGTATCACAACTTGCAGCCAAAACCTTGGATTTCTCATAATGTGCCTCTAAGGTTTTAATCTTGTGGAGTGTGTGTTTGTGTGCAGGTATCATTTAGTGTAGATGTCGGATCCCTACAGTATAAACCTTTCTCACTGGTAATTTTCATCTAATATAGAGATGCAAATATATACTGTGTACATTTCACATTTGGTAACACACACACACACACACACACACACACACACACACACACACACACACACACACACACAAAACAACACAACACAACACAGGGAGCAGTGGGTTGAGATTTGAGAACAAGATTGAGGAAAAATGGTTGTATTGCTTCAGAGTATCTGTTTTCCTCCACACGCTGTAAAGGTCATTTGTCAACTATGACACTGATACTTAACAACAGTCTGTGCTGCAAGACCGCCGGTGTCACCCTGTGGCTTTTATAAAAATGGGATTTAACCAAAAATGGATTGTGTGTCTGTGTGCACATGCAAGCGAATTGCTGTGTTTCTATTGAACAAGCATTGGACCAGCCAGTGGAGAAAGGCATATTAATATTTTGTCAAAAGGAAGAATTGCCATGCCATCCTTGAAAGTGTAAATGTGTTGTTTTATTCCAAACCAAGAACCTCCTTTATCAGTCCTTCCAATATTTTCCAGTTTTTCAGCTGGAAGAATGAATGCAAATTCAACCAATCCCCCACATAATTATTACCATCTCTAACCTATTTATCTGAGTCTTTTGCATATTGTTCCAGTTCTTTATTTATGACACAGGCTGCACTGAAACATTCATTTTAAAGATGTATTTTGTCTCTCACTGCAACTAATTACATGTTTTGAGTATTGTGAGTTTTTTAAAGCTGTAATTATTGAGTTTTTGCTCCTAGGGGGAAGACAAAATATAAAAACAAACAGTGGCAATGGCTAAACAGCTGCTTACCTACACATGTTGGATCTGTAAGTGAGCAACTTGGAGCAACATTATCACATTTCCATTAAATACTATCTTCCACAGCAGATATGAACAACACAGCTTCAGATATATTGTCTTTATTCGCTCAGTTCTTAGACACCTGCACCATGTTTTCTTGAAGTAAAATAAAATCTTTAAAGTCAGCGACTCCTTTAGAATAAAGAAATTACAGTATACCGTCTGTGTTATACTGTATACTATATCTAAAACCTTCTCACTGTTTTAAAAACCGTGTTCAGAACACCTGCACTGATTGCACTGCAGTCTGCTTTTCTCTGATTTCATCACATCATCTCAGCCTGTGCTGGCTTTTCTGTGAGCAAAAAAAACCAATATCCGACATTTTATTTCACGATCTCCGCCTACTCAGTATTCAGGGGAGGCTTATACTGAAAATGCAATGGGTACAACTCTATACAGTATGATTGCCTGTCTGTCTACCTATTCATGCCAACTCACAGTAAAAGTAAGCTGTGCTATTGTTATCTCCATTCCTCCACAATCCAGTATCTGCAGTGGGACTTTAAAGTTGTTGTTGATTCAAGCGCTCAGGAAGAATCATCACAGTTATATTGTCATGAGGTTTCTGTCCAATATGTTAGTGTCATGAGAACTAAAACTGTCGATAAATACTGCAGCAGTGGCCCATCCAAATCTAGCATTTAACATTTAGTTTTACAAATGTGCCTGACAGATAATGTATGAAGAACCAAACCTGCCTTCAAGAAAATAAATAAAATGGCCAAGTAAATTGGTGTTTGGACCTCAGGCATGAAGGAAGAGAGTTAAGAGAGTGAGAGACTAAAGAATCTAAAGAGTGAGAGAGCGGAGGAGATCTGGACACATGAGAAAGTTTGGTAACACTTTACTTGAAGGTATCTACGTAAGAGTGACATGACACTGTCATGAACACATGACACAGTCATGACATATGAACCCTAACCCTAACCCTAACTCTAATCATAACCATAACTTGTCATGACAAAAACCGAATGACACTTACTAAAAGAAGCGTTATGTCATAAACGTTTATGACTTGTTTATAATGTTTATGACATGTTCATGACAGTGTCATGTCACTCTTATGTAGATACCTTCAAGTAAAGTGTAACTGAAAGTTCAGTAAACAAAGTTAGTAAAATGTCAGAAAATAAAACAAAAAATAAATAAAACACTCCATGAGTTGGCGCTCTGTTGGTTTGCAACACACATAGTTGGTACGTATAAACTCTATACCAGCACAGATTAGAAATGTATAGAAGTAATATTTATGCCTGCAATACCAAGATACTTTGCAATTTATCTCCTTATTCCTGAATACCCTCACTTCTTACTCTCTGCGCCACTTGTGTATTTGTGTTTTTTCAGTTTTGGAATCATAGATTATTTGACTCCCAAACATAATCTACTACATGTTTTAAAGGGGCAGTATGCATTTAGCTGTTCTGCTAAAGTAAAGTAGCAATACAGTAGTAGAGATATAGATCAATCTGTGTTTGTGTGTCTGAGATCAGAAGTTGAACTTCAACAAGTTTTGGAAAAATGAGGGCAATCATCCTACTAAATCTTAATTATACCCCTGTATTAAGTGTATTGGAATTTGTGTTAAAGTGCCCATATTATGAAAAAAACACTCTTTTTTCTGGGATTTGGGGTGTTATTTTGTGTCTCTGGTGCTTCCACACACATACAAACTTTGAAAAAAATCCATCCATGCTGTTTAGAGTGAGATACAGTTTCTGAATGTGTCCTGCCTTCAGTCTCTGGGTGAGCTGTTCAAAATCGGCACGAAACGAGCAGGCTAACCGCAACCATTAGCTCGTAGCGTTAGCATGCTAACGCTATGGCTAATGCTAGCATGCTAACGCTAGCATGCTACCTCGTTCTCAATAGCAAAGCACTGCTACAACACACACAAGTTCACCATAATCTACAAAAGAACTACTTACATGTGCGCCCTCATTTAGAAGTCTCCCAGCTAATCCTGCCTTGTAACTGACTGAAGTTGTAGAAACAACCTTTCTTTTACTGTCTATGGAGCTAGCTAGCTGACATGATCTACATCTGAGCTACTGGGCATGTGCAGTGCAATCAAAGATAGTACAGAAGAAGAAGAAGAAAAGAGGTCTCATTCTGTAGCTAAAACAGAGACCAGCTGAAAAGAGGAGCTGCAGCAGTGAGAGAGAGCGGTGCAGTACAACAAAAATATGGTGTTTTTTGAAAATTAAACCATGTAAACCTATTCTGGTACAACCTTAAAATACAATTATGAACCTGAAAATGAGCATAATATGGCTGCTTTAAACTCTAACATGAATGAGCTGATCTCACTGAAGAGCCATTAGTGTTACAGATTGCATTGACTACCAATCTAAAGCCTGCCAAGGCTTTTGCATCTACTCAATGGTGATTTAGCCTGTGGAGGCTGCTGCTACATTTAGTATCTGAGCTACCATTGACATTGATTTACCATAGTTTTTCAAAGGTATCGAATCAGCTTTTGTGTATGGGTTTTTTTTTTCACTTCCAATTGAAGTAAAATAATTAGTGTGTTTGCAGAGGTGGTAAAGCTTTCAACTACTATCTCAGAGATGATGATGCAGTTGTGTCTGTTGGGAATCAAGCTCGTCTCAAGAAATTCTCCGTTGTAGTTGAAGCTTTCCTGTGCTGCTGTACTAAAACATGCACTCTGGGCTATCAGTTGTTATTTATATGAGAGCATTTAACATTGTTTTAAACATGCTGCCCTAGAGTCAGGCTAATTGAACAATAAAGCACAGTAATCCCCCTGTGTGCATAACAATACAAGCTGCAAGGAATTTTCAGTACTCAATTAATTTCGGAACAGGCCTCTCATTTGATGCTGTTTTTCTCCTATTCTGAGAACCTCGGGGGGAAGACTTTTGACAGCTGTTATTTGCATAGCTTTCCTAGGAAAGGTCTGTGAAATGATCTTGATGTGTTGACAGTCGGATCAAACTGTTCCCTAGGGCTCTCCTGAGCAATAACTCAGTAAGGTAGTCTAAGTAACCACAGGATCTGCCTTATTGCCTATCACAGCCAGTGAGCCACCAAATGTTACCAACTAAATAAATGGTATGACATTCAAGTAAACTCTTATTTCACAAGGTATTCACATTGCTGGACTTGGGGATTTGATTATATTTTGCAAGGGTGGGCCATTAATCCTGAAATAATTTCCAATGCCAGAATAAAAAATATAAATATAAATCTGTAATACTAAAAATCAATATGCTTTTATTTTATTCCTTTTCGTTAAATAAGTTCAGTAAAGCCTGTGGGAATCATTTCGAGGTGTAAGGAGTGTTACTGACATTATAGAATGATAATCATAGACTTGCACCGTTGCCACTGACTCATATGGTTTCACACTTACCTACAGACACTTTCCTGGGAGTTGCTTAGAAAGGGCAGAGTGCTCCCTCATCTAGAACTTCAGATCTAAATTGGTAGTTGTGAACCAAAAGGCTTGATGATGTTATTTCAAAAAAATATACCTTCCAAAGGAACTATTTGTCACGGCAGACATTATCTGGGACTATAGGATGCTACTGTAGCCGTAGATCTATTCTCTGATGAAGTATTTGGTCCATGGATTCTACCATTAATTGACTTGACTGACATATATTTTGCCCTGACAGACAAGTGATTCAAGTGACACAGAAAGACACATGGCCATGTTCTATATGGCGTAATACCTTACATCAAAACACACACACACACACACACACACTTTCACTTGAAGCATATTCATTAAATTATTACCATCATTGTAGTAAGTGCAAGTTAAGTTCATTTGTACACCACATTTAAACACAGCTTAAGATGACCAAGTGCTATAAAACAACTTTAAAATGAAATTAAAAAGTACAACACACACAAATATATATGTCAACAATAACTGATATGGGACAAAGCACAGAATATATACATGACAATAGATTGAAAAATTAATGGGCCAAAAAAGGCGAGTGAATAAAAACGTGTCTTTAGTCCTGCTTTACTACTGTTATTAACGAGCTAATGCTAGCTTGTCATGCTAGTAGCTGGATAACGAGTAAACACCACACCAGCACCAGAAGAGGGACGTTACGTTCCTCACTTCAAAACGGAACAAAAGTAGGACTGTGTAGTGACTTTACCCTGCTGTTGAACTCCCTTCCTCCTCATCAAGGACTCAGATCTTTTACAATAACACAGTGCAATAACACAGTGGAAAAATAATATGTTGCAAGTAAAAGTCCTGTATTTAAAATCTTATGAAAAGTACAGAAGTATTAGCATCATAGCATCAAGTATTAGCAGACAATAACATACTGAAATTACCAAAAGCATTGGCATCTGGGACACTCAGCTGGTAGAGCAGGCGCCCATATATAGAGGTTTTCTCCTCGATGTTGTGGCCGCAGGTTCAACTCCGACCTGTGGCCCTTTGCTGCATGTCATTGCCCCTCTCTCTCCCCTTCCATGTCTTCAGCTGTCCTGTATAAATAAGGCCTAAAATTCCCAAAACATAATCTTAAAAAAAAATAAAATACCAAAAGCAAAAATACTCTTAATGCAGAATAGCCCATTTCAGAAATATATATATTATACCACTGCATTATAATTAGAGATGCATTAGTGTGTACGCATCACTTATGTTGCAGCTGGTAAAGGTGGAGCTAATTTTGATAACTTTATATACTGCTGGGTTTGATTTCTATTTTGTAAAAATAACCTGAATCTGCAAAGTAACTAATGGTATTAAATTGTGGTGGAGTAAAGCGTACAATATTTCCCTTTTAGATGTTGTGCTTTCAAAGTATATATAAGTATAGTGCCTCAAAATTATAGTTAAGTACAGTACTTACTTATACAGTACTAATATATATACTAATATATATGCAGTACTAATATATATATATATATATATATATATATATATATATATATATATATATATATATATATATATATATATATATATATATATATATATATATTTGATTTAAATCAGCAAAATATCTCTTTAAGTGTCCAAAGCCTTCTTCTCTTCATCTGTTGGTCACTTAGCTTGCTTAAGGGACATGGTGGAATGTAACCAAGTGTATATATATATATATATATATATATATATATATATATATATATATATACTTGGTTACATTCCACCATGTCCCTATATATATATATATATATATATATATATATATATATATATATATATATACTTGGTTACATTCCACCATGTCCCTTAAGCAAGCTAAGTGACCAACAGATGAAGAGAAGAAGGCTTTGGACACTTAAAGAGATATTTTGCTGATTTAAATCCAGCTCTGTGTTATGGCAGTGTGGCAGTCATCAAAACTCCTGTGGGCCTCAGATTCACTTAGCAGCAGTTTCACACTCTCACCAACAGATTCCCAGCATGCAACATAAGGGATAAACAGACAGACAGACAGAGAGAGAGCGCAAGAGAGACAGACAGACAGAGAGAGAGCGCAAGAGAGACATAGAGAGAAAGTACTGTATGTCTGCAGGTTTGACCGTATGCTGTACAGCTTTGGCTTTTGGGTGTCCCTCTTGATGTTGGTTGATGTATAAATGGTGTGCTCTGCTTTGTATATTTTCCAGGTGGCTGTGACAGGGGCACCCCCGGGGCAGGACCCATGAGGAGTCATAGAAGATGCTCACAGCCTGGGCGCTTCTGCTCTTCTTAGCCATGTGGGTGAGAAGCACCTCTGGTGGCCCGCTCTCCTTCAGAATAGGTAAATTTGTACAATCTAGTAGCAGTTGAAAAAATGCTACAGACACATGTTGACCCTGGAGTCTTTTTTATTAGTTCAGAGACATTACAACTCACACTTGCAGGATATTAATTTATTACATGCATAAAAGGATTTTCTTCTCCACATTAAATGAAAAATAGCTGTTAAAATGTTAGCGCAAATTGATAGCACTGTCTGTCTTCACAGTCTCTAATGGGAAAATTGGCTGAAGAAATTCAATCAGAAGTGTTGAGAAGTACCCATGTTTCCCCAGTTACACATGGCTTGATGTATCAACTGGCTAAAAACCTCATGTGTGGATCTGAAACAGTCTTAATTGGCTCTGAAATACACTAGACCAAGCCTAGACAAAAAAAAAAAAAAAAAAAAAAATCACATTTCTTCTAACGCCATGCAGTATCTGTGTAGAGAAGAGTTTATTAAGATTTATTTATTCTGGGCTATACCACAATACACCATAGACATCCATGGCACAAATATAATATTTTTCTTTCAAACTTCTAATAGATATTAATATATATTTCACTAGTAGTGCAATCCAAGTGCAACTAGTCTGTTTGCTATTGAATATGTAACCATAACCATCATCTTAGTCTAACCCCATTGCTAACGCTTGTTCTATTTCCCTGGCCTACACACTTTTTTAGCTGAAACTCCTGAACCATACTCAGAGTCCATGTCCGTAGGCCAGTGCAACAAAATCCGATTAGGAACCCTGAACCCAAACCCTATCATTATCTTAACCTGACCCTTATAAAACCCTAATTTTAGCCTTAATATTTGCTTAAACCCATATGCTAAAAATGGCTGCTTTCCCCACTGTTGTAAATGTCAGCTGGAACTAAGTAGACATTTCACTGATGTATTATAGCATATATCACGATTTGAAGTTGAACATCAGGCCTGGACCATTTTTAAATAGCAAATAGTATGTTTAGGGTTTGTAATTTCTGGCTAAATCAATGGTGTTGTTACACCAGCTTGAACAGTTTGAGACAATAGCAGGAAGTTGAGCAGAAAGCACAGTGATATTCTTCTGGAAATTGTGGCAGATCGGTGGACCACGGTTGAAACTGACTAGACATTGCATCTGAGAGGGCATGGTTCAAAAGTCTCATAACCTGCCAGTCTGTTGGTAACCAATGGGAGTTATTCCTACTTGTTATTATTCTCTTACAGTCAGTAGGTCTCTGACACCCTGTCACTAGCTCCCTGTCTACCAAAAGTTGGACTGACTCTCTTTATTTATGTATAGACCCCTTGTCTTAGGTGGAAAACTGTGTGTGTGTGTGTGTGTGTGTGTGTGTGTGTGTGTATACTAGAAACAAATGGGAAGTAGAGGTAAAGATAGAGATTGAGAATGAGATTGATGTTACAGCTCGCAAACTATGCTCCCATCGTGGTCGCTGAACGGCTCGCTTTATTTATAGCATGGTTGTCAACTTTGAGGAACAGCTAAGAGTGAGATTTGTTGTCAGGGGACAAGGGTGGAAGGTAATACCACAAAATCAGAATATTAATCCCCATGTGGTTACTGTAAGGCTAAAAGTATTGAAAACTAATTGTGTAAATCAGGTTTAGAAATGCATATTGGGATTTTAATGCAGACTATTTCCCTCTTCGCTTTACTTCTCCTATTGTGTGAGAGAAGTAAGTCTTTTTTATCCTTCCAGTATTTTGACAAAATTGAGTCAGTTTAACTGTCATCTTTGAACAGTATCAACATTTCTTTTTTTTGAACAAGATATGTTTGTATCACTCTCTTGTCTGCTCTGTGTCTCACAGCGCTGCCACAACACAGCTTAGGTTTGCTGACTCTTTTTTGGTGGTTTCGCATATGATGCCCCCAAACAATGTTCTGTATTTTTAAACAACACAACCTCAAGGTTTACTGTATGAACAAGACCAAGAACATTCCTTGTTTGTGAATATTGTTGGTAGGGGTGGGCAATATGGACAAAAAAATAATATCTCGATATTTTTGCCAATTTTGACGATAACAACAATTAGACGATATCCTTTAAAAATTTGTTTTTAAAAGTTACTTAAGATTACTTAATCACTGATGATAATAATGGGCATGACGTTGAATAAAAACTGTTCTTATTTATTTTCTTTAAAATGTAAGTATTCAAGTAAAAACAATTCAAAGACATACAAAATACTAATTGAACTAGTGTAGGAACATTGAACTCTGAGTAAACATTCAGTTGTACACTACTGCTGTAATGTAAATTGTGCAGCATACATAATAATAATAAACAAATGGCTCTGTTCTGTAACATATTGCACACAACCATGTCCTTATTGGAAGCAGTCCTGGAGTTGGGATAGGGCAGTGTCCGGCTAGGTTTTGATAGTCCTACTTGGCTGTATAGTCCTTCTGACCGGGATGTATGCTGGGATCAGGAGTAGTTGGATGTAATCTGACTGAACACTGAACTGTGTTCTTCCCTCTAGTAGCACAATCTACATGCTGGAAAAAGCTGGGGAGTACCGACTTTAAGGATGCCTTGTTAAAGTCCCCTGCTACAATATGTATCCCCTCCGGGTGATCGCGCTGCAGTTTGTTGACTATGGTTAGCAGGTGAGCCAAACTTGTGCTAACGTTAGCATTGGGGGCTATGTAGACGGCAGTGTGCTCTCTTCATGGTAAATAAAATGGTCTGCATATTACTGACAGGGCTTCCAGGTCAGGTGAGCAGTGCTGGGCAACGATCTTGCTGTTGGTACTCCATTCATTATGCACAAAAATGCACAGTCCTCCTCCTCTGGTCTTGCCGGAGTTCTTGTCTCAATCCTGCTGGTAGCTAGCTCGGCCTGCTAGCTGCCGACAACAATACAGGGAGCTGCCGATCTGGCTATGTCCTCCGGGATGTTATGAATCGCCTGGAAGGCTCTCGTAACGGCTGTGTTGTATCGTAGTCCTATATTGAATAGCTCATTGTGGCTGTACTTGTTAGTAAGACCTCAACATGGGAACGTTACGAAAAACACAAACAAAAAACATAAATATACACCGACAGGAGAGCTAGGAGCTAGAGGCTTTGTCGCCCCTTCTACCACTCTACACTTTTAATGCGTGTTTTGAAGTGTTTTTTTCTAAGTAATTTAAATACTTGATAATGTCAATTTGCACATCGTTAACACAACAATGACGATATTATCGTAGACGATATATATCGCCCAACCCTAATTGTTGGCCCTAATTGCATTCTCTTTCACTCTCCACCTGTTAATACAAAAACACTTCAGCAGCAATGGTGGTTTATGTTTATCTCAGTCATGTTGCATCGTTGATGGATAATTAGGCTTTTGGCCTGTTTTTCCTTTTCTTCTAATGTCATCTGTGCACAGCACCAGTCTCTTTGCCAGCGTACTGTCAATATGTGTTTGTGTGTCATCTGCCTATGTATTTGTGTGTGTGTACTTATGCACAAGGCAGAAACACACAGCCACACACAAATTTCAAAACCCACCAATGCACGCAAACATACACATACCCCCAAACACCACAACAAACTCCATGCCATTTGCGCTCCATGAGATGGTATTTAACATGGCTGTCCCTCGAGTCCTGCCTGGCTGGCATAATGTCACTGTCTGGCCTTCTCTGAATGTATCAGGGCCAAAAACAACCTCCCGCTCCTGCCACTCTCCCCGCCAGGACCATCCAGCAGCCAGCAGCAAGCTCAGTGTAGGTGAACTGAGGAACTTATCTTTGTCTCGGCTGTGTTGTTGGCAAACCGGGGGATAAAATGGACTTTTGTTTGCAAATTAGTTGGCATGTATGGCATGTCTACCAGGCATGTAGACCCTCTGATTGGTAAAAAAAAAAAAAAAAGGTGACTTTCATTTATTTTTTTCCTGCTGTGTATAATTTGCAATGTTGTTGGCAGTTGTTGCAGAGTAATGACAAGATTAATTACAGGGATCTTGACCTGAGAGAGTATAAATAATTTAATTTGCTTCAGTATTGCTTTGTAATAAATACCACACAAACAGACAAACTTTAACTAATTATAAAAAGCATAATTTGGTAGACTAGATCAAAGACATTAACACATAAAATGTTCAATACAGTATATTAGGTCAAATCCATTAACAAGATTAAATAACTTTCTGTTGAGAAGACCTCTTATTGATTCAGACATGGAGCTAAATGGATAAAGCATTTAAACAAGAATAGATACTGCATTACATGAAAATCCTTGTTCACCCCCATATGGTGCAGCTTGTTTTTGTGGGTGGTATTCCCCCATTAGTTGAGTGGAAGAGCGTCTGCCGTCTTATTTCATCCAGCCAATAAGCCGCTGCTTATGCTAACTTGGAGACATCCTCTTCCACACAGACACATCACTACTACAAGCTCTGTCTTTGTTAATACAGGGAGGGAAAATCTAGGAAAATAGTCAGGAGAACCACATGGTCCTTCATTAGAGCTTCATTCATCAACACTGCCAACTTTGTCTTACACTGCAGAGCCTGCACTTCATAAACGCCACTCTCTCTCACACTCACACACACACACTCTCTCTCTCTCACTCACTCACTCACTCACTCTCACACACACACACACACACACACACACACACACACACACACACACACACTTACTCTGTCTAGTTCAATATCAGAATATAAAAGCCAATTATCTGCTATTCGTAAATCAAAGCCAGTAGGACGTTTCATAGGAGATGGATTACTTTTCCATCTTATTATACTTATTGAAATATACTTAAGAAAAGTAGTAGGAGCAGCACATAATGGTGTGCAGTGATCACTTTTTAAAAATGTTTTTCAATTAACTGCGTCATATTAAGAGATTCCAATTAAGTGAGTCTCAATACACTGTATTATTTAGTGTTTCTTTTGACAGACAGATGATGTGTCTACTGTTAAGTAATACATTTAGACATTCTCATATCTCTCTAATGCCCACAGAATGGTTCCTTCACCACAGGGAAGGCCTCCTCCTATGAGACCAACACTAAATTTAGCTGTTGGCACCCACTGGGTGTCTGCTCACTCAAGTGCTGTGAAATTTCCTCAGCAGATATCCTTTCGCTCACCTTAAATGTACTGTCTGTGATACTGTAAGAGAACAGGCTTAGGATTTATTTTTTAGAGCATGTGGAGTCTCTCTTTAACCAGAGAGTAAGGATTAATATTGATTGTTATGGAAATCTGTTGTAAGCTACATACAATATCTCCATGTTAATAATGGATTTTTGGACCCCAATTCTTATGGTATTATACATTGCATCACAATGCCCTTAAATAGACAAATCAAATGTAATTTACATATTTTTAGGTGGCTTCAAAATATATCATGTAGATGCGCAACTGCTGTCTGGGTTGTAGCAACCTTTGGAGAAAACCATTTGAATAACAAATAAATTCACATAACCCACAGCACATGCTCAAAAGCTCTACTCCAGGACGATCAGACACATGCCGCATAAACATTAAAGATAAAATGTTAAATCAAAATTAGGGCAGTCAATCGATTTAAAAAATGTAATCTATTTAATTACATACTCTGTGATTAATTAATCAAAAGGAATCGCATACATAATTAACAGTGCCTGAACCGATACTTTTTAAGAAAGTAAAAAAAGAAAAGAAAAAAGAAGGGTACTAAACAACAGTTGGTGACATTAAGGAAAAGTATTTTTATTGCTAAGGTCATATGGTCAAAATTAAATGATTTAATAATAATGTATAACAATAACAATAACTTATTTCACTAGTAAATTGATGTTGAATGACAAAAACAACCACCAGATGGGAAAAGGACATTTACAATAACTTCAAATGCACCACGAGGCTGTAGTATACCAGTTTCATTGAACGCACCATCTGTGTTGTTTTTCCGACGGCAGCTGCAGATTGTTACATACTGGTGTTGAATCCTCTACAGTAAAACACAGTCACACTTTACACCGTTCAGCGTTAGCTGTCAGCATTGTAAACGTGTTTAATCCAGCTACTAGCTAGTGGTTAGCTGCTGTTGAGTATAGTGTTAACTGGCGTCACATGCAGCGGTGTTTGTGTTTCCTGTCTGTTTCAGAGCATCAGAGAGAAGAGCAGACATATCAGTGGCTCCAGATTTCGGTAGCCAGGGTTGGCAGGAAGAAGATTTTTACAAGTAAATGTTCCAGTTAATGATCCAGGCAGCACATTCTCGTCTCCCTCCTTCATTTTACAGTCCAATGGTGGCTAGAACGGCTCCGGGTCAAACGTCAATATGGAATGGATTAATCTGCGTTATTCTTTTTTAACGCGTTATTTTTTCTCAGATTAATGAATCGAAATTAACTCATTATTTTGACAGCCCTAATCAAAATATATTTCTTGATCTTTTAAACATTTAAAGTTGTTAAATATTCATATATGGATCAATCAGTCTGGTTTTACTGTGTGCCTGTTATTCAACTTTATAAATGTTTTTTTCATTGATTACCATTGAATCTAATTTCACGACATGTATGCATTATCAATATACAACCATTTACTTGGAATGAGTTATGCAAAGGGCGGCAGGGGAATGTATTAAAAAACAGATTTTTTTTAGTGCCACTGACATTTCATGAAAAATCACATTTCTTATTATTGGGCCCTGAGGGACAACTCGAAAACTAGGCTGTCTATGTTTGTTGGTTTTCTTCGCCCATTTATTCATTAATTGTTTTAGCCTCTCAGGTGCCCAGGGCCGTCCTTACCAGATGCCTGAACGTCATCAGCTTGCTCCTTTCAAAGCAAAGACACAATAATTTCATACTGCAACCATCCCAAATTGCTTGCCACATGCAGTATAGTGAGTTTTATATCATATTAATTTGGCCTTTTGTATCGATAATCTTTTTATTGCAGTCATTCCCAAAACTTGTGACCATAGATACGGTGGAGTAGATCCTGCTTCACAACAGAGGGTCCCATCTCTCATGTGCCTGCTCCATCAACTTTAAGCACTTCAGTAAAAAACACTGACCATTCCTGTTCTTGTGTTGACTGTTTAGGTTGTTAAATCTCTTCTGACACAATGATAAAATAATGTTACCTTTACTGCCGTATGCCACTGTTAAACCACAGCAAAAAGCAACCTGAGCATATATATGCTTTTGTTTGTGTGTGACATTTACATGTATTGTATTTGGTAAGTGCGTTGTATGTACAATATTTAACATTAATGTTAACATTAAATGTATTACACTAGAGTAACAGCATTTTTATCTGCAGTCCCTGAAAACAAAATTATGCACAACACACACACACACACACACACACACACACACACACACACACACACACACACACACACACGAACACCAGGTCTGCAAAAAACAATAAAATCAATAAAAACCAATGCAGAGTCAGAAGTTACAGATTTGAGAAGCTTTTAGCAGACTTTTCTATTTGTCCTAAAAAGTCTGGAAATGTTCCAGTAATCATATGGCCTTGTGGTTTTTGTCAGCATATAATAAAAATTCCCAACAGCTGTCAAAATATAGAAGCTGGTGTGATGGCGTCTGCACAGGCTTGGAAAGCTAATATAAAGTAAAAAGAATTTAGTTGTTTTTTGTAAAGTTTTTTGGATGTAAAATTGGTGGTACGGTAGTGTTTCAGTGTCACCATTTCATTGACATTCATTGCTACACTTATCTATGTATATATCATGTGTTTTTGTATAAATTAGTTAGTACATTTATTTCTTTTATACTAAATGTCAAATGATACTTTCAACATTAGAATGTAGTGTATGATTTATGGTTCAGGTCTATTTTGTCATATCCAGACAACAGGAAGTAGTTAAGTGATTTTATTTTTAAATAAGCAGATAAGTCAAAATATGATTGTTCCTAAAGTTGTTAAATTCTAACAACACAGTATTATCACAGCACTTTTTAAAAAAACAGCTGGATTTTTTGATAGTCAGGAATGTTTCAGATCTGACAACAGCATGTTGATCAATTATTTACTTAATTAAGTTAGCATTAGTTCAGGCAGGACACCTATATAGTGTCATCAACTGACAATCAACTGATTTATGTAAATAATGTCCAATCAAGTTTGACACCTAATTAAGAGAGCTCATACTGACATTCTAACTTAAGATAAAACTTCAGACTTGTATTATAACTAAATACTGAGGCTTATACGCTGTGTGCAACCTGCTGCTGTATTCACAAACGCACACCACCAGAGATCCAGCCTGAGACTTTTTAAATACTAAATTTTCATTTTTCCTTACATTACTCTAAAACAACACTTACAGAGCACCCCTGAGTACAGAGGGAGCAGCAACCAGACAGGCTACACAGGAAAAAGTCAGACAAATCTTTCTTTGCCTCCTTGCTCCCTTTTCCACACGATAGAGGATTCTTGGTGGTCTAAATTCAATTGGCGCCATTGTCTCAGCAGCAGAGGCTGAGCCTGCACCATCTTTAACCAGGCTCCAACGCCTGGCATCACTGGAGCTGTTAGTCAGGGTGGGATGCAGTTTGTCACGAGATGGATGTAAGGGAGGCAAAACGCACTGTGTATGATGTAGTGATTCTTACTGGAGATATGCCTTGTTAAAGTAAATACAGTAGAACTTCATGCACTAGCTCTCTGTCTTTGAGGTGTAGCCACAGTGGACGTCCTCATAAATATGTATTTGTGTGTGCTACCCAGAAACACAAATACCTGTAGCCATACATCACACACAAAATATCACAATAGACGTGGTTCTGTGATTTGGGATTTTGTGTTATTTCACTCAGACTCAATTTAGCAAAACACTGGATCACATTTCATCAAAGACTTTTACTGCAGTTTTTCAAAATGATTTATTCCGACAATATTGGTGCATGGCAGCTACGGTATGGTCAAGGTTTAGTAAAGTTTAGGCAAGTAAAACACTAGTAACGGTAGTGATTATGGTTTTAAAAGCACTCATTGTTTCATACTTTGGTGTCTGGCATGAAAGTCAGACATGCCACATGCTCATCTACTACAATTGGCTTTGGACATGCAACATGTACTGCAGAATCATCCATTACGAACACATTCTACAACGAACATTTCTAGGTATACTGGGCTAGTGTGTGCACACGTTAAGTGTTTGTTCATGTATGTGTTCACACACGCATGCAATGTACTGTATGTGTGTCCAGTCACTGAAGGGTGGATTGGTGAAATTTAAGCCCACAGGTAGAGTTTTATAGCATAATTAGTCCTGCTGAGCTAATACCCACAAGTCAGCAGCACCACACTGTCAATTCCCTCAGTTCAACCCCATGCACGCTCACAGTGACTTATTAAGGCTGACTGCCAGAACCACCATGGCTGAATCATTGTGCCCTTGCCTCCAGTCAGGTTTATTTAGCCCTCATACACTCTTGACTTCAGTTGGCAGTTATGAACTCATTTAACTCACTGTCACTGGAAGAACAGGGACGATGGCACGTTGGAATTGAGGGAGAGTGAATAACTGAGGGAAGTAGCCTTAGTTTCTCTGAAGTGAAACATTCACACATTCTGTATGAACTGAGGCTAAAGCAGAGACTGATGTCCAACTGAGGAGCCATGTGAGGAGAATTTATTATTATCCACGCTGCTTTTAATTACTCAGCCATATGCTGTGCGAGCCATTAGGTTAATGACACTCAGACATGTGTACTCACAGACCTGAAGCTACAGGCCACATCTGAGCTGAATCCCTTTTTAGATGACCACCTGTTAGAGCCAACTGCCCAGTTCTCTCTGTTTCACTCAGATGCTAGCAAATGTGATGAGGACATACCAGAAAGAAAAGGGAGTTAATTACATAATGGTGTGTGTGTGTGTGTGTGTGTGTGTGTGTGTGTGTGTGTGTGTGTGTGTGTGTGCCTGGAGGCAACAATGTCCTTTGTTACAGGATATGTTTCCTCAGAAGTCAGTCACCCAATTTGTAAGTGTTTGCTCAGGATTTTTTGGGTCGAATAAAGCTCATGCACATGCACAGACAAATCTCAACCTCAGGCGTCGACTGAAGGGGGGAGACTTTATGATTCATCTCTAAGGTTTTAATTACCAGGGCAGGTGCTGGGACCAATCGTTTAGATAATGACAGGAATGGCAGATAGGAGTGATGTTGTGCAATTATGCACACTGCTTTGCTCCTAAGCTTACCACATAAATTATTCAGTAAATCTGATAAAGTCACTGCACAGGCATGTAGAGTGTGTGTATACTTAGTTTCAATCACACACCCCAACACACACAAAACATGTCCTCCTGAATTAATGTATCGTCACTGGGATTTATAAAGACAAATTTAAATAAATCTTTGTTAATTTGCCTATGTACACATTGTGCATGTGCACATACTCTATATGCACTCATAGAAAATGGTTCCCTATCCTCAGCTACACACACAAACATGAAAACATTTTACTTAAATTATTAACAAACTAATTACAAGCTGCGGGATGATGTTTGTGGATGTCTAATGGAGCTCGCCACATGCTGAGATGGAAGGCATGAGCTTAGTTCATATAAAATGAGCGCATGAACAGTATTAGTCCCATGGAGGTGTAGAATGAAGGTCATAACCAGGGCATTGTAGAGCAGAGTTGAACAGCAGAGTCATGGCTGAGGTTTGAATAGAATGAGGTAAATGCTGGTATGGAGATGTCACATTATTTACATTACACTATAGCCTGTGGATTATCCATTAAGTATTTTGTTTGGCTGCCAAGGAATTCTTTACACTGAATGGTTGGAGTAATGAGATATGGAATTGCATTGCATTTGCATGTACAATAAACATAACCAATGTGAGGTATGTTGAAGCTGCAATACCAATTTAGTGTTGGATCAGTTATACAAGCACAGTCGATATGATAGGATATGTTAACAATTAAATGCAATGATGTACAATAGCACTATAACAAAAGTTAGGTTATGGTGAAAACTGTGTCACTGATGTGCTGAATGTTTGGTGTGCCCCAATTTACATAGTGTAATGTCTAAACAAAGATTTAACCTTGTTCAATCTGAACCACATGGCACATGGATGTATCTGTGATAAAACCTTGGTACCAGCCTATACAGTGTCTGTAACCCTCTGGATTATGGTAAAACTATAGCAAGTTCTCTTTTATATACTGCCAGCCTACCTCTTATAAATGTATAATTGTTAAGTTGTATCTACTACTTTGCTAATGATATCCTCTTATTAATGTTGTCTAAGCCTTAAAGAGCCCGTATTATGTTTTAATTTTTCCAGTCTTTTAGTGTGTCCTATAGTTTTTTGTGTATGTAATAGATGTATAAAGTACAAATCACTGCAAATTGAGCTTTCTCTCCCACAGACAGCACTTTTTCTCAACTGCCTGAAAACGGCTCACCCACATTCCTGTTTGAAATTCCTTAATTAATGTCATTGATTATGAAAGCCAGCCCAGTATTTAAAATGTGCTGTCCATTGGTGCTACCTGAGCAAGCACAGGAGATTGTTGTAAAACAATTCTCACATGCCCCTCTTTACATTGACACAGTTTTTGCTTGCTGTAATCATTCCTCCTGTTCATACTAGCCATTACAACATTGCTTGCTTGTTATGTTATGTTATGTTAAGGTTAATATGAGGCTTGAGCAGTATGAATCCCCTCTTTGTGTTTCCCCAGACTATGATTTCATGCTCAGCTGTGGTAGAGATAGTAAAAAAAAAGAATATTGTACTAAAAAGACTAACTTTGGAACATACTTACTTGATTTGTCTAACTGACACTAATGAGGCCTCAAATTTCAAATTCTGATTCAAATTAGTAATGTATTTTTGCACAGACCGAGGACTGTGTATTGTGACCTCATCACTTAAATTGGCAGTTAACTTCAATCACTTTAAGACAGGCTTGAAAAGTCTATTCTTTAACGTGTCAAACAATATGACACGTATAATGTATTAAGAATGTAACTTAACATTGATTCAATTGAATTTATTGTTTTTGCCTCAGTCAGCCATAATCTAAAGCTACGTTTACACGTGGCCAGCTATTTTCATAAACGGACATTTTAACCTCTCCATTTTCAAAAATAATCTAATCAGAATCCCGAAAATAGCAACAACAGCAACGAATCACTTCCTCTCTCCAAGGTTATAACCGTTAACGAAAACAAACGAAATAACGAAAACTAGGTGGGGAAAAAACATTGTCGTTAACTGAAATAAAAATAAAAACGAGGCATTACAAAAAAATGATAACTAAACTAAAACTGTAATGTCTGTTTGCAAAACTAACTAAAATAAAATAAAATTATCGAGTAAATGTCCTTAGTTTTCGTCTTTGTCGATCTTTCATAGAGCAAATAACGTTATATCTCTCCGACCATGACATTTACCGTAGACATGTATAGTTTCCGACTGGGAATCCAGAAATTCCGACATTCCACGTCAAATTGAACACAACATGTCCGTGGCTCCGTGCCTCTCGCCTGGCATCATGGCGGTACCGAAAGTCGGAAGAAAGCGGCACCTATTTGATTATGACTGTGTCAGATAAAAGCGCCTTGCAGTGGAAGTTGGTAAAATATGTGGTCAATTTATTACAGGAAAAATCCCACGAATTTGAAAGTACATTTGAGAAGCGCACACAAGCTAGGAGGCTAACCTAGCTTACCTTAACAAGGTAAAGGAGAACGCAAAGCCCCCTTTCCCCGAAACAAAAGCTAACCCCGGTAACATTACGGGCATGGATGTATGGATACAGGGCCAGGCAGCATGACAGAGACAACAGCAGGACAGAGAACACTACAGGAGGGCTTTCACCGGCGACCTGATAGCTGCTGGTTAGAACATACGCAGGAACACCAAAAGCGGGAGGAAGCGTGGGTTAATATGTGGATTGATACTGGGATGTCTACACAACTGTGTGACTCGATTGGCTTCAAAAAGTTCGCCACTTTACTCGAACCAAAGTTGAAAACACCTGTTCATGTAAGTCTTCTTTAGTCTGTTGGCTATTTAGGTTTTTTTCCTGGAACACCTCACTTACACATTTTGCACATACTGCGTCTTGTGTAGACTGTTTACATATTTATGACTATATGTAGGCTACATTTTATGTACTGGTGTTATTGTTGAATACATTGTGAATACATATTTCTAAAATTGTATGATGTTTTTGTTGAGTTATTATTACACAATACTTTTTCTGATCTTTTTGAATCCCCCGACAAATAACCCATATTACAAAAAAAGTAATTAAGTAAAGACTAAAACTAATAAAAACTAAACTAAAACTAAGCATTTTCAAAAAATAAAAACTAAACTAAACTAGCAAACCCGCTTTAAAAACTAATTAAAACTAAACTGAATTTGAAAACAAAAAGTCAAAACGAAATAAAAATAAAAACTAATGAAAAATGCAAAACTATAATAACCTTGCCTCTCTCTTCTCTTCCTCACTTCCTCGGCTGCCTAAACCTCCGTTTGTCTCAGTTTACATGCAGACGTGCAAACGAAGATTTCCAAATCTCCACTCTGGCCGGAGGTTTTAGAAAGACTCGTTTTCAGAGGTGAATTCTCCGTTTGCGTGTAAACGAAGGCAGCTTCTCCTGCTCAAACTCCAAAGCCAACAGCTCCTTCCGCTGTTCAAAAGAGAAGTACAGACAGTAACGATCACTCTGAATTAACCACAGACAAATCACCTCACAAACAAAGGCTTCCAACAAAACACATGGTGCATCTCCCAACAAAGAAAAACAAACCCTACGAAGCACAGCTAAAATCAACCTTTAGTTGGACCAACCAATTAACACTAAACACACAACACTACTAATATAACTTAATTGGACGAGCCCCCACTTGTCATGACCTGGCTCAGTTGGTCATAACAAAGAGGGAGACAACACCATGTTGAATGTTTAGACAATACTTTATTTAACCAAATTGAACCAAATTAGACCAAATGAACAATATACAGAATAAGTTGTAGAAGTCAGTGGAAACCGTGGTGTAGAGTGTGCATGAGTGAGTGGGTGTTGGTGTTGTCAAGTATAAACTCAGCAAAAGGCAAACCTAGGCGAACATACCCTAACCAAGCCAAACCTTAGTGTGCCTGTGGAGACAGCAGGGGGGGGAAGAGACAGAGGATACTGCAGCTTAAGAGGCCTCAGCACACCAGAACCAGGTGAGCTGAGTTACTCTAACCAACTAACTAGTAACCTGCAAACAGGAGAACAAGTCAAAACACACCTCCTCAATGTAGACAGTAAAAACACTCAAATGACACCAAAGGGCGTCACAATGTATACAGGTCCTGTTTTGCATGAGTGTGTGTGTGTGTGTGTGTGTGTGTGTGTGTGTGTGGGCCATGTATTTCTTTTTTAATTTTAAAATTAAAAAAAAAAATTTTTTAAATCCTGCATGATGAGACACCTACCTACCTACACCAGTAAGCTAATAGTTTTGTTTGTGCTGCACGCTGGGTGTGTAATCTACAATAACAACAAGCACGTAATACTTTGCCCTGCATAGAGTAAGCAGGGAAGGTTTTCAACTGTATAATTTTTTATTTATCCCACATTTGTGCCTTACAACGCCTTACAATGACAATTACAAGGACATCAATTTCCTTTTAGCAGGAGCTGTTTTTGTGCAGCGGATCTTGTCTCTCCTCGTCCATTACAGTCAGTGCATTGTGGAGAGCACTGCTTTTAAAGGGAATTAGACGAGATGATTTGATTAGTCATGATTGAATCCAGCCAAACACTTATTGTAATTTATTCCCCCTGTAAAACCATTTTACACCTGCAGCACGTGTGCACCACTGCTGTGCTGACACATTTAGCCTCAAAATACTGTAGCTAAATATGTTTTGCCACGGCCAACCATGCTAGCTCCACAAACTTGTACCAGTGCTTGCGCTTATGCCTTGATTCATGAAAATATAGCTATAAATGATAAAAATGCTCTGCTTTTCCTCCTGTGGAGAGCTATTATAATAGTATTATTATTAATATCTCACCAACAAACAGTTCATACCCATCAACAACTGTACCTCCTCCGTTGCTCCTCTGTCACAAGTGCTTGGTCCTCTCCTTTTCATCCTGTACATCCTGCCACTCGGAAATTTCATATGCAAACATGGTCTTCACTTCCACTGCTACGCCGATGATGTCCAGATCTACATTTCTACCAAATCCATCACCACAGCTACATCCTCCACCCTGACCGACTGCCTCACCAATATTCAAACCTGGATGCAAACCAACTTCCTCCAACTCAACTACAATAAATCCGACGGCCCGAAATCCCTCACAAAGAACACCCATAACTTCGGTCTCACTGGCAACAACTCCACCCTTTCTCCATCCCCACACATCCGTAACCTGGGAGTCATCTTCGACAGCAACTTCACTTTTGAAAACCACATCAACCAAATAACCACAACTGCCTTCTTTCACTTCAAAAACATTGCCCGTCTCCGCCCATCACTCACCTTCTCTGCTGCCGAAACTTTGATTCACACCTTCATCACTTCCAGAGTTGAATACTGCAACTGCATCCTCTATGGTTCACCTGCAAAAGCCTTAAATAAACTCCAATACATCCAAAACTCTGCTGCCTGTCTCCTCACCCACACCCATTCCCATGATCACATCACTCCCGTCCTTCAGAACCTCCACTGGCTCCCTGTTTCCCAACGCATCCAGTTTAAAGTCCTCCTCCTCACCCACAAAGCCCTCCGTAACCAGGCTTTAATGTGCTATATGTGCTGGTTTTACTGTACTGTAAAGTGTCTTTGAGTACCATGTAAAGCACTATATAAATAAAATGCATTATTATTATTATTATTATTATTATTATTATGCCAATGCCAACAACATGAGCATGCATATACTGGCTCATGCATATATGTATACAGTACTTAAACAACAAATGCCGGCATTTTCCTCTCTCTCAGGATGTCTCTATCTGGATATTTTTAACTGTGCTGCCAGTAAAGTTAAACTTTTCTGATGTCTGCTCATTTAACTGCTTGTTACTCTGATGCATTGATAAAAATCTGTGTGTTGAGATGGCTACAGGAGTAGTGGCTGTAACAGTATGTTCTGTATCTACATCTCCTGACCACATCATTGTTCGTTTTTTTAAAGCAGAACCTCATCTCTGTATTATTATTATTTATGGCCTGGCTTCCAAGAAACTACAATGGTACGAATACATTTTCACATAATGTCACCAACTTAAAAAAGTGTTATTATTTGTCATTTAGAAACGAACAAAAGAAAAGAAAGAAATGTCCCATCAGTGATAACTAGGGAGGAGCTATTACTGGTATTTAGTGTTTTTTAATAGAGAACAGAGCTCCATTAAAGTTACCTTAAAATGTCATAGTTTTGTCCTGGTCACCTACGATAAGTTCAAAGCAAAGTTGTTGTTTTTTACTGTACCTTTAGTAATGGCATCTATAAAACTGGAAGTAATGAAAGCACTTCATACTGCAGGTAGTAATGTTTAGGGAGGATTGTGACAGAATTGCAGGATGATTATGTGTGATGATGGTGGTGATTTTGGACAGATGAAAGTATCAGAATTGATCGAAATGGTCATAAATCAGAAGAAAATGTCATGGACTTCTTTAAATCTCTCATGACTGTCCATCATGCTTTGCAGGTGGCAGGTTTTGAAGGTTCAGTGGCTGGCAGGTTCATACATAAATGCCGGCACATACACAAACACTCACCAGACAGCCAAGACATATATTTTTCTGTGTCCTTCTTCCAGCACTGTTAGTATACATATATAGGGAGCAACATTTTTTATTATTGCTGATATTACAGGGTACTGTCCCTGTCCAATTCATTTCAGATAAGAAGCTTCACTCTCTCTCTCTCTCTCTCTCTCTCTCTCTCTCTCTCTCTCTCTCTCTCCCCCCCCCCTCTCTCTACCCCCCTCTCTCTCTCTCTCTCTCACTCACTCACTCACTCACTCACTCACTCACTCACTCACTCACTCACTCACACACACTCACTCACTCACATACATATGTGGAGCACATGTACACATTATCCTTGCAGTACAAGAGAAGCAAGTCTTTCTTAGAGGCAGAGAAGCATGTGTGGCTATATAGTTAAAATTGATGGCAGCTATGTTGAAGCTAATGGGCTTGGGTTAGGATCCCAGACTGTTTGTATGGGATTTGCTCTATTACTACAGAATAACACCAGTAATGGTTAAGATTAGAGCATTGATGAGATACAGTATAGCCCAGTTCTATGGCCAGGCAGTTTCATTGACATATCACAGATGTTTTTTTCTCTCTTCTGTTTTCTCTCCCTCACTGAGGGCTCTAAGATGGTGCTACTGGGAAATCCGTAGTCTTTCACTGTGGAGTGTACATTTTTATACCGTATTTATTTCTCTCTTTTTTTTCTTCTTTTTAGGCCAATGTCCAATACGTGCTGGTAGTGTTTTCACAAACTAAAATGTCTTACTTAAATGCCATACTTTGAAAAAAATGAATAGACAGAACAAACACATAATTGGTTTTAAAAAGATAAACATAACAAAATAAAGATACCTTCTTGAGGTTGACCAAAAACCTAAATTACAACTGTTTTTAAAACAGCCCCAGTACCTTAGTCAACAGCCTTAAAAAAATCAAGGCTTCATATTTAAGAAATGCAGGGTGCATTCAATTATTGAAATGGCAAGGCCATTTTCAAAGTGTATTACAGTAGCTTCAGGCTCGCTCAGTGCTTAAGAAAGGGGGGTTGGCCCAACAACATGACACAAAAAATTGCAAAACAGTCTACTGGGGCATCATGTTTAATGTATTAGTAATGTTGAAAAGGGAGCATAACAAACCTCTGAAATCAGCCTGCTACTCTGTTTGGTGATTTACTACATTTGGTTAAGCTTGTTAGGTGAGCACCTTTAGTTGGTAGCTTGCACATCTGATATGTATTCAATCAATAGTGTGGTAGTTGAGTATTGGGACCATTTGTTATCGTTCTTTTTTTTTTGTTAGTAACAGGAAATCAATATTTCTTTCAAACACTACTGCTGCCTTTTACACACAAAAATGTAGTAAAGATTTATACCTTGCAGTCCTAGTAGTCTTTTAATGTAGTAACCTCACATATAACCAGTTGGTGAATTTGCACACTGATTTGGTTCCTGTGCCCTGGTGTCAAATTCCTTTCTTATCTCATCCATCCATTTTATACCTGCATGTGCAAATTATCTACACACACACACACACACACACACACACACACACACGTGCGCATATGGAGACCCCTCTCCCATGGTAGATTTACACACTCCTCCCATGACACCCCATTCTGCCATTCCCAGTCCATCATGCCACGTCTTTGATCATGGCTCACAGTGAAGAGTTTGGCAAGACCTCAGAGCCCCCCTCCCCAGCTGTTGTCAGGCCCTCTGCCATTACAATTGATTGGCACAGCCATCGGCAGCTGCCACCCTTGCCTTGAGCACCACCTCTGGCAACACAGATGCCTGATGTGTGTATGTGTGCTAACATGTACTGTATGTGTGCACTCACCTGCACACATGCCTTCATCCATCTTTGTATCTGTGTGTACATCTGTGGCATTGCCTGCTGTTTTATTTGAAATTCATTGCCATGTGTTAATGGTTAATTTACCAGGCCCTTCTTCGGGAGGCAAGGGATGGCTGCTTGCTTAATGGCTAACTAACCCTGGGAGGGACGTTTAGTTGGCTTGTTCCCAGCTCCAGCTTGGTTTGTTTCTGTTTGTGAGGACACAGGCAACAGCAGACCTTACCAGTTATGATATTGTCACAGAAAACATGTTGTGTATTTCACATTGTGGTATATTTTTGTCAACTCACGCAGGTGAAATTGTTCAATGAGATGGAGGGACAGAATTCAGTCATAAAGGATGATGGTAGGAAGATTTCAGAAACAAACGGTGTGGTTTAAGGCAACACAGTCTTTTCTTCTCAACAAATCTTTTGTCTCCATGTTGTTGTATCAATGGTCCCCAGTTGATCGTGCTTCTGAGATGGTTGCCTAGTGACAACATTCATTTTGGTTTGTTCATCATGTACATTAAAATTAAACAAGTAAAATCTTAAACAGACTAAGAAAATGACTAAAATAAAATGAAAGAAATCTCATTTAAAACTGAAGTTGAAATACGAGTTGAAAAGGAAAGATGGGAACTGAAAAGGAGTAGGGATTGGTTTTACACTAAACAGCCTCAGCATTAAATATAGCAAGAACAAAGAAAACATGAAGGGCATAGATGGTTTGCTAGCAGCCAGAATTTTTTCTTCTTTTTTTAAGCAGAACTAGAAGTGAGGATACATGACACAAAATATAATATGTTGATAATATTTTCTCATTGCCTTAGAGACCAGTACAATGGATAAAAAAAACAAAGGAAAGACAAAATAGTTGGACTAAAAAATGTGGGATAGATTAGAATAAAAAATGGGTCTGATGTTGACCACAGTGTGCAGTACTCAAGTTGTGTGATTGTGTTTTCCGTTTCAGTACTTTAATTCAGGAATTTTCAGTGCTTTTATGGGCTTATTGTTTTCTTATTCAAAACAGTTCAGCGAGTCAATTTACAAAATCTTTTTCACATCTAATTAATTTTACCGAAAGCAGTAGCTTAGTGTTAAAGCTTTATGTGACACCAAAGCACACATTGCAACCACAGAATATGCGTGTTAAAAAAAACTCAAAAACACTCAAAGAAAGAACTATTACTTTTCAGTCTTGTAGGCCATGCATTTTACAATAAAACCATATGGACACTGACAATGGGACGGAGGCATAGAAGCATTAAATAAATCTGCAGATTTTGAATGAACCATTGCAATGTACTTTGAGCTTGGGCTAGTAAGCAGCAGAGGATCAGATGAATTTGGGTACAGGTAGTGGAGAAATGACAAATCCAATGACAGGACATCATGGACACTGTGGATAAGATAAGCACAGGCACAATTAAACACACACACACATACGGCTGGGACTCTAGGGCAGTGTGGCAGTCTATTAACTGTGTACAGACAGGTGGGCTATTTTCACTGTGCAGCCAACTGTGTTATTAACTCGCTCTGCACTGAATCAATTGACAGGTCTCCGGGTGTCAGTGCGTGTTAGCGTGTGTGTGTTTGCGTGGCCTTCCTCCTTTCCTCTTTTGCCTCTCCAGTCTCCATCACCGGCTCCCTGACTGTTCAGGGTCAGTGGATGATTGTTCTCTTGTATTTCTATCTCCTTACCTCAGATTACACAGAGTGCAGTCCTGTACGGAAGCGCCGTGGATTAGCGTCCACTCCCGCTCACCTGTGTCCTGTCCTGTCCTCACCTTATCAGCTGCATACACACTATAGTAGGGAATCCCATGTGGATATGCCATCCACTGGTCCTATTACAACAGCAACAACAAAAGCATATTGTCCTTTCTGTTTCTTACTCACATACACTGAAGCAGAGGTGCACATTGACACACACTCTCACAACCAGAGTGTTTTTTCAGCATCAGGCTTAAGCATACAGTGTTTACCCTCACAGATCCCTTGAGGCCTCCCAGTTACATTGTTAACCCTCCTACTCCGTTCACTAGGGAAACCTCTGTAGCCCGTGCCTGCATGATAACTTCGCACACCTACTCAACATTCAAGCCTCATTTATGCAGCTGTGTGTCCGTATGTGAGTGTGAGCAACCGAGAGCTGTTGTGGTGGCGTTTTAGGCCCCATCTAGCCATCTGGGTCCCATGTGCTGTTTCGGTGCAGGTATAATAAGGCATAAGTGGCCCTCAGTTGAAGCACCAGATAGTAAAAACCACAAGGGAGAGAGAGAAACAGCAGATAGGGTACTGTGGCTGTAGAAGCAGAGGGCATGAGATCCCTGGAGCTACAGCAGTGGCTGTGTGAGGATGATGACGACACACACAGAGTCCACGGTTGTTATCCCTGGAGCTTTATTAGGCTAGGCTATGGTAACTTTGGATGCCCTCAGATACATCCTGCCCGGCACCCCAACTCTCACAAATGACTTGTCCTGCGCTTCCTCCCTCTGGACATCTCTTCATGCCTTTTCTCTATACATCTCCATGTTCCCTTTCTGCTTCTTATCTTTGTAGTCTTTTCAAAAGTACTTTATATCTCTTGAGAGCCCAGTTTCCCTGAAGCCCAGTTTGAATTTCTCACACCGTCAACGTAGAGATAAACTCAGCCTCACCAGTATCTTTCTCTCATATCACGCTTAATCCAATCCAACTGATACTTCTTTATGCTAAATATAGATTTAAAATCAAACCTTAAATCATGCTACCGTTTCCTCTCATTTTTATATTTTTTCATTTGATTCTTGTTATACTTTGGTTTGGATTTCAGCTGATTAAATCACTGCGTGTTGATAGCATTTTTCATTCAAGCTATGCAAAATACTAATGTGTAATGTTTTTTTTTTGTTTTCATGTGTGACCCTGGCCTCTTCCAAATCTTTCATCAGAAGATCTTAAAATGTGAACATCTGTCCCGTTTTCATCCCAGAACTTGCACTTCATCACTTAATGCATGTTGGTTGCCTCAGATTAAGAGTGGCAAATGGCTTTGAAGCAAACTGTTTTTATTTTTGTTTTGTCTCCTTGAACGTGCAAAAGGCAAAGGAGTGCAAGGGAGAGGGAAAGAGAAATATGACTGTGAGATAGTATCAAGGGATATCCAGTACATATGAGTGCTGAGACTGTTAAAGGTCCTAAGGAGCTTTGGTTTTTTCTGTGCGGGTGATGGATACTCGCAGAGTCCATGACTTTAGTAGTGTCCCTTCCTGCCCTGTTGCAATGATGATAAGAAAGTCTATACTTTATGTGCAGTGGCCATCACTCAGTGTGAGCATATGACTACATGCCATTGTGTGGGAGAAAGAAATGAAGAGGAACAGAATGAGGCAGACCAAGAGGGAGAGAGAGATGAGTGATTGAGAGCAAGGTTGCTAACGTCCTTTTCATGTGGTGGATTATACTGTAGCATTGCCCTAAAGTGACAGGATGAGCTTCGACCCCCTCGGGTGCTCTCAATCCATTGGAGTAGCTGTATGTCTGTCAATTTCCCCAGACTGTCACATCAAAGGCTGTCACAGATACATAATAATGGATAACAAGAGAACGATCCGGTATGCCATCCTCATTCCCTTTAAAACTTTTGATTCACCAGAGATTGTCCATGGCTGTATGCTTCAAATCTGTCTACTATATAGAGAACATCTTTCTCCTCTCACAAGCCATTTATGGCATGTTATACAGTATATGAAGTCCATCTACAGCTCTGCTTACCTTTTTTTTTTTTTACCATAACATAATTTCTGCCCACTTCTCTTGAGTGGCTAAGTATCAACAGTAGGGCTGTAGCGATACACTAATCTCACGATACGATACGATACACGGCTCACAATACGATATATATCACGATATTCAGCCAACGATACGATTTGATATAATTCGACACACTTACATCATTTTCTGAAATTAATTGAACTGAAAACTAAAAACATCAATTACACAATGTCTCTGACTGGACAGAGAGTCTACAGCTTGCAAATGTTGGACAAAATGAATCAAAGATGTATTGAGAAAATTAGTTCCATTTATTGAAACTTTTAAGTGCAAACTGTAGCTTACAAGCCTTTGAAAAGTAAATAAAGTGCAGTATTGCAATTAACAATGGAGAGTTAAAAAGTGCAGCAAGTGGCCTGTTCTGAACAGTGTCTTTGACAGCTTTTTTAGCTTGACACTGAACATATGAGGTAGCCAGTCTAGCCACCAGGTAAGTTAACATAGTACCATGGCTTCTCCTTAGAACACACCGAAGAAACGCTGACTTGAGCGTACGCTCTGCGCGTGCGCGAAACGTAATACGTCTCCATAGCAGCAGGCGGCGCTGCTCTGCATTGTTTCCATTAACAGTCTGATTGTTTCCCAGAAAATGAAAACCGGCAGCTGATTGGACGAACGCGTCACGTGGTTCTTTTTTCTCCGGAAATTCACAGCCATGGCGGATTGTTCAGAATACAATCTCATATTGTACTAAAATAGTTCACCGAAACATGTTTCTGAAAACATTTTAAGTGAGAAATATGCCATGCAGTTGCTGAATCTGTCTTCATTTCAGATCGACAAAGGTTAGTTTAGATTTTCATCAGATTTTGAGAGGCTCATCCGCTCGTCATTTCTGGGTGAGTCCTAACTGCCCTGTCTCCGACTGAACATGTCGGGTCGGCCAAAATGAAGGCCGATGGCTCCTCGGACGGACGACGGCACGGAACACACCGAACAGACTCGAGTCACTGACCTCGCCAGACGGTCCGACGGCCGATAATCGGCTCTGTGTGTAGTTAATATGGGTAACTTGCTCTACAGCGACACTAGCGGTTGGCTGACCAAATCGCTCTTCCTGCAACGTGAACGGGGGTAAACACGGGGGATTTGAATGGGACTTATGTATCGATACTCGCGGCTTAAAAATCGATACTTTCTTGGGAAAAAAATATTGATTTATATCTCAGAATCGATAAAATTGCTCAGCCTTAATCAACAGTGGTATCATTTGCCTGTGGATCTGTCTGCCACTGGGGGCACTTCTGTCTGTCAAAACATCTTCTGATCTCTGTCAAACTAGCTGAGCATGAAGATATGATTGCAGTGCAACTCAACTATATGGCCCTGTTGTGGTGCCCTCCATATAATTATAGTGCCATGTGTTTACCTTTATAATTAGTTTACTGATCAGGCTAATCAGTGGTACAGGAAGATGCATCCATCCATGATGTTTAAAATGTCATCATATACAAAACAGATGGACAGAGGAAGGGCAATGCATAGACTGTATTGTAATATATCACAGATGATTGTCTTTCACTCACTTTCTTTCAACAGTGAAAAGTCTGCTATAACATTGTTCAATGTGAACAGCTGTTTGCCTTCATGAATAGGGTGAACAGCTGTTTTACATAATGGTAAGCAATTTAAACTTTTGGCCACCTGTTTCATGATTGGCCATTTAGTGTCCTCAAGCTCACTAGCTAATGCATTGACATCGCACAGGACAGGCATCTGCATTGACCTTTGCATGAATGATGTTTGTTTGAGGTCTATCCATTAGATGTCATCCACTGTAAGGCATCCTCTTGAATAATAAAGGTCAGTTTTACTGCAGGTTAAACTACCATGTCAAAATGCCAGAGGCTCTTCTCAGTCTGCACATGGCTGCTTTTGGTCGGCTGTCCTTTTTTGTCTCTGAGGTTACATCAGGTATTAAATGCTATTACAGTACACTATAGAATACCATTTTCAGACTATGACTGTATATTCGGTCTCTATCAGGAGTTTCCCAGGAGGTGACAAGCACTTACTTCCTTTCCTTCTCACAAGCCAATGTCTTAAAAAAAAAAGTCTTTCTTTCTGTCATCCACATTGCTCTGTTCTCTCTTTTCTCTCTCTTAACCTTCCTCTCATCAAACCATCCGCTAGTCTCCCTTGACCTTCTAGACAATTACATGCCAGTGGCTCTATCTGTAGGCCAGGCCTGTTGAGGGAGATATGCTGACTGACAGGTAATGACACCCACTGAGAGCTGGAATTCCCCCAGGACTCACTGTCTGCTTGCCTGCCAGCCCGTCTGCCTGTCTCCCATCCCTTAGGTCCAGAAGTCAAACTGAAAACCGCCACACCGTCGCTGTTTTCATCATAATAACCATCCTTTTCCTCATTATCATTATCACCGTCGACATTATTCTTGTGCCACAGACATCACCCTCCAACAGTGTGTCATCTGTATCACTGTTTTCTGTCTTTTTCACATTGCAACAGGTTGCCCAGGATTTTCCATCTGTCACCACTCTTGCTGTCACTTTCTCTCTCTTTTTCTATTTCTTTCAGTCCGTAACTATCCCTTTAAATCTCTTTCCTACTCCTGTGTCTGTCACTCTGACTCTCTCAGTCCAAACTATCATTCATTTTCACACATTTAAACTGAAAGTGAAAGTTCGCTTTTGGCATTAATTTCCAGCTTTCCTCCTCCCATCCGTTTTATTTTAGTCCGAAGGGCCTATTACCCAGACTGAGGAGGTGGGGGTGGTTTAAAGGAACAGAAAGTCAACGGCTTTGTGGATGTATGAGCATATGTGTATGAGAGACAGTGAAAGACGCTGTGTCATAATTTATTGAAATTGTCCTGAGAATTTTTGGGAAGTTGAACCATAGGCTGTGCACCAGGTGCTGCCATTTTCTCTCAAGTGATGGAGTTAAAGCTTTTTTTCTGGCCCCATCAGAGAACCACACAGACACATAGCTATTCTGCTGTATAATAAGAGCTGGAGCAGTGAAGGTGTTACTGATGAACTGAAGAAAAACAAATCAAAGGCTATCCAAAGGCTTATTAACATCCCCACGCACAAATATATATCCTTTTACACCTTTGCTTCTTACCGTTTATCAAATGTAACCAGCACTGTCAAGGTTTCATGTTAACATTCTTTTTCCTGTGGCCCTAATTAATCTGTCTCATAAAACTACTCCCCCCTAGACATTTTTATTGGTTCAATCAGAATTAATAATAATTAATTTAATTTAAAGCAGCCATATTATGCTCATTTTCAGGTTCATAATTGTATTTTAAGGTTGTACCAGAATAGGTTTACATGGTTTAATTTTCAAAAAACACCATATTGTTGTTGTACTGCAGTGCTCTCTCTCACTGCTGCAGATCCTCTTTTCAGCTGGTCTCTGTTTTAGCTACAGAATGAGACCTCTTTTCTTCTTCTTCTTCTGTACTATCTTTGATTGCACTCGCACATGCTCAGTAGCTCAGATGTAGATCATGTCAGCTAGCTAGCTCCATAGACAGTAAAAGAGGCTGTTTCTACAACTTTGGTCAGTTACAAGGCAGGATTAGCTGGGAGACTTCTAAATGAGGGCGCACATGTAAGTAGTTCTTTTGTAGATTATGGTGAACTTGTGTGTGTTGTAGCAGTGCTTTGCTATTGAGAACGAGGTAGCATGCTAGCATTAGCATTAGCGTTAGCATGCTAACGCTACGAGCTGATGGTTGCGGGTAGCCAGCTCGTTTCGGCTTGTGACGTCACAAGCTGTGCCGATTTTGAACAGCTCACCCAGAGACTGAAGGCAGGACACATTCAGAAACTGTATCTCACTCTAAACAGCATGGATGGATTTTTTTCAAAGTTTGTATGTGTGTGGAAGCACCAGAGACACAAAAGAACACCCCAAATCCCAGAAAAAGTGATTTTTTCATAATATGGGCACTTTAATGCTATAATTTTAATAGCATGTAATGAAAAGAAAACAAGAAATGTATACATTTTTCCTTATTGTCACATTTACTACTTTATTTAAAGTATCCAAACTGTACAAGAATTCATAAAGTGGTGGAGCCGGGATTCGTCGCTGCTGTCCGTCTGTGTTACCGACTTGATCTCCTTCGTCATGTCCAGCTTTGACAGGAGCTGGCAACACACCACGCAATCCATGTTTCTATTTCTGTCGTCATGTTTGACCCAGGGGGAGTCATCCTTCCATGAAGGAATGGATGTTCTTTTTCCTTTTTCCTCATAGCTTTGTTTCACTGCTACCACTTCCATTTTTTTTAAACTTTTAATCCTGATTCATTCTCATGGCAGTGACAGTGACAGAGCTGTCAACCAGCTCTATCAGGGTGAGTCAAGTGTTGTGGGCAGGCTGGAGGCAGCAAAGGTTAACTATGCTTGTTTTTTTAATCAGTGTTTTCAGGACTGACCCAATCTAGATGGCAAGCTCTTAAATTTACTATCACAATGTGACTTTCAGCCGACCCTCGGCAGCTGTTACTGTTAATGTTCACAATCCATTCACGTCATCCGCAGTGAGTGATTGGCTGTCATTTTGTCAATTAAAGCTCTGCTGTGAGTGTCACACCTATTATAACAGACACTAATTGTCATGTGGATGAATATGTTTTCAGGGATTTCAGTGCACTTGTAAGGGAACCAATAGTGCATACTAAACTGTAATACCATGTTCAGACTGACATCAGCAAAGCGTGAAAATAAACAGCCCCCTCATTAATTTCAATGAGACCAATTCGTTGGCAGAGTGGGGTTGCAGGGTCACCAGCAAAGGAACGCCTGGCTTTTGTTGTAACACACAATGCTGTGTCATCCGGCAAGGAGCCTCATTGGCCCAACAAATATGTACAAGCATTCATGCTAGATTAGCTACCTTTTTAACTGGAGCGGTGTAATTCTTTTATTTATCTGGAATATTGTTGCAGCAGAGAATAAAACGATTGCCACTGTGGGCTCTTTCCAGAGTTATAACATTTTCAGTATTATTATGAAGTGCAGTGTTCTGGCATCTGAAAAGCCGTCACACTCATGGATTTATTACTTACAGTTTTTTACGTTTGCTATGACAATTTTTTCAAAACTTGTAACAACTTTCCTAAACTCTTAACACAGTTAGCACAACATCCGTCTGTGTAGGCTATACAATTAACACATTTCTTGTTGCTTTGACACAAAATGCATACAGTTAACACAAATTTAAAATGCTTGAACTTTTACAAACAAGCTCAACCAAGACCAGATTATTACTGACCAATTTGCAAATGCTTTCACTCTGTATGTCAGAACAGATAACATGTTCTAAACCTAATGTATAGGCTAAAGTCAAAGTGAACAGCTGTTCACAAATAAACACAAATATACCCCCTCCATTTTATTCCATTGCTACTGAGAAACAGCTGATTGAAGATATGCCAATAGATCGATCACAGCTGATTCCCATCTAGGAAACACACTCAGGTGTTGTGTCTTTTACTGTAGTACATACAGTAAAAGAGGACCTATTTGGGCTGATTTTGTGTGAAAAAGGAACAATAAAGATGAACACAAAGAAATTAAGAAAAATTGCTGCGCGAGTGAGAGGAAGACGAGTACCAGGATAATTCTGTCTCGGTCTTCTTTTTTTCATACAGTAAACCGTACATTCTATAAAGCTACTCTGAGATGGGTCATTCATTTTTTGTGTTGAATTTCTGCAGCAAAATAAACTACATGCATGCATTTACTAAACCCAACAAAACAAAAATGTAGAAAGGCTTCAAGAGAAACTGCGGTGTAAAAGACAATCTATGATCAATACAATACACTATTGTCTATTGTATAAGGGCAGACCTGACACATAAAATAATGTAGTTTCTGTAATTCCATCTGATGTTAGTGTTTTGTATGACATTGTGCAGTGATTGACTAAATGTTCCTGTTGGAAGAGAACATGTGTTAATGTTTTGGAAGAATTATTTGATTTTGAGACATGTTTGCATTGTTTTGGTGGACATTGTGTTAGTGAATTATTGTATTTTGAAAATTAGTGTTAAAGTTTAGTTTTCAATGTGTGATTTTGAGCATGAAATTAACTGTTTTGTCAATTGTGTGTTGTAGTGGTGTTGGTGCGTTAAGAGTTTAGGAAAGTTGTTAAAAGTATTGAAAAAATTGTCATAGTGATCGGAAAAAACTGTAAATCAGCCTTGTATTTCATTGTCTCACCGGTACGTACATAACCACGCACCCACCAACTCAGCCCCTTGCTATGTAAGTCGCTAGCGTGAATTTTAATAAGTGCACTGTCCAATGGCATATAGTATGTCAAGTGCTGTGTGAGCCCAGCAGAAAGTCTCATTTTGACTAAATTAATAATGCCCAAATGCTAATGTAATTTCTGCTGGATGATATGAAAGATGAAAAGTGCTGGCCTTCGTTTTCAATTAACACAAAAGGATGTGCTAAAGTTACAAATTCACTCTACTCTGCCAATCTTAAAACACTTCTGCATATGCCAACAGTATAGCTGTGAGGCAGCAGGTACCCCTAGCTGCAAAGCAAGCTTCATCTCAAGAACTTCAGATTCATGGTGCGAGGAATAGACACCCAGTGTGCCTGTGTCTTTGGAGACAAGCTCACGCCAGTGTGGCCTGGGCACAATGAATCATACTGCCTGCTGTCTTTCCATGACAACCGTTGCTCATTCTCTATCACAACGCAGTGAGAAATAACCCATTCTTTCTAAAGTTGAAAATGTTTGCCAAATACTACTAATGCCTGGTCATTAGTTGGCATGAAGACATCAGAATTTGGAGCATTTGCTCAGCTGATTCAGAGAAAAAGAAGTAGACAGGCTACTTTGTACTGATAAATTGCTTTCAGACTTTTCCAACCCAGTGGGAGTGAAATCGAACAAATAGCAGCATCAGTCTGCCAGTGGATAAATAATAAATAATAAGACTGCACAATATTCACACATGAGGATGAACTTGTGGCTCAAAATGGTATTGCCAAGCCAGTCATTCACATTGCTGGTTTTTATTTTTATCCATCATTTTTCTCATTTGGCATCTGCCACACCCTTACCCACCTAGCCATGTCCATTTACATCAATCTGAGTGCTCCAGTGACAGGTTCTCCACTGACTCCATTTCATGCTTTGTGGATGTCCTGTAATCATACTGACATTGGTGCAACTCTTTTGTAAACAACATCTGTGCTTTCAATTTATCTGATGTCATTCTGCAGCTACTGGTAACACTCCGCTGGTGCTAATGTTTTAACAATAGCAGGAGGGAAATCGTATGGTGTGCTTCCATTGGATCTTTAGTACTTCATGTCAACATCTGCAGCATTTCGACCATCTACAGTCTCTATGTGTTCGTGCCAAATACACAGTTTGCCAAATATTTCATTTTTTTCTTTCATCCGTTATACAAGCTCAAATATGTCACACATGGCATCTTTGCATCTCTTTGTTAGTTAAGTGGAGAAACACTGCTCTCCAAACTACTTTTGCAGCTGTTATCATTGCAGTTAAGAAAAAATAAGAGACAAGGGAAACTTGTTTATCTAATGTAAAGTGTTTTTACTTCGACATCGTCGATGTCGGGTGAAAATCTTGTATGCCAAAAAACGTTGCTTTTCAGGAAAAGAAAAAAGGTAATTTGAAAACATTATATTGAGCTTTTACCTTCGACAAGGAGATGAAATCGCCTTGTCACTATTCAAATATTTGTATAACCCACAGACAGACATAAAGGGTGACCAATAGCATTGATAAAACAAAATGACAAAATATGGAAATACAAGGTTTCTTCCCGACAGCGACGTTATTATTTGTGTGATCTTGGGTTTAATTGGACTGGGTTAAATAGTGTCAGTAAAAGAGGCTGTTAAAGGTTAACAGCTGCCATTCCTGAGTGTTTCTGCATAAACCTCAGCAGATTCTGTAGCTCCTAAAGCCTCTATGGTACTGCATCAGCTAGTTGTGTATTTGCACTTGGCTAGCTGTTGTTTTAAAGCTGCGTGGCATTGCAGTTGTGCCAGGTAATAAGCTGAAGAGGAGCAGAAATTAAATAGAGAGACACACACCCAAACACACACACACACACAAACGGTAAAACAAATGCACCCACCTTCCCAAGAGTCCTGTCTCACAGACATGCTGGATAAGACCCTGCTCATTATTCCCCTGAGTGAAATGAGCCTCCAGTCATAACCCAGATCATAAATATATACTGTATTTAGATACACTTGATATACAAACACGCCTTGCGAAATGTAAAGTACACACAAGAGAATACATGATATGGCAACACTTGGCTATTACACATACAACCAGTGATTGTTATCTGAGACAGCTGTCATCACCCTGCCTTTCTCATCCACAATCACAGTGCAGTGCATTTTGGGACACAGACTTACAGTAGATGCTCTCTCTTTTTTCCTCCGTCTTTTATTTTCTCTAAACATAACTTTTATTTTGTTGAATTTTTTTTTAAATACAATAGACTGACCACTGGTCCTTGTATAGGTTATATTGATGTTCCATGGTGAAGTATTTGAACCTTGCTTTACACTTCATTTTACTGCCACATTGATCCATTTCATAGGGTGACATTGGTGCATTGGTATTTAAAAATCCATTGACTGAAATGTTTTATCAACCGTCATTACCACGTTGCTCATATCGGTGTAACGATGTGATTATGTGATAATTACATGACCTTGCTTCTGTGAGAGCAACATCAGAAGCTTTATTCTAAGATGACCTTTGTCTCTCAGCCAATAAGGCAAAGGGTGGTCTGCCAGGAAATGCTGTCAGAAACCATAAAGAAGAACTGTAAGATTACAGCTTTCTAATTATCATCTCGTTATCCCATGTTGCCTTTCACTCTTTGTCATCAGCCCTCGCAGGTTCTTTGTACTAGGAAGTTGGAAAACAATGGCAGCGCTCCCTCATGTGCTTCTCTGTCTATGGCTTTTACGTTCACAGGCCCAGAGAGACTCTGCTAAAGGCTTCCTTTTATTTACAAGAATTGTGATTTCAACAGCAATTATCATAATTGTTGACTGTCCCATTGAATTATATCTTTATGGTTTTAACTATTGACACGAAATGTATAAACTGCAGACTAAATATGCGTTACCTGAAATTACTTCACATGATAATGTTTTTACTATTACAATTTACAGGCCAGTAGAGTTCAGCCTCAGATTAATGAGATTGAACACATCAGTCCACTTACACATTATGATAGGTGGGTGTGGGCTATAATTACATTATGTGGCATCCGGGAAACCAGTTTCTTGTCTCCAGGTCTTCCGTGAGCGAGGCTTTCTAATTATGTAAGATCGCACCTCCGCTTCCTTCGGTACTGCACACTACAGGGCTTGCGGATGAGATAGATTAAAGTGTGGAACTAGCAATTCCATTTGCCATGCAGTCAGACAGGCAGACAGATTGGCTGTGGTATAGTTCGCAGTCATGCTGCTCCAAGTGAATAAAACAGCTATTAGACAAGCATGACGCACAGCATTTTCATCTGCTGACATACACAAGTGCATGGGCGTTTAGGCACACACAGGTACATGCACACACATTCACACCCTCAAAACTAAACAGGCAAATATCTGACTCTAAAAAGGCTGCGATAGCTGTCTAGTGTCTCTGCTAATTAACGTCAAAGCAACCATCAAATAAATGAGAAATGTTGTTTATCGAATGTTAAAAATACCAAATTAGTTTTTGATGTGCAACATTTATTTACATAGATAAAAAAAAGAAAAGAAAATTGCAATAGGAAACAAGCCCTTCTAATGATGTCTTTGAAATGAAAGGGACAAGCTGTTTGCATCTCTGAGAAGATTTCAAAATCTGTGATTTTTAACTACGTAGGATGTGTGTTTTGTGGTTGTGTGCGCATGTACAGTATATCCCTCTTGGATAAAAGTGAAGACTGACCTTTTAGGTAAAAATAAAATGGACAATGTAAAGTTATATAACCTTGAAAATACCCACATGTCACCTCTGAAAGAGAAAAAAACAACTTTTATTTTAATCACCGTCCTCAGTCGCTTTAGCCTCCCTCAGTGAAAAGAGGGCAACATGTACAACCCCATTAAACTAAAAGGCAGATGAATGGAAGTGGTGAGAGAGGACAGCCCTTTACTTTTTCAAATTGCAACGTCCATGATCTTCACGTTTACTGTTCTCTATGTCTCATATAAATTGAGGTCTCTATTTGAATTGCAGCCTTTGGTTGAGCTGTATACTTTCAGTTTAAATCAGACACAGGTTTTCCAAGTATTAACCGTAAGATTTATGTTTGATACATGAACCAATTAATTAAGTCTGGTATATTAAAGCAAAAAGTCAGAAAGGCAGGTGTTGTTAGTTGGGGTAAAGTTATGAGTCAATTCCCCACATGAGAGTTGCTTTGTTATTTTGTGTTTTTAAAAGGCATCCAAGTGCACGGTCTGGCCCATGGGCTTCTTCATTGATGCTTTAAGCCCTTTACAAACCTGCATTAGTACACAGCTCTGTATCTGTGTGTTGGCATGTTTTCAGGAAAAACAAATCTGATCCCTCCTGAACACATGATAGGGTGGACTAATCAGCCAGCTACAACAAAACAAGCAGACCTCTGATGAAGTTGCTAAAGTAGAAGTCGATGCCAGGATATGTGGAAAGGAGCATTTGCAATGAATAATCCAAAGGCCCGATATGCAGCTTGCTAAAAAAAAGAGCACTTGAGGTGATCAGTCTTCAAATTACTTCCAGGTTCAAATTCATTTGTGTACCACTTGTCCAATGAGCTCTGCATCCCAGTTAGATTACAGACCTAATATACCTCAACATGAATTATACAGTGTCACTCAAAATTAAATTATCAAACATTGTAATTATTTAAAGTGCTCATATTATGCTTTGGAACTTTTTCCCTTTACTTTATTGTCTTATATATCTAATAAGTCCACCCCAAAGGGACTTACCATCTCCAACAGAAAACACAGTTCACAAACTGCTCCAAACAGCTCTATTGTAGTCCAGCCTTTACTTCCGTGACAAACGCGCGTCATTTTGCGTCATTTTGCGTCATTTTGTAACATATGTTATAATGCTCGCCTAGATGCTAGCGTGGCACGCCCTCATACTCTGCTTCTGACTGGCTTGTAGTCCTGACCTAGGTACTGCACATGTGCGACTCCCAACAAAGATGGAACAGAAGTGAGATGTCTCACTCTGTAGCTAAAACAGAGAGCTCAACACACAGGGTGAAAAGAGGAGCTGCAGCAATGTGCAGTACAACAAAAATATGGTGTTTTTTGAAAATTAAACCATGTAAACCTATTCTGGTAAAACATCTAAATACAAGTAGGAACCTGAAAATGAGAATAATATGAGGTCTTTAAGTCCTTAATGGGAAAGGCTTTTAAACAGACTCTCTAGTCTTGTCACATGCTTGTTCACATTTTTGCATATTCTCACATCCTACAAGGTGGATTAATGTATCATCAAAGAAGATACTGACAGGGCGGGATCTGAGAATGCCATCAAGAGATCTTAAAAATCTTTGACAAGACTCTTGGAGCATCCTGGGCTTACATGTATTTTGAGCCTTGGAAACAGAGTTTTACATGTACCATCTATGAACAATGATTTGGAGGGCGATATATTTCCCTGAGGGTAGGGTAGTTGATGTAATTTAAAGAAAAAGATGATTGCCCATATGATTATAAAGTTAAATAGATAAAATTTAAGAATATCATATAAAACAAAAGACAACAACAACAAAGAGGATAATGTCTTGACTAAAACATATGCTCATTCTATTCGTGGCAAAAATCCTCAGTGTATACTTTCAGTAGATAGATGAGTGATTTATTTTACCAGTGGAAGCCAGAAACAAGTACTGTATGAATAGAAACAGGTCAAACATCCATATGTCTGTCCCTGTAATACTTTCACAGTTTCTGTCTGAAATGTGCGATAAAAAAGCAAAAGTTTAATTCCCTCAGCTTCCCTCAGACATGCTGAGGAAATAAGCATTTTTTTATTTCAGTCATACAATTCATCACATTTGGTTCTATGAAAAGTAGTATATGTTGCATCAGTGTGTTCATTCCTCACTGTGAATTGATTCTAGTGTCTCATTTACCTGAGGCGAGAGGAGCAGTCACACGTGGAAAAATAACCACTGAGAACACATATATTGACTTCCAATTCAAATGAACGCCATGTTAATGCTTTTCAGTATCCATATCCTTTTAAAAGTAATTTATTTGATCAAAGACCAAGTCCCTCTGAACTATTTCCCCCACTCTCCGTATCAGATAATGGCTTTCCCCCCAATCAAAGTTGGAAAGCACATTACAATTACCTTGTACAGTAGGTGAAGCGCTAGTTCATTTGATCTGCATTTAGCACTCGGTGTGATGGAATGAGAAATGCAGCCATCTAGTTAATAGAGAAGCCAGCAGATTTTTCAAAATGATAATGAGTTTTTTACCCTTGGCTGCCACTTTCCAGGGACACTCCTAACATCTTTGTCACAAAAAGCATCGCTCCCACAGCGAGGCAATGCAAGCCTGTTTTGTTGGGACCTCCCTCTTGTGTACAACAATAGGGCTATGTTCACAGAGCAGGACCCCTGACACAGCTTAAGATGCCTTGATTCTGACTTACATTGAGCAGCAATTCTTCACTTCTATCCCAAATCTCACACCTCACAAACCTCCCTGTCTCTTGTGATTTGTCCACTCAGAAGGAATAAGCAATGAGAAGGATAGGCAACTGCAGTAAGTGAAGTTATAAAGTTGTAAACGCGTTGCCACTTTGGTGTAAATCACATGTTCAGATGGATCATTTCCAGCTCTAAATGCAGGACTCAAAGTGACAGACATGTCAATGGCAGTGTTTGTATGTGTACAGTATGAGTGTGTATGTGCATCTACAAGAACAGGTGCATAGTTGTGTTTCTAACAAAGGCGAAAGAAATGCTTGCTCCAATTGCTCAAAACAATAAGGGCTCTCAATATTTTATACAGGACTGTTTTTTTGTGAATGAAAACGTAGGCCGAGTTTGTGCATAATGTTTTGATGCTGTTTTTCTTTATGTTAAATTGTGTTATGATTAAAATCAGCCAGGGGTTTACATGTTTACATAAGGATGTGAGAGATGCTAAAAAGCCCGATAAGAGCATTTCCCTGTGCTGTGTGCTGTTACCTCAGAGGAATTCTCATTTCATACCACTTCACTCAGCCTGTCGTCCACAGTCCACAACCCGCTACGCCTTAGCGTACCTCTGTGCTACTCATTGATTGGTTTTGAATGTAATGAATGAGAGAAACAAAAGATAAAAACATAGGGACCCACAGAAGAAACATGACATGTCAACACAGCAATTATGAAATACATTTTAAGAACAAAAGGAGGAGCGAGGTGGAGAGTTACAGTATAGAAACATTGTATGGTCCTCAGAGGGATATACATCATAGGAAACACTGTGCTATTTATAACAGCATACACAAAACCTTTATTAGAATATTTCTTCCACTCATTCATTTATTATAATGCAAACTCACCTGACTAAAGAGCAATTTGTTTGTCATAGTGCTGGGCGGTATGACCAAAAATTTGTATCACTGTATTTTTTAAGATTCTGGCGGTTTCATGGTATATCACGGTATTTTCTTTCTTTTGCTTGACTGGGTCTTTATATACGTTTATAATGGCTGTTGTAGAAACGTTGGCAACTGAATGTAGCTCCGCAGTCAGCCTCCTTCGGTGTTTGAATAATGTTAGTAGGTTGGCGGACGTATTTCAGTGAGGCAAGACATCTTAAAGGTCCAATATGTAATACTGACAGCTAGTGTTTAAAATAGTTACTGCAGTACAAATTCAAAATACTGGAGAGAGTCGTCTCACCCGCCCCCTCCTTCCCAGACTCGAATTTCACGTTGGTTGCCAGGCTGAGACCGCAGCATCCAACAATGTTAGACAGCGGAGTAGCTAACGTTAGATGCTGGCTATATTGACAGTCATAAAAGCCCATGCTCATGCGGAGCTCTGTACCCAACTGACAGGCACACTTTTTCAGCTTAGCATTACAGTAGGAACCGCTAAAAACCCGACAACCTCGGCGTCCTCTCCACATGCCAGGATAGGAACTACTAAAAATACCACTACCTTGCCGTCCCATTCCACCCGACTGAACACACTTCACTGGCTTAGAATTGCGGCAACAATTGCTAAACACACTGCAAACTCACGGTCCTCTCTTCCCGATTCACAGCCTCCCTCTCTTGGCTTAAAATAACTCACCATTGTACACGTTGTAAACAGCTGTGGATCGCTTGCCTGGCCCCCCGATAACGTTAGCAGTTAGCAGGGTTAGCATGGCGTCGTTAGCCAGGACCAGTCGGGATCACTTTACTGGCTGTGTCTCAATTGTTTTTGCGAGTAACCAACTCGGGTACTCTAGCTATATAATTCAATGTGAGTACACAATAAACAATGTTTAAATTACATAAAATGCCCGTCCCTTGCAGCTGTGATAAATTAGCCCGAAGCTAATGCTTACCTGTTCAGGAATAAATTAGCCAACTCGGCATCCTTTTGGGCTCTAAGCTGTCTCCATCTTTCAACTACATCTCCAATATATCCGGGGTTTGTTACGTCTCTGGTCACGCAACTGTTAGAAACATGCCGTTTTTTGAATGTCATGTAGAATTTATCTCCGTTGATCCCGTTCGTTTGAGTGCTGCTTTCATGGCTGTACTAACGTTAAAGCTGTAGCGCGCTGAGTTTACATTTTTACAGGTATATCTGGCAACCTGGCCTGGCTGTCAAACTGGGCAGTTGATAACAACACACAGACCAAAACACAAACAGAAATTCCGTCACGGAACGGAAATTTCAAAAGGAGAAAATACTGGCATTAGCAATGATATCAGAAAAGATAGTATTACAACTTAGCATGTTTCCTTAATATCTGATGACATATTGGGGTCATTTTTGGATTTATTACAGTAAATATATTACATATTGGACCTTTAAATCCATTGTTTTAATCATTGCTCTGAACCCGTCTTTCTCCCGTCTTTTTCAACGATCTGTAGCGGGACTGTAGGTGGATTGTTATTTCGTTCATAATGTTGCTCCACTGCATGCTTGAAGTGACATGTCTTTAACGTTAGCACGGCCGACTAACGTTCGCACGGCTGAGTAACGTTAGCGCAACCAAGTAATGTTAGAGCGACGGGCAACAACAGTGGCTAAATTATGTCCGATTTTTTTAGAAACAAAAAACTTAGGAACAACAGATAGCTCCTCTCTTAAGCATACGTTGTTCTGGTGTATCTCCGGTCTTTCTTCATCCTCTAACTTTCTTCTCTGTTCTTGAATGTGCAGTAGCGACCGGAGCCTCTCCCAGTTTAACAGACAGTTATGCTACCTGGCTAGCTAGCAGCTATAATGTTACCCAACATGTCGTCTGGCTGTGTACATTTGTAAATGTAAAATTATTTGTGTTAGAAAATGTTTAAGTCACAAATTGTTGTGTGTTAGTTGTGGGTTATTAATTGTTGTGTTATAAAGTTACTACTATGATTGAGAAGGGTACGCAGTTAACAGGGCTCCCGTTCTCAATTCACTCGCAGATTACTTCGGCCGTTGCGCTCTCTGCGGCAATGCACTGGTATTACGGTATATGAAAAAATCATATCATACGTGAATTTAATACCGGTATATGGTATAAACCGGTATACCGCCCAGCACTAGTTTGTCATAACAGATATTCTCAGTTGTGGCTAATTGATTGATTTGTTTATTTCTGTGTCCTGCACCATGGTACCCAGCCCATATGGGCTTACAAGACACTGGACAGCAATAACAAAACATTCTTTTCCAAAACAAAAAAATTGTCTTTATGTTGGATACAGTGTTCTTTGTCTTAGTTGCCTTAGTTGCATTTTCTATATATCTTGCTAAGACACAAACCTCCTCAATAAAAAGCCAACTCCGCATATTACCTTCAGACAACCAAAACAAATCAAGCTTCTTCAACTGAAGCTTAAGTAGTGTACCTTTTTTTAATTTTGTCCAACAGAACATTGGTTGTTAAAATCTGCTCCACAATATGGCTATACGTCATTTGATCCATTATTAATATAAAGATATTATTTATAGCAGCTTTAGTCCATGGATGTAACACTGCTATGTTTGGGTGTAAGACATTGCAATGGACAAATTGCACATCAGAGAGGTCTAATATTTTAGTTATGATCTTGACAAGAAATCAAGATGTAACCATACATTCTAAACTTGCTTTTGTGTAGACATTAATCATCATCACAGGGTATTCCTCTGGATTTGAAGTGTTGATCCTCAGAGAGAAGTCCAACGATGAATATTTATGAAGCTGGATTTTATATTTGAATTTAAAACTCTAAAACTTGTAAAGCCTGTACGTGATCAGGAGGGTGTCCATTAAGTGCATTAAGAAATGAATGCCCTTTGTCCACAGATTTTCCGTCAGACAGACACAAGTATAACCTTGGATGAACTGTCACTGATACTCTCTGCTTCTTTGCAAAGCATTTTAATTGGTTGTAGATATTGGCATACTGTGACTCCCCGTGATGATAGCAGATGAGTGGATATGTCTCATCTTTGCAAGCTAGAGCTAGTTGTTGTTTATCCAACTGTGTGATCAGCAGGGAAAAGGTCACTTCAAACACGATCCAGCTCTGTATGCAGCTCTGCACGTCAGCTTGAAGTCACGAACGCTCAACCTGATTTTCTCTTTAATGAATAGTCTGCAGCACATTTACTTTCAACCAAATTGTACTTAATTGTATTTTTTGTGCCTTATTAATTTCCCACTTTTGTGAGTACATTACTTTTATGTCCCACCTCTTCTTTAGCTGTAAATGTAAGTAAGTGTAAATCTGTGCTAACCCAGTTTAATTACGTTAACCTCCTGAGGCCAACGATGTCGTATACGACAGCAAACTACACGTTTTATGTAATATTCAATATCTCCAGATCAATGCAATGTAGAGACTTACTTTTTTGTTTAGAAGCAGAGTCAATTTAAGTGAGGTCTTTCGTGCGATCGTAGGTCTTCCAGAAGCACTATAATCCAGCCTGGAACTACAGTGTCTTTGTACAACAAATCCATAATTATGGATCCATAAATCAAGTTACATAATGTTCGATATCTCTGCATCACTTTCAGCCACCTGGTTCTGATCTGATTCTTTAGCATGAAGGCTAACAGCTGGGCCTTTCCAAAGAGGGCTACAAGTGCACTGCGCAGTGATGTCTATGTGGATGTAGCCCAGCGCCTTTGCTGATGTACATCCTCATATCCTGTCAGATCTATAGTCTTCTATTATATCACTATTTCTATACTATTAAATATATTCTGTAGCACCCAAAATGTGTTACTTTGCTGCTACATATACTAAACGTGGAACAAACGAGCCGAAATAATGACATAACAGCGTGAATGTAATAAATAATGCATAGATTCTCATTTGCACATTTGGTTAGTATTATAAGGCGTGCACCCAGGGCGCATTAAGCATGGATACATTTTATGTGACACATGTGACAGGGAGATGGACATGAAGTCATGTCAGGAGAAAGGCAGCTCACTCAGCCAATATATATAATAACCCTTACCTGATACAAAAAGGGGCCTTGTATGTTGTGTGTGTGTGTGTGTGTGTGTGTGTGTGTGTGTGTGTGTGTGTGTGTGTGTGTGTTTGTAGGCAGTGCTGCAAGTCATTCAGGTAGCCCTGGGTGTGTAAATGAGTGTGATTTGGCCTCTTGCTGTCTCATAGTAGACAGGATATTGATAAAAGCGTATGGACTTTTCAGGGGAAAAAATCAAAATAGTTTTTATTTGTGTTAGTTACAGTGTTTTTTTGTTTCCCCTGATTGCCAAGATTTGGGAGAACAATTTTTATAAGCCAAATGTCTTGTTCAATATTGTTCTCTGTGTGATGTTAGTACATTTCAGTGACATTCAATTTCTGTTTAGTTTTTTCTTTTGTCTTTATAGTCATATAAACATTTATAAATTTATATGACATCCCTGCAGCATACATAGTTGCAGCAAACAAGTTTTCCTGAAAAAAAAAATGATGTATATATTTTGTGCATTACAAGGTTGAGGTTATACAAGCATTATTACACAAGGAAACAGACGACTGAAAGATTAGAAAGGCCCCAGAGGGTTAATTACAAAGCCTGCTTTCAGACATCTGCTGTTCATTAATTGTGTTTTCCTTTTTTACTCTTGAGCCTAAACCTATTGAGGTATGTTGTAGTTTGTATAAATGTTAGTTGTTCATGTAGCTGGGCTGAAACATAATTAAGTAGTTTATGTAAAATGTTTAAATTATTACATTTCAGTAATGGCCCGGCTCTTCAGTGATCTTGGAAATAGTACTTGTACTAATAGCCAAGATGAGTATTAATGCATAGAATTTTTGTGTCAAGCATCACATCTTCATGGAAAAATGTATGGTTAGACCATATGAGCCATATAAGTTAGACCATATAAACGTATAAGGTAGGCCATTTATTGACTACATATAAAAGCATTTACTGTATGTGATTCAGTTTCTTTCCTGTGTTGATAACAGGGAAATGATGAACATTTGACATCTGTGCTGTTAAATGTCACAGGATACATTTAGGATAAAAAAAAACGTCTCTCCTCCTCTGTCTGAATGTATTTTATTATTACTATTCAGAGAATGCATACAAATATACCCTTCCATAGTTATCATGTATGGAACGATTCAAATCCTTTTTAATATCTAGAGTCTTATTGTGATGGAATAACATTATTTTGCTGCATAAAAAATAAATGAAAAGGGTGTATTATCTACATCTAGTCCCTTTATAATTGGCTTAACTAAGCCAAATACAAGACAGGCATCAATCTTTCTGATAATTATACAACAATACAACAAATCCATTAATGCATACAGAATGTGAATGAATCATTTCTCAGTATAACATGTTGTCTCATCATTCTTTATTGCTTCTGTGGCAAACATTTTGTAGGATACTTACATGGTGTAGCATTTCTGTAAAGCTGCTGCAGTGACTGGACTTTCAAGTCTTTACACTGCCTCTATGAAAGCTAAACAACCGACAGATGTTTTTGATTACTTTTGCTGCAGGAAACAGTATGTTATGAATGTATATTTTTGCTGGGGTCTTTAAAATATCAGTATGTTATGAATTTATATTGTTGCAGTGTTCTAAAAGATTTTTTTTTTTTTTTTAAAGCTTTCAAGCTTTCACCATACAGCTCAGATATTTATGTTAAATAGCACTCAGCCTTTTAGAACAAAAGTAGATTTCACACACTAAAAGCTGCTCCTAAAGTGTATGGATTTATTAACAACAATGCCTGCCATAGTAGGCACTTCAGATTATTGGAGAGCAGTGTGCACAAAATGAAACAGCTTTCAGTGGATTGAACTTGTATTGTAGATCTAAAAGGAAAAAAAGCCTTTAAATACATGACCTGTCCTCAGTTTTTCCAGATCTAATGATCGTTGGCCACATGGGCCCCCTAGTTCTAATGAATGTGGAGAAAAAAAACAGCAGTTACCAGTGTGGATGATTTATTTGTTTATGATTTTACTCACCCTTACAACCCATCACTCCTTTTGATTCCCTTCTTCTCAGCTGCCATCCTTGATGACCCTATGGAATGCAGCAGAGGAGAGCGTTTGGCCATCACACTGGCCAAAGACAGCATCAACAGGAGCAGTAACCGTTCCACCACTGGCAAGCTGGAGGTGGACATATTTGAACTGCTGAGAGACAGTGAATATGAGATGGGGGAAACAAGTAAGTAACACAGGGAAGAAATGCCAAAGGAATTGGTGTTGATGTGTGTGATTGTTGATGTGGGTCTGTTGGTCAATATATGTGTACATTGTGGTAGAATTTCCAGCTTACAAACTCATGCTATGTAAGTTCACGCAGAAAATTAACCCCACACACACACACACACACACACACACACACACACACACACACACACACACACACACACACACACACTTTAGCATACTTCCCAGAGAGAGATAGACTCAACTAGGTTTTAGGTAAGCATATGTTTTACAGTGCCCGCAATATCTTTGTTTACATTGAAGGTTAAGCTAAACTTAACTCGTCCAGCATGACTTTAAATACACCGACAAGAAGAGAGGAACTTCAGAGTTGGGACGCCACTACACAATAACACATCATGGTTAAACTGTACTGTTTGCCTAATTTCTCCTTGATCGAGATCCCATTAAATGCTTCTGTTTAAGTCATCAAAGTCTCCTGAACCTTCATGTATCCAGAAGTCAAGCTGCTCCTGAGTTTTTCTCTAACATACGTTAAGACTGAGAAAGGGTCTTTCATTTCAAAATCAGCAAGTCTGTCATTTCAATTCATCCTACTGTCTTATTTTCACTCACACTTCCCCAAGTACAGTTATTTCTGTCTGTCTGGTTTAACAATATGTTGGTCAAACAGAGGCAAACAAATGATTGAAAATAAATGACAGACTGCCATGGTACAGGAACGCAAAATGAGCTGTCATATTTTGATAGCTGCAGAAATCAAATGGTGTGTTTATTTTGTTCTCTTATACATTGGCAACTTTCACTCTGCTGTGACAGGGCAGATCAAAACAACGTTTTCTGTAAAAAGGAGTGTAAATTGTCTTAATGTTTGTCAAAACAGAGATGGCCTTCAACAGAAAGGCTTATGGACCTTTTAAAATTCCAGTAATTTGTCACACAGATGTGGCAAATGTACCTTGTTATCAATGCCTCCACTTCACAGCTCCTACTGGTTAGTGACTTGTTGCCTCACACATCAGTGTTTACTGGTTAGATCTTTTACATTTTTAATGAAAACTATAACAAATCAATACAGCACAGTATGGGTCTGCAGAAAACAACCAATATAAACAGCGATGACAAAAAGAACAAAAACACATTCCCACTTTTACAAACCTAAGAGCTTCAGTGGTGCCGCTTAATCCATGGAAACACTGCTTCACTTACCACAACAACAAGAAACTGTATTACTTTCTCTGCCTGGTTTACTACAAACCCTTCCTAAATGTGGTTTCTTTAGTGTGTGTGTGTGTGTGTGTGCGTGCTGTGCTGTGCTGTGCTGTGCTGTGCTGTGCTGTGCTGTGTTGTGTTGTGGTGTGGTGTGTGTGTGTGTGTGTTTGTTTGCTAGTTTGTGCGTGTGCACGTTTCTTTCTTTGCGGGTGTAAAGTAGTGTGTGTTGGTGTGTGCATGCTTAATTGTGTGTATATTGTGCAACTGTTTTGTGTGTGTGTGTGTGTGTGTGTGTGTGTGTGTGTGATTAGAGGAATTAATTGGATTAGGGACGGATCAGTGGCCACAGTTAGATGGAAATATCACAGAGGGGCGGCTACCTGCCCAGAAAAGTCCCACCCCCACCTTTCAAGCACCCACTCCTGCCTGTGTAGTAAACAGCCCCTAAATGGATGACTCCCTTGACTGCTTGCCTCTTTTACAGGCAGGTAGTCTATATCGACCACGATTCATTTCTTTGTGTTGACATTGTAAACTCACTCTTAACTGTTCCTCAGATCTCTACAGGGTAAATCGAAACAGCTAGCTAGACTATCTGTCCAATATGAGTTTTCTGTTGCTCAACTAAAACAACTTTTGAATGAGCACCAAAACAAGTTCCTTCCTGAGGCTGTTTTTCTAGAGGCACCGTTATTGAGTCCAGCACTTAGCACCGCCCAAGACGATTGTGATTGGTCTAAAGAAATGCCAATAAACCAGAGCACATTTTTCTCCCATCCCAGAGTGCTGTGTGGACTAGTCAGACCTTCCTTGGCATCGCTGTGGAGGAAGGTCTGGCAATGCGAGACTAACCGGCAGTAAACTCATGCATGTTCTGTGATTATTCTTTTGATATTTCTGGTTTTGCTATATCTCATGCTTTTTTTTATTTATTGTATATCTGTCCAACCGTCTGTCTTCTTGTAACCAGCAACACCTGTCAAGCATTTCACAAGTCAAACTCATTACAGCCCTCTAATTATTCCAAGGATCCAATAGTTTGTATCGATCAGTGAAAATCAATGTCAAGCGGAGAAAATTGACTTACTTGCTTACCGACCTGCCTTCTGACCATAATTTGTCCACGGTGAGAGGCACAGTACTATTCTGAAAATTATCAGCATTAATGGACACCTTGACACTGCCATCAATGTCCAGTGATGAATACACTTAGGTGAGGAGCAAGAGTTTTGACAAAGACTTTTCATGCACATTCTCTGTCTCCCACACATACGCACACAATGCTGGCTGTGCAGAGAAGAAGCAAATCAAAGTGTCACAGAGGCCAGGAGCATGTTGGCTGGCAGGCAAATCATTCAGCTTTATAATTTAGTGAAGCCGTGCAGACAGGTGCAAATGTGTGTGTGTGCATGCACTGTAAATGTGTGCATACATGTGTATATGGGTGTTTGTGTAAGGTGTCAGTGTGTTCATGTCTTACAGGCACCATGGGTGACTAAGGGATTACTTATTAATCATTCGATTCACTGCCTCTGGATTCACCACACAGGCTCGAAAACGGTCCCCCTCCTGCCTTTTGCACACACGTAGCTGGTTAATGCTCTGCATTTGCCCCAATAACCGATGCCAAATTATCATCGCACACACTTACTATGTGCACACATGCTTGCACATGAACAGTACATAGTGTCTGTACTTGTGTCTACCTCACATCATTGACTTAAGCACTTTAATTAGAAGCCAGGGGTTGGGAAGATTAAAGCATATGGCCTCTGTAAAACTCACATTCACTGAAATGTTTCCGTCTAATGATATGTTTTTGTCCCCAAAGGTAAAGCCTTTAATTCAGCCCTTGTAAATGTAGAATGTGAAAAATAAGATGATATGTATGTGTCACTTTTGGGGAAATTATAGCATTCATTTGTAAGGGCCCTATCTTGCACTCCACACAGTGCAAAGTCCAACACAAGTGTCTTTGCTAGTTTAAGACCGACAGTTGTCAATTTTCAGTCCAGCGCCCACATTGTTTAAATAGCAAATGCACCTGCCCCCATCTGTGCACCCATCGGCATGCTGGTCTTACAGGGAGGTGTGTTCAGGTGCGTTCTTGGCGTATTGCTATCTTGAGGCAGTGGAAAGTGATCAATAACACAGCATTTCATTGTTATTTTAACAGCGCATTAGTAAAATGTGCGTGCACACTATGCTTGTAACACACTGCTTGTGAAATAGTATTATTGTGTATATCTATATATTTTATATTACATGTTATTATAGTTACTGGCGCTTTTACTTTACGCATGAGCAGATCAGTTTCTTCTCCTGAAAATCTCTCCTTCCTGCTTAGCAAATCCGCCATCATAATAGCAATGCACCAAGGTCCAAACGCGCCTGGCTTTTAAAGGGAATGGGAGATGACACTGATTGGTTTATTGCATGTTACGCCCAAAACACACCTATGATTAATTAAGACACTAAGTACAACCCTTTTGAACCATGCGCCTGGCGCACAGACATTTTTTTCCGCCTTTAAACTAGCAAAAGTGGATTCGTACACGCCCTAAACGCAACTGCGCCAGGCACTTCACGCTGTGCGCTTAGATCGTTAAAATAGAGCCCCTTATGTTCAAATACCAGATTTTATGTTTAAGCCTCCTGATATTGTTTCCTGTCACTATTTCTGCCTCTGCATTTCTCACTGTCTGTCACTCTGTTTATCTGTCAGTGTCTCTTCCCGTTGCTGTATCTCTGTCTCCATTTGTGAAAGTCTGTTATTATGAATATCAGTTCCTCCCAAAAGCTATTAAACTCTCATGGCCAGGGTCCATAGGATTTTTCTGTACGTGCATCACGTTGGGCATATTAAACATGGACAAATGCATTTGGCCTTGCGCGGGTTTCATTAGCACATGTAGGTTCAGGTTCCCTTGTGACAGTAGAAGCGCTGGCTCAGGCTGCTATCTGTTTAGAGGTTAAAATAGTCAGCATGTGCATCCATTAACATCTGGCTGAAGAGGGCCTTTTTTAAATGACTCAGATTCCTCACGAAAGCCTTTGCTTTGCTTTCCTGGATAGCACTGACTGACTTCTCTGTCCGTCTCTGTTCCCTTCTCAATCCTTATTTTCTTTGTTTTCTCTCAGTGTGCCAGATCATGTCGAAAGGGGTGGTGGCAGTCCTCGGTCCTTCTGCCAGTCCGGCCTCCAACTCCATCATCAGCAATATCTGTGGAGAGAAGGAGGTGAGTTTATGCACCCAACTGGCCTGCAGTCGCGGGCTAGGCAGCGTGCTCACAGTGCGATCAGAAAAACACCGCTAGGAACAATGATGCTCATTAGCAGCTATGTGGTTTTTGTAAAAGATTGAGGGGGAATGAAATCCAACTTGTTAGTGAAAATGATGAAACGCTTCAACAGTGTCATAACTCTCCATTGCAGTCCCCACTCCTATCTAAGCACCGCTGGACATTTTATTTCCTCCATTCTCCCTCATTAGGATGGAGCAGTTTGGGCCGTGGATGCTTGCTAGCCACTGTTTTGAGATTTGTATAGAAACTAAATACAGATAAACAAAAGTAAAAGTCAAGACACATATTTTCTTTTCTGAACATTGAAGAAAAACATGTTTTCCATAATTCAAACATGACTGAGTGGATTTGGCTTCAGAGCCCGAGTGCATGCAAACAGATCCCAGTTGGATGCTAATTGGCTTCTCTGAACTCTGACACGGTGTTTGTTTTTATGACTGATGTCAAGAGACAATTATACAAAACCATAAACTAGATCAAAATCAATTATAAAGCAGAAAAGAATTATCTGTGATGTTTTTACTGTCATGCCTTGGCGCGTTTACTAAATTTGATAGATTTGTTTTACATTTTGTAGAAGACTATTCAGATTATGAAGGTAAATACACCAATATTGATATCATCTATATTATCTACTGTGTAGAATACTGCTGCAGATTTTAAAAACTGCATGTCAGCTTTCTTTCAGTTCATTAATCATTCAGTTTTCAATTGTGTGTTATGGTATGCTCCCAGCTGTAATTGGATTTGGTCCAGAGAGAGGCTGCCTTTTTATCTGCGTGAATTTGATCAGCATGACTATTAGGAGACATCCCATTACCATCCTAGTCTCTATAATGTCCTCTGGTACAGTACACCATCTTTCTAATGAGACATCAGTCCGTTGTAGTGGTAGGGAGACCAGGACTCCCTGCTGTTAAAAAATCTCTGGTGGCATTGAGTTACGGGGCTGACTGCTTTGAAACACTGACTGTGATAATACCACCGTATCAATATTAAAGACTATGAGTTGTTAAATGATACATACAGTATAGTCATAAAATACCCCAAGGCAGGGGTTTTCTGGCTCAGAATGGGCCTTTGGGGGGGTGACTACGCACAGCAGTAAGCATGATCGTTCTGCGTACAGTAAACGCAAAGGGTCTCTGTTACCTTATTTGACAGAAATCTTTGCATTTTCCTTTTATTCCTGACAATTTAATAAACAAAAATGTATATTATGCTTGAGGAAATGAAACCCCAATTAACAAAACTGGTTCAAAAAATAATATTAGTATTTAAAAAAAAACACTGGGAGTCTGGTACAGACTGGAGATAAAGCTGAGATTGGCTCTCATATTCAAGTTCATGTTCTGCTTGATAAACGGTTGTTTGGTAAATTGCTCTTAATTACATTTAGAGATGATTTGAATTGCTATTTTTTCTCCCAATTCTTATCATTTTGGTGCTGGTGATTTTGGAAAACCCTGCAAGGAGTTAATAACAGCCCTAAAGATTCACAGTTTCCCCACACTGGCTCAAATTTCATCTTTACTTATCTATTCTTATTATGTAAATAGGTGGGGCAATAATGTGGATGACATTTGGATTAGTCACAGATAGGAGGATTATAGGCTCTGCTGTCGTCATGTTGAATTAGTGTTTGTACTTTCCCATGCATAACACTTCTTTTAGCAGTAATTTCCATCTAGCTGTGGCCAGTACTGTCACCATTGCTGTAGTCTGAATTGTATTTAGTGTTGAACTCCTAATAAATCAGAAGTGCTGCAATGCCTGGGGGAAAAAAATATGCAGTCTGTTATCACACATAACTTGACAGCTTCATAGAAACATTTGCACTGGGCGTTTGATATGCCAGTTGGGTGTCCATCTTCATCTGCTCTGAAAATGCAATATTATAATATTATAATTCTTGGCAACCGTCTTCTCACAACTCCTCTAGATGGACTTGTTGTTAGTTCAAGACGTGGACTACTATTATTTCAGGGGTAAGACACAGTTTTGTGCCGAGAGCTGCACTCTATTGTCAAGAGCTATTCAACTCTTTCCCTGTAGTTATTCTATTCTAATCCATGTTTTGTGAAACACTGACACAGATTTTTCTATGGTATGAAAGTATAATTTAGATTTTAACAATAACAACGTTATTGTGATAGAAATGTTTACCACAGTGGTACAGCCTTTACCTTTATAATTCCATTTTATCAGAGCCACATAGCTTTTAGCTTGACCTTAAACTAACAAAAGTACCCATAACTAGCCGTAATGCCGAAAATTGCCCCCTTTGAGTGATATACTATTATATATTATTACACGGCTTTGTTCAATACTCAATTCTGATTAGGCAATTACGACATTCTAAGGTGTGTTGTTTCTGAATAGTAGACCGCTGCTATAAATATCAGGCCGTTGCTATGGATGCCGTTCCAATCATAGACTCTGGAGGACCATTTTTAAATCGCCAAAATCATTTTGAAATCAATATTTTGTGTCAGATTATTGATTTCTTAAGTAAGTAGCCATTTAATAAGCAGGATAATGTAGAGTGAGTGGGTCATTATTGTGAATTAAGCCCCTTCAGGGTGATTCAAGACCAGCATCACCCTGCTGTGGTTTAATTTACTGTAATGACTCGCTACTCATTCTCATTCATACTATGTAAGTAACTTTTCCTGTTGTAGTTTGTTAGTTTTATCTATTTTAAATACAGTTTAGTGTAATGGAGTAGAAGTATAAACTAGTATAATATGGAAATACTCAATAATATGGAAATACAAGTAAAGTACCTTCAATTTGTACTTAACTACAATACTAAATGTTGCTGTACATTCCACCACTGCCTTTTACATATACAGTGGTTTTTCTTACAGTAAAGAACAACTATAGACAAAACTGTGCATCCTCAGCTTTGACATATTGTTGCTATATATACATTGTGAAGTGTTGTATTTCAGAAGAGCAGGACAGACCTGCAACTGCTTGACAGTACTGAGCATATAATTCAGACCCTATGTAGGTCATCTTTGCAGGGTCTGTAAAAAGTGTCTGGGATTGTAAAATGGTTTGAAGTGTTTCTTCTCTGACATGATTTTGTTGGAAATGCATAGTTTGATGTGCTATGACATGTTTCTCAACTTACAGTAACATCAAGAAAACTTGATTTTAAAGTTCAAAATGTAGCCACAGAGGACCACTTTGCTTTTTCTTTCACCACCAGTAAAAGAAGACGAGGAGAAAGCACTGAATGTTTGAGCCTTTCGAAGTGAAGAGAACATATAGTGATGTTGGCAATGCTGTTTAAATTCTGTCAACCAAATCCACTCCAACACACGTTACAGTAATGCTTCTAATGTTAGTTAGCTAGATCTTCAGCTTTTATGTAAACAGAGTTGGTGGTGTTGCCCCCAACATTTATAATCACATGTTATTAGATGTAATTGTGTGTCCACCCACAGTCATAAAGAATATTCAGTCAGTTTACAGGACGAGATGAGGGATTCTGATATGAAAATACAGACAAATGCACTTTTGGACACATAATTGTTAAGACAAAAGACAACAGATTACACCCAGGGGAAAACCTGTTTCCTCATGAATACCGTACGTTGATCCTCTTATCTCATTCTGTGTTGTATAAAATGCATTAATAACTATTTTTAGGTTGCCAGGCAATTCATGGAATAATCAAGCCCAATGGTCCTCGGTTGTGGTGATCAGGACATTGCTGGTTTTCATTCTAGTCATCAAATCAAAGACTATTGAATACCTAGAATGCATGGAAAACCAGCAGCCGTAGCAGTTTAGTTTCCTGAGGACTAGTTCTAAATAACGACAATCTTAACTCAGTGGTCCTCACCCAAATGCTATTTAGAGAGAGAGTATGCTGATTTTTACCAACCAAACACCACACCCGCTGATTTCACTGATTAGGTCCCCCATCTCAGGCTTGAGGTGTGCAAATCAGTGAACTCAGCTGCTGCTGGTGTGTGTGTGTGTGTGTGTGTGTGTGTGTGTGTGTGTGTCTGTCTGTCTGTCTGTCTGTCTGTCTAGCAGATAAGGTCACATTGCTCTTGTCATGATCACTCTGAAGGGGATGACTGGGTAATGGCCCTTGTCTTATAATATGGGTAGGCTGTTGTAACTAACAATACAGTACTATCACTAACACATTTTTCATTTATTAAGAGGCAAGAATGTAAACAATTAAGATGAAGCATAAAAAAGCAGATATTAATCATATATTCTATTCATGAAGTGTTTGGAGTTTAAAAATGGTTGACCTTTGGCAAAATATGAGGGGTTATTTGCCATGGAGTTCTTAATTTAAGGATTATAAAATTATAAGTAAAGTCCTGCATTCAAAAACTTAAGTAAAAGTACAAAAGTAGTTGCATCAAAAATCAAAGTACCAAAGGTAAAACTATTCATTATGCAGAATGGCCCATTCAATTTGATTATAATTAGTGATGCATTAATGTGTTTATCACTTTGATGTTGCTGCAGGTAAGGGTGGGTAACCTATTATAATACTTTATATCATAATGTATTACAGTGATTGATTATATTTTGCATTAATAATCTAATTCCGCAAAGTAAGTAGTGGAGTAGAAGTAGAAAGTATCTTAAAATCAAAATGCTCAAGTAAAGTACAAGTACCCTCAAAATTGTAGTTAAGTACAGTACTTGAGTAAATGTACTTAGTTACATTCCACCACTGCACAAGATTTAGAATAAGGAAAACCCCTGCTATTATAACCAATCACAGAGGACCCCAGGTAATACTAGTCCTGCAGAAGCAGGGCTAAAGTAACTCAAATATTTTCAGTTCTGAGCACATTACAGGTCCAGCACTGTGGGAAAGAAAATGCTTTCCTGCTGAGTGAGAGGGTTGAGCTGAAGCTGAGCTCATATAATACCAAGATGGCAAAGTTATCCTTGATAAGATGAGCAGCTCGCATTTTGCATTACTGTAATTCAGGCTCATCCAGTAGCACAGAAACCAGCAATCCTTTATGAAAAAATGTAAACCTTTACATTATTCTCTGCAGCTGAATAGTCTGCAGTACACGTCTGAGGACTGCTCAGCAGGAGATAAGTAGATTGGCTGGTGGATGCAAGCAGTTTATTGTGTCTAATGTTACCTTTTGACTCCGGCATCCCAATGCTTGCCCCCCAAAAAAGCCTTCTAAGCAAGAACAAACCCAAATGAAGTCCTGGTGTCATCTGACATGATTAGGAACTTTACATGCAAACCATGTATGTACAAACAGTATTTTTAATCCAAAGTCACCTCATAATTCAACCGTAGATGTTTTTTGTCATCCTATTTGATGAAAGTGGGTCTTTATTAGACAACTCATAATAGCAAGTAATTACTGAGCATAGCAAAATCCAAATCCCTAATTCACGTTTATTGGAACCTACAATACTCATGTATCAATCATGTATCACTTGTGATGATATATTGTAATAATAATTGATTGCGAATGTACTGTATTATACAGAATATTTGTCACATATGACACAAATATTAACAGGTGATCTTACTTTTTGTGTGTGTGTTACGCGATAGTACATCTGTCTATAAAAGGTGAAAACCGGTCACCCTGAACTGTAAGAGAAGTGTGTATGTATGTGTGTGTGTGTGTGTGTGTGTGTGTGTTGTGTGCGTGCATGCGCACAATACTTTGACCACCTAACCCCACACTGTAAGCATAAGGCCACAGGCACTCTGGTGGCTGGTTGCCTGGGACACTGGCAGCAATATTGCAGCTGACAGACCCTACTAGGTGTTCAGCACATCATCTACCAGTCCCTATCAATCACTCCCCGGGTACCACTGATGCTGCAGAGGCTACTTCCACCAGGGCAACAGAGGACTGGGACAGAGCCCATCTGGGTTTCACTCTAATACTGACTAATAGAAAAACAACTACTGCGGAGAAGGTGTTGACTGTGTGCATCATGTTGGTAGTTTGTTTCCATCTTATGCGTCATGGCAAGCAAACCTTGGGGTCGAGATTTGGAGGAAGGGTAGATTAATATTGACTAATGAGAAACATTAACTGGAGCTTTGGATAAGAGGCTCCTGCTGCTTTCCAGGTGCTCGTCTGCTGGCTGCTGCAGCCAGTCAGGATAGCTGCAGTGTGCAATGCAGTTGTTTACTTAGTTTCCTGTGAATCTCAAGGAGAATAAATGTAATTCTCATTTTTAAGTGGTGACTTTGATATGAGGGAATAGTCCAGGGACTTTTCATCACCAGCTTTCAAAACTAAATTAAGTAAATGTCAGTGATTACATTTTGATGTGCCAAACATGTATTCTGAATTCAGTTTATATCCCACTGCTCTTCGCCACCTTCAGCTCAGTTTAAATGCTCTTACTCCCTGTTTTTTCCACTAACTAACTCCTCTAACATAGAGGATGAAATGTGCAATACCTTTGTGTCTGCTAAAGAGGGGAAACGCATTCCTCAATGATTCAAACATGTGTCAGAAGTGGTCGTGAATATTAATGTCCAATCTGATGTCCAGGGGTTGCTTTGGGCTTGCAAAGCCATCTGGTTGCAGGAGTACAGAAAGATTACACTACTGCATTTTGGTTGGTTGGTGTTCGGGTTGGATTAAGAGATGAACCTGAGGTCTGCTGGGCAAACAAAGAGCGCTGGATTGAGGTTGGGGGTCAGTGGTATAGCTCAAGCCCTGGAGATAGGCAATAATGAGGGATTTGTGCTTTCATACACACAGACGCATACACACAGAAACCCATAAACACAATTCTGACTCACTTTTATACAACCACCCAGAAAATGCCTTAAAATATCAGAAAATGGCGTGCAACTTGAGGGTCATTTATGTGCAGATGTTCAAGTCCTACATTATTTTTGCTTTTTAGGTTGTCTGTGTTTTTCTCTCACACTCACTCTGTTGGTGTCGCTCTCCTTATGGACCTAATCAGGGCCAAATGTTTTGTTAATTTGAAAAAAATATATATAGTTGAAAAACTAAAGCTTGAAATTGAAAATTTAAGTTTTGGTCTAAAACTTGAAAAATAAAACCATGTATTCAAACTAAATATAAGTGAACCGATTTTTCTTTCAGTTTGAATAAAATTTTGATTAAATTCTAGAATTATTTTGAATAAATTATTAATTTTCATTTTTCACTTTTATATTTGTTTTCAGTTCCACATTTCATGTTTTCAGATTCAAAACTTATTTTTTTTTTACAGCTTCAAATCTTTTTTTACAGTGTCAGATCTGTTTTTCAGTTTCAGATCAGTTTTTTTCATTTTCAGACTTTTGGCCCTGATTTTGCGTAGGGGGCGTGGCTTCAACTCAGAGGGGCGTGGAATTATGAGTGACAGCCTAACAAAGACAAACAGTTCTGACAAACAGAGGTTTTCAAAGACACTACACGTTAAAGTCAAAAATCTTGAGCTGGACACTGAAATTAGTGTAAAAACACCAGCTAGTGTGAAGCTAACATTAGTTAATGCTAACTTTAGTGCTAGCAATGCTTCATTTCCAGCTTTGTCCAGTTGTCCACCTATTTTCCCTTTATGTGTTAATGACAAAAAAATGCCACTGGCTGGGATAATGTCCCAAAGTATCTATTCAAAAATGCTAATATCTTTCACATGTCTTACCTGTGCACTGGCGCCAGGGTTGCCTTGGCGGAGCGGACGCCATGCTGACTGCCGAGTGAATACTGTGGTGCTACATTCAAAGTCGTACGTGAAGTGGGAGAAGTCATTGTTCCTGTTGAATTGCACAATCTGGCACAGTTTATTGCTCTTTGTGAAAGACAAAACTTTGTCACATCAGTTTGTTTAGTAAAAATCACATGTATATGGTGGATAGAAAGCATTCACTCATAGTTCTCGCAGTAACACAATATCCTGAAGGCAACATGACTGAGGAGAGTCTTCTGCCTTCTTTGTTAGGCTGTCACTCATAATTCCACGCCCCTCTGAGTTGAAGCCACGCCCCCTACGCAAAATCAGGGCCAAAAGTCTGAAACTGAAAAAAACTGATCTGAAACTGAAAAACAGATTTGACACTGTAAAAAAAGATTTGAAGCCGTAATAAAAATAAGAATTGAATCTGAAAACATGAAATGTGGAACTGAAAACAAATACAAAAGTGAAAAATGAAAATTAATAATTTATTCAAAATAATTCCAGAATTTAATCTAGATTTTATTCAAACTGAAAGAAAAAATGGTACACTTATTTTTAGTTTGAATACATGGTTTTATTTTTCAAGTTTTAGACCAAAACTTACATTTTCAATTTCAAGCTTTAGTTTTTCAACTATATATTTTTTTTTCAAATTAACAAAACATTTGGCCCTGATTTAGCTCCATATCTCCCCATCTCATTTTCTGCCTCTTTCCCTCCTGTCTACTCTGATAGTGTATTGCTGCATTGTGAGCACTGCTGTTTGAGGTAAAACTGAAGAACTCATTCAGTCCCAGTAAAAATTATTTTTTTCCTTTCCTTCCTTAGTCTGAGTCTTTAATTCCAAGATAGTTTGGAGTCAAACGTATTTCTCGGGAATACTTATTAGTGGGCAAATGAACTCTGTAGGATTCCTCCACATGGCCAGACATGAGCTACTGTTGAATAGGGCCATCAGACAAAGCTAAGGCACAGTTGATTGCTCGTGAATGGATACTGAACAAATTTGAAAACCTTTCTTCATGCTCTCGGAGAGAAAGATTTGAGTCATTATTGTGAGGCATTCATAAGCTTACTCATTGACCATTTGCCATAGATCTGAGTGTGTGTTCATTAACTTGTCCATTCACATATCCAGATAGCCTGCTGTGTTAGGGTCCAGTGTGTGTGCAGAGCTGTCCAAACGGATTTAAATGGGTAAGTTGTCCAGCAGCTCAGTGCTACACATGGTGTGGAATTGAGTGACTTAAAAAAGCCAGCTAGTCAGACCAGCAAATCCTCTCTGGCCAGAGACCATTTACACAGTAGCTATGCTTTAGTCTGTCTCCCTGCCAGGCGCTGCACCATGGTTGGTCACAGCGAAGCCAGCACACCACATTTCCTGTTTGTGTACAGCCAACTTCTGCTCAGCTTTTCTCTCACACGTGGACACCAGTATCACCTAAATATTGCACCTGCTCAGTAAAAGGGGAGTACACAAACAATAGGGGTTTGCTTTGTTCTTATTGTGACAACCATTTGCATTGTAGGAACAAAAAAACTCCTGGTTAGATCGAGTGAACTAATTTCTGTGTCAAGGTAGCAAAAATAGTAGCTTTTTGTTTAAACTTGTATAAACAAATCGTTGATCCATTAATGTGTAGTTTTTATTGTAATATGAACTGCCACAGTAAAACAAAACACTGCATCTATATATTGTGATGAAAATACTTAAATAATAAATAAATCCTTTCATTTTAGATTAGTTGATAATGTCATGAGCTACAACTGCACTGTTACACAACATTGCATAATATAGTTTTAATCCTTTCAATCACAGCAGTGATTGCGTTTAAAGTTTTCTCAGCTTTAGAGTAGCTTTATTTAGCTTGAGGCACTGCAATCCTCAACAATTAGAGGCAAAGTAACTGTGTTTAAAATAACCAGAATTATCATTTAACACTGCATGGCTGTACTCGCCTGCAACTAACTTTTCCTGCAAATAACCTTTTCAACTGATTACAACCAGAACTGTTATTAGCCTATACTGTCAGAAAGTTGTTTTGATTATATTTGGTTGGTCTTGATAGTGGAGTTACACCAGCAATAGGTCTGTTGCCTGGCTGTTTTTCAGAAATGTTAAAGGGTGACTACCATTTTTTTCCAACCCTATTTTCCTATGTTTTTGTGTCTAAGTGACTGATGGGAACAACAATCAGTGACATTGGTCCAGTATTAAGCGAGATCGCTGCAGTCGTCAGCGGCGAAACAAGCTACAATGTAAGTTAATAGGGCAATAGTCCGGCTTGTATTTACCTTCACAAAAGTGCTCGTTTTGCCACTGACAGGCTCAGATTAATATTCTAAGTGTCTTACAACATTATGGAGAAGGTTTCTGTTTAAGAGTAAGATCCTTTTTTAAAACATAAAAACATCCGCGAAATTGTGTTCGCTAAAGCCACCAGACTCCATGTAAATAAACAGTCATTTTAGTTAGTCGACAGAAACAAAATAATCAGTCACTTTGACACAAAAACATAGGAAAATAGGGTCCAGGTTGATCTTGACACAGAATCAATGAACAACCTTCATTCTTCTGTCGATATTACAAACACTGCTATATTTTTGCTGCTTTGATTTAGTCTTCTCTTTCTCATTTGTTTGTCTTCTTTCCTTTCACACTCCCGCAGTTTTAACCAATTTTCACCTCTGTTCCTTTGTCCCTCCTCTAATATCTGCTATTACTGCCCTTACACAAGCCTCAGCTCTCGTCACTCTCTTTGACCTTACTGTCACCTCTTTCTTCCTTTTTTTCTCCAGTCTCTTCTTTTTCTTATTTTATTTCACCTCCTCCACCTGTCTCTTTCCTGACATTTCCCTTACCCAACTTCTTCTCAGACACCAGCTATAGATAACTACCAGGTCAAGATCTGCCATTGTTAAGAAAACTAATAGAAAATAGTATTCAGAAGCCTGCTCTCTATCTCTCTGCGTGAGTGCGAAGTGGTATTAGTCCTGCTGTGTCTTGTTCTGCTTGGGGGTCAGCTTTAAGGTTCAGCTCTCCACTATAATTGGGCTTTAAAGCCACTATATGTAAAATCAAAAGCCTTCCAGCCAAAAGCAGCGTTAGTTTGTCAGCAAGTGACACTTCATTGGTCACAACCAGTAATCAGATCTGATGTTGTTACTTATTAGCCGTAGCCATAGTGTCTATACCTGTAGAGGTTCTAGCTTTAGGTTAATGTCTCTAGCTAACCCAGTAAGAGCGTGCGCCCCTTGTAGGCTGAGTCCTTTGCAGCGGCCCGGCTTCCAGTCCGACCTGCGGCCCTTTGCTGCGTGTCATCCCCCATCTCTCTCCCACCTTTCCTTTCTATCCATTGTCACTATCTAATAAAGGGAAAAAGCCCCACAAAATAATCTTAAAAAAAATAAAAAATCATTGACTACAGTTCAGCGTTTAACACCATAGTTCCCTCCAGGCTCAAGGACCTGGGATTAATAAACACCTCACTGTGCATGTGGATCCTTGACTCCCTAACACACTTCTTACACCCTCATCCTTAACTCCGGAGCACCCCAGGGCTTTGTTTTGAGTCCCCTGTACTGGACTCTCTGTACACACACGACTGTGTAGCCACTTTCAACTCAAACACCATAATCAAGTTTGCTGACGACACAGCTGTGGTGTGCCTGATGACAGACAACAATAAAAAAGGCCCACCTGAAAGAAGAGAACCGGATCTGCTGGTGTAAGGACAACAACAAACTCATGAATGTCAGCAAGACTAGAGATGATAGTTGACTTTGGGCAGAAGCAAGGAAGGAACTACGCCCCCCTTAATATCAACAGGCCCTCGGTGGAGAGGGGGGGACAGCTTAAGTACCTTGGTGTCCACATCGCCGAGGGTCTGACTCAGTGCTGAGAAAGGCAAAGCAGAGACTGTTTCGCCTCAGACGCTTGAGGAAATTCTGGGTGTCCTCTTAAATACTGAGGAATTTCTACTCCTGCATCATTGGGAGTGTCCTGACGGGGAATACCATGCCTGGTACGGAAATAGCACCGAACAGGACCGCAAGGCCCTATAAAGAGTGGTTTGTTCAGCTGAACATACAATAGGTGGTACCCTACCCTGCCTAAAGGATATTTACACCAGGCGTTGCAAGAAAAAGGCTGGAAGAATCAGTAAAGATCCAAACCAGCCAGGTAACAGCCTTTTCTCTCTGTTGAGGTCGGTAAGAAGGTACCGCATACACCAGGCCAGCACTAAGAGGCTCAGGAGGAGAACAACGTCGGCAAGGAGCTGCTAGTGACCTTCTACCGCTCCACCGTCGAGAGCATCCTGACGTACTGCATCACGGTATGGTTCTCCCACTGCACTGAGGCAGAGCGGAAGAAGCTCCAGAGAGTGGTCAACACCCCACAGAGGATCATCAGCTGCTCCCTCCCCTCCCTGAAGGACATCCACTTTGATGATTGCGACTGCTCCCATCCTGCCTACTCTCTGTTTGACCTGCTGCCCTCTGGCAGGTGCTACAGGTCAATCAGGACCAGGACAAATAGACTCAGGAACAGCTTCTTTTCACCACACTGAACACACACACACACTCTCTAGCACCCCCTGAAATTGTATTTTTCATGTGATTTCATGTGACCAATAAACTGATTAAATTGATTGATTAAGCAGAGCTGATCTGCATTTTTCTTAGTGCAAAATAACCAGCTGGAGGAGAAGCCACATCACTTTGATGAACATTATGTAGTATGAATTGGAAAGTTTAAGTTGCAGTTTTTTTAGCAATAGCAGTCCAGGAGCAGTAAGGTGCCTGCCAGACACTCACAGCTTAGTATTCTTTCAAAATAACTGAAAAAATTAGCATTAATTGCTACTTTAAATACAAAATAACGTTAACCTACAGCTGAATGCAGTTCACATCCCAACACTCGACCACATGGAGTTTTTATTCTAAATCCCTGCTTATTCATCTTCTAGGATCACAGTGACAGACAGCAACCACACCCTACTACTTCTTTTATGCTTTACTCAGATCTTTGTTCATAGCATGCTGTGTTTACACAAACAACAGATACTTTTGGATGTATTGTCCATACGTTTCACACGAGACCGAGCCATTAGCATTGATCATCATTATAAAAGAGGCGTCTTAGATTTGTATTTAGAATGGTAAACTTGTTAACAGGTGTTCTGCATTAATTCAAAACTAACCAAGAGGCTCAAGTTAGCCTTACCATTATTGTGCATGTTTGAGATGGTTAATGTATTGGTCATATTTTGCTTAGCTATTATATTGTGCTATGACGTATAACATGTTTTTTGCATAATTTGTTTTGTGTAAAAGAAAAGAATTCAATAAATGCTATTTAGATAAAAATATATTAACATTATAGTCCAACTAATTGATGGACTAAAGTTTTTTTGAGGCAGACTCCAATATTGTTATTTTATCCAAGGACATATCGGCCGTTAAATGCGTCCACTGTTTATGCTGAGTAAGACTCAAAATGAGTAATTCGTCGCTGTTCTCTGGTGGGCAAACTATGTAATGGAGACTGCTTCGAAATTACAGTATTTCAACATACCTTTTGACATTTCTGTATTACAATTACATACTAAACGGCAGGCATATGCACATATAACAGTTTGTCTGTAATAAGCCAATTGGCCAAATTATTTGCTGTAATTATTTTCATAAAAGTTTTAAGAACACATACACAAAGAAAGTCAACTCTGAGGTGCTTTGTGTTTATGCTTGTAGCTGCTTAATCTACAGTAACCATAGCGCCATAAAATGGCACAAAAATGATTTATAATGACTTTAATTCAGATGATGACTAATACATAATGACGCCATAATTCATTTCTCTGAGGTTTGTGCCTGTGCATACAAGTGCAGAAATCTATAAATACATTTGATTAAAAGAATGTGGGTGTTAAGCTGAGTGTCACTCTGAACAGGAGTCCTCTATTTAGTCTGCTTACAAACAAAATGCAGGAGCTTCTTCTGTCTCTGCCTGATCATAATTAGAGGAGCACAGCTGTCGTCTGCACCTCTGCTGACCCTTTTCTCACAACACTATTGATCCGTCTTGTCAAGGCTGCACCGGCAGAACCACCATGTGCATATCCAAATCCACTATCTTGTCATCAGGAAGCAGTCTTTAGATTTGATCACTGAGATAAAAGCGAGGTAATACAGAGTGACTTCCAGGTACGCACCATAGCGAAATGGATAATGGATTTCAATTCAGCTGATTGTTGTCATCAAGGGTATGAAAAGGGACTCTGCTTCATGTTACAATGTTGCTTTTGTTTTGTCCTAGTCAGCTGTGTTAAGCAGCAGAGGTTTGTCTTTTGCGGAAGGAGATAATACTCACACCAGCTGATATTGCTCATCTTTTTTTCTTCCAGCTGCTGACTGAATTAATGCTCAGCCGTTTTCACTCTGTGAAGTGAAACTCATCAAGAACATTTGAGTATTTTGTCTCTCCATCAACATGTGTGTGTTCTACTCAAAGAACAAGATTTGTTGGCCAACATCTTGTTGTGTAAAGTTGTTGTTGTTTGGGTGGTGTAAGTCAAACTTCTGGCTAGATTCCCAGAACTGGGCTAAGCTCTCTGTCAGATAAAAAAAAAAAAAAATCAAAGCTCCCTGTAGAACATTTTGGATGGACAATAGAATTTTTTTTTCCATGCTTGATAAACACATATATAATTGCAGTGGACATTCAAGAGCATATTTACTGGTGCATGTTACTGAATTTAATCAGGTAGGTGGCTTGAGTCAGATCGTATGCTAATACCAGCAAAGCTGGTAGCCAAACAGGGGAGTTAAAAAAGCAATTTTTTATTTTTTTTTTTCCACAAAGACATTTGCTCTGAAATAGGGAAGCGGAGTGGGGAACAGGCCTCTCTAGAGGAAAGGAACTTTTTTCTCTCTTAACTGGCTGATCAATGAGATAGAGATCTCGTGGTCAATGTTGCACTCTCCTAAAAGGCACCATGGGAAACGCAGCCCACTTCATCTTTATCACTGGTCTGCTTCTGCTCTGACCGCAGGGACCTGATGCAGGATCATTACTACCACAAATAGAGATCTGGCTTCATGGGCTGAGACTGGGATTAGCCGGCGGTCTGGGATGGAGATTGTTGGTTGGTCAATGTTAACACTCTCATATCTCCGGTGTCTCATCTCTTCCGTTTCTCTCCCACATGATTTTCCTCTGCCTTTTCTGAATGCCAACAGCTGGTCTCCCAAATCCCCCATAAACCTTTTGGTTCGAAAGGGGATCAGGTAGACATAATAGACTACCACCTGCCCTCCTGTCACCCTGCAACACCACCCTTGCCAACTCCACTCTGGCATTCCAGCCTTGGCATCACACTTGCTGACTGATGGACAATGTCTCCAAAAGCATCTGTTCTCTGATGCTCAGCAGCCAACATATTTCTCTGGCCTGCAGTAGGCTTCATCCAGCCAGGCTTCATACTGTGTTCTGCTATTAGTTGTTTTTCTACAACTGATGACCTCCAAACTGATTAGCTACTGTATGTCCACTTTTTCACGGTAAACAAACTGTTCTCCGTCTAGCCTCTGCAAAGCTTGTATTTAGCTCACTGAGACTGAGTGGCTGCTGTCCACTTGGCTGCAGTGCGAAGTGTTTTCAAGGACAGTTCAGTCTTTCTGCCGAGCATGTGTTGTATGCTAATTGATAGCCAGGTCAATGTGCAATGTAAATGAGTCACTTCAAACATGACTGCTCTTTCGCTAGCTTTCCCACAGTCGTGCCTGACACGTTCCAAGAACCATAAAAGTGCGGTGATACTTTATTAAAAACTGTTTTGTTCTGCTGCCCCTTTGAGTCCAAGCCAACAGATGTAGTTGCTCATTATGTCTCTGCTCTCCATATGGCACTACTGCACATCCAGCTCCCCTTCACCTCCCCTCACTGTAACCCCCTCCCCTCAGCCTCCTGTTAGGTTCACAGCGAACAGGTAGCAGAATGACTTGGGCACTTGTCAGCTCAACAACCGAGGCAACCCAGAGCTTGTTGTACTGGACGGAAAGGGAAATTAGCTTTCACCTTCACTCCAGCTCAGAGCAGCGGTCTCCTCACTAATGCCTGGTCAGATTCAAAACTACCTTTCTCGAATGTAACCTTGAATTTTCCATTGAAGAGGGGTTATCAGAGGTTATTGGTAAGCTTATACAAAGCAATACAAAAAAATCTGGCTTGTTTCCACCAAGCAGCCAATGGCGCATCACTGGCTTGGCAGTTTGAAAATGTGTCGGTTGGTTGTATTCCTTGTTTTAATAGCTAATCTTAGCAGATCAGAGTGCAATCTCAGTGTAATTAAGGCAAATATATTTTAAGCACATAATTGGGTTGAGGTATTTTTTGCCAAATAAAGGTGCCTCCTTGTCCCAACTGCTCACTTTGTGTGTGTGTGTGTGTGTGTGTGTGTGTGTGTGTGTGTGTGTGTGTATTACTTGTGCAAAGCCTGTGTCCTGTGAGAGCTTCCTCATTAAATGCCTGTCAAACCTCTGTCTGCAGACCTGCCAGCCTTTCTGTCACACTGCAGGAAACACACACACACATACACATATATACAACATATAACAAGAACACTCAGAGTGAGCCGACTCTTTATGTGTCATACTGAAAACACAAGGGACAGAGTTGTACCTTTCTGTGGTTGGGCTGTACGAAAAGGTACAACTATGTACCTTAATCTTTCGCCATTACTAGGGCTAGGTATTGTTTAAAATGTGTCAAGACTGGTGTCAATACCAAAACAATAAAAAATGATTTTTTGCAAGACCCTTTTTCATTTTTTTCTCGACACACAGCGATTGTACATGTGCATAAAACAATTTAAGTCCAAAATGTAACAAGATTATTATTTAAATTAGGAAATCATAATGACAAAATATCAAATCATACAATAAGTAAACCTGACTTAGGCCTGCGCAGGTCCCTCATTTATTTGAATGGGACACAGCATTGACACATCGGGTTATCTCAGAGGGCTTTGGTGACATTTGCCAGAACACAATGCAATGTCATGCAGTCAGTCAAATACATGCAAGCACACATTCCTGATTGATTATTTTGCAACTTAAATGTCTGTTTACTGAGACTGTTTACCTTATGATCGTATTGACAAAAGATTAAATGATCGCTGCCTTAATAACTTTCCAGCCCTGCAGTGTTTTGGTGTCTAAAAAACTTTCAAACTCCAGGATCTATAACTCAAACTGGACTTTCTGGATTTTTTTCCATTGTCTAACGGGTCCCCAAAACAGCCCCCAACGATGCAGCCACTTGCATTTTGTTTTTGTTATGGAGGGCTGTTTTCGCACACATTTTTTGATACTTGGTGCTCGAGCTGTATTTTAATTGGCATCCAAAAAGTCCAATACTCAGTTCTAGTCATTACATAATGACTACAGCATAACAACTTTTATGGCTTCCTGTTCTAATAGAAAATAAGCACTGCGTCATCTAAATAATAAATGAGAGCCACAATACTCTGCTCTAACTTGAAATGTTATTTGTAGCCCACAGAGACCAAACAATAGCAAAGCTAAATGCTGATGTTGTTATTGGATCCCCTGAAACAGTTTGTCTTGATAATCAAACCAATAAAGTGGAGAACATGAGACAAATTGCCTTTGACAACAGAATCACATTTTAAACTGCTAAATTCAATGAGACCATTTAATGAGTGCTGATTGCAGCCCCTTCGCCATTCCTCACTCTCTGTTTATGTCTACCTGTTTACATTTTACTCCTTTCCTGTCCAGTACCCAGTTTTCCCCATCTCAGCATCTATGTCACACACTTCATTGCTCTCTCCTTCTGTCAGTCAAGCTGTCAGTTTCCTGAACTCAGTCTCCCTGTCCTCAGCCACCCTTCATTCCCCTGGCACACGCCTGTCGTTCTCCACAGCAGTCACCATGGCATTTAGTTCGATTTACGGTGAAGCTACCAGATTATTAAAAGCGGAGTGGTTACCTTAGGCTTTATTGTTTGCCTGAGCTTTTCCTCCCCCCACGATTTTCAGATGTAATTAGTTTCCCTCCCACACCAATAGTACGACAGCCCTGAGAGCAGATGCTTTTAAAAGACACTTCCATCTAATTTTGAATTACAGCTTGTGTACTAGAATCTACAAGTTGTTTCAAACATTTACATTTCCTCTAATAATTGTCTGTGCTTTAACCAAATAGATTTTACTAGCAAAACAAACCATCTGTCTCTACTAATAACATTGCTATAAATGAATACTAATTTGTGACGAGAACATTTGTAACCACAGAATGAAGGAAATATTTATACTATAAAACGTTTAACTCAGTCACATGCATGTAAAATAACACCACTATGACATAAAAAGATGTTTGGACAAAGTGATTATAGAAACATCTTTGCTGTGTTAATGGCTTAACCGTCACTGCAGATGGTAGGAAAATAAAGCCAGTAAAGCACTGTGACCACGCAAAAATGAAATTATAGACAGATAGAACCTTTAGGCCGTGATCAGACAGAGCGTGTTTTAGCAGCCTCGGGCGCCTTTTTGTAATTGTTTTCAATGACAGTGAAGTGTTTAGCGCGCTGCTTTTGTGTTGTTAAGCGCCTCAGGTTTTTGCAGGAGCGCCCGAAACGCCTCAAGTTGAAAAAACGTATACTCAGAGCGGAAAAAGCCCCGGCCGTCATATAACTTCAGAGCAATAATAATGGTTGGCTGAGGACGGGTGATTTGGTGGTTGCCCAGCTAGAATAACAAAAAGATGCAACTGGCATCGCTCGGTCAGTTTTCAACATAAAAGCCAATGCAGTGCACTTCACATTTTGCAAACTGCTAAATTTGTAATTTATTTATATTTAATTGGGCAGTTTAAACCAGCAGTGAACACAACACTGACATATTATTATCATGATAAAAAAGTTGATGAACACATTAGCAGCCTAACAGCTCATTTTGACATCAAGCAGAGTCGTGTTTCTGGCTTGATGAATGTTGGTCCAGTATTTATTCTCCTTTTAGCTCTGTTTTTGGTCACCAACTCCTGAGAAAATATCAGTCCTGTTATCTTCTAACTTTGCTGTAATGTTCTCCAGCTAGTCGCTGACACTGTCTGCCATTTTGTGCTGGCAGGTAATACCCAGTGGGTTTATCAGAGCCTTTTCACTTACAACAGACATCTGCTGTGGTTGGAAACAAGACTGATACGTGAGACTGAAGCAAACAGTTAAGTTGTGGCTGTAAAAATGCAAAATGAGCTGAAAGACTCTGAGGGCAACTGCAGATTGCATAATTATCTGTGGGTTTGTGACTATGAGTGACCCATTTCGCATTACACATAGATCCACTATTATTAATATATACTTGCGCAGCTTTAACAAATACCACAAATCCAAACAAAGAGTTGCATTGTCCATAACAGTATTTCAAAAAGTCATGATATCTGATAAGAAGTTCCAGTTTGGCATTTAAATGACTCACTGTAGATTAGTAGCCGAGATCGCTGGCATGGCAGACTTGTGAGTTTCCTGCAGAGTTACACTGAAGGTGATGCAGCTGTTCGGTTCAGAGTATTTGAAGCTGTGCCCTGCAAAGACACATGTAGGAAAGATTTATCTGTTTTGATTTTTGGGATTAATCGACCAGTAGAGTGACTGATACTAGCTGTTGCTTGCAGATAAGAAGTCTGGCAAGTGACTTTGATGTGGCAAACAGCTTGCTGTTTAAAATGAGGAGATTGATTTTCTTTGCTTGGAGTACCCCTGTTTTAACTCAAGTCTTCTTTCAAAACAATTTGTCACTCCACCACATGAGGAGGATAGTGATTGCCACAGTTTAACAACCAATTAATCATATTGCTCCAACCAGGGGGAAATGTGTTAAGGCATGATGTTTAGACAAGGCCTCTTCCCAGGCTTTGCTGTAAGCTACATTTAGCCTACAGCTCCCTTGTGAATGCTTAATACTAAAAGTTATGTTTAAAATACAGTGAGAATCATTGCAGATTAAAGGTGGTGTCTGCGATTCTAATCCAGTACGTTTTGTCAAATTCAGCGAATATCTCCCTGTGGTCCACTAGCTGTCTGTTCTCTCTGTGTAAGTGGGAAACAAACAACACAACACTACACTATTCTGTTTGTACTCGTGCACAGGACAGGGGAAAAGCCATGGGTGTATCAAGACAGGACAGAGTGCGTGTGTGTGTGTGTGTGTGTGTGTGTGTGTGTGTGTGTGTGTGTGTGTGTGTGTGTGTGTGTGTGTGTGAAAATGAGTGCATTTGTGTAAGCTGCTTTCTAAACCTCCTGCTGCCTCAGATACAGCCTATCGAAGCGTGTCAGGTTTCTAAGTGAAAGGGGTCGGGTAGCACCAGTCTGCTGTGTTGAAAAGGAAGAGAAGAACGCATGGTAAACAGGGAAAAGTAGAAAAAAAGAGTAAACAATCTGGGGTATGCAAAGAAACGGGAGAAAAAATTGACAAAAATGAGAAAAAGGTAGTGAGAAATTGTACAAACGCAATAGGGAAGATGAAGGCCACACCTGAAGAGGGGAACATTTCCTCGGTGTGGTGTACAGCTATTACACGTTTTAGGACTTGAGAGGACTGAATGGCATTCCAGCAAGGGCTGTCAGTAGTGGCCGCACCTCCATCCATCCAGACACCCAGGGACTCCATTACACCCTGATGGGCAGGGATGGAAAACCAATCGAGGGGATCTGGGGATGAGGGGGAAAGCAATGTATGGGAGCTGGGAACCACACAGACAGGCAATCTGCCATGATAAAGAGTCTCCCTTCCCTGTGCCTCCTTTCGGACCCAGCATGCCCTCCTGCATCCCCTTCAAGCCCCACTGCGCTCTACTGCAATGTCTTGGCAGCTGACCGACCCAACACCTGCCACGTTCATTCTCTCCTCGCTGTTTTCCTCCTAGGCCTCACTGTAAGCCCTGGCAGCATGTATCCATTCACATCATCACATAAAGAGCTTAAGCAGAGATGGATTTCATTGGAGGTTAAATAGATAGGAGACGTATTTGAATTGGGGTGGAATGTAAGGTATGATTTTCCTGAAGTTCAGCACATTTGTAGGTGGCTCTGGATTTGTTGCTGTTCTCAGGGAATGTTAAAGACTTCAAGGTTAGCTGCAGTGTACTTAACCTCCCCTCTGACAGCCTGTGCTAGACATACCTGTTAGTGCAGTGGGGGTGGTATGATAAATTCATTAGGGCCGGCTAATACATATATTTATATAGCTATAGCAAATCTACGCTGTGAAAGCACGGCAATCAATCTCACTGAAGATTGTATGCCTCACAATGGGGCTCGGATAGAGGATTTGTGTATTTATTGATCCTTACTGAAGGCTTGGCTGGCTTTCTTTTACTTACTCCTTGTGTCTGATCTTTGCTTTGACTACTGGGAAAACACATGTGCCTTATTACATATGTTTCTGCTCTTTAATGTGTTATTTTCCACAGTTTAATATCTGATATATTCAGTGTCATTTCATTTTAAATGTATTGTTTATTATTGAGCACGTGAGGATGTTTTCAGAAATATAGGGCAGTCTATTCTTTTGGACTGTAATACATTTTCTATTGTTTTAACTAGTCCAGCAAGATATATGATTGAGTTTAAGATGCTTATTTAGAGCTTTAAGAATGTTTGAGATTTTTCACATCCACATTGGGGGAGTGGTGTAGAAAGATTTAGCATCTTTTACACACAGGACAATGCATCAGGACACTGATTCTCCACATGCATACATGTTTATGGCCCAGCAGTGGAATATCCTTGACTGGTCAGGTTAGTCCCGTGCCCTTTGTTCAGTCAGGCAATGACCACAAATGATATAACAGAAATAAATAAATATGCTACCTTTATTTACTTATTTGAGTATAGGTTTGATAGTCAAAGTCTGTTCACCTGAAATGGATGCAACTACCCTCAAAGTAGAGTACCTAGCCAATTCTACCAATAATGATATATGGAACAGTGCTTAAAAGGTTGTTTTAGATGTGTTTGAATTTTCTAGCTGAGTGGAATGAACAGGGAATGTTCTACTTGTTTGGTCATTGTATTAACATCACTAATGATGGCTTCTCATTTTTTTTGTCACAAATGCTGTAATATATTTATGTGTGTGTGTAACAGTATTTCAGCTTGGGCTGTTATACTGAAGATTTCTGTAACAAGGGCTTGTTCGTGTGGGTGGAACAAAAAATGGGTTTTTAGATCTATTCTTGTACTCTACATGAGCTTCAGTCCCTCAGTCACTGACAATATGTGTACTCTGAATATGCACATTGCCACAGACCTCTGGGTTATCCTTGCTTATAATTTATAATTACAGAATAAACCGATTTCTACAAAGCTATTCTTTCTTCTGGCTGTCTGCTTGCATTCTACTATTTTTATTCTGCAGTTCAAACTCACAATTTCTCTTGTTATGATCTCTTTTACAGTTTTCCTGTCTGCATAATTTAAACATTACCATCAATGCAAAATGTCAATCATCTGCAAATGATTAAAATGCAGGTAGTCTGACATCAGCCTCTCTGTGCAGGTGCCCTATGTCAAGGTGGCTCCAGAGGACATTCTGAAGGTTCAGTTCCCCCGGTTCACCACTCTGGACCTGAGGCCAACCAACACCGACATCAGCCTAGCTGTGGCTGGCCTTCTCACCTTCTTTAACAGCACCACCGCCTGCCTCATCTGTGCACAGGCTGACTGTGAGTACAGCATTCACACCCTCTCGACAAAATACACAAACATGCACACCTGGGGAGAATCTGCCAACAAAGTGCAAACATTTTTGTTTAATATCTGCTATACTTTAACACGTGTTAGCGCACATAAGCTTCTCGCATGCACGCCAACTGTGTTCTGACGACAGATGCGTTGCTTATCAACATCTCACCCTGTGACACGCTCCCTTCTGAAGCAGCTGCTGCACTCCACAGCTAAAACTCCCTTACAGTGACGTCACATGCCCAACATCTGCATCCTAAAATAAATCTACTGCAGAATCCTATATAATCATCCTAGTCCAATTACAATAATGATATAGCATGGTACACTGTGTCATGGATAATCTGTATTCAACCTTCCATCTGAGTGTGATATCTGCAAGACTGTGTGCACTCTTAAAACACAGCCTGCTGATGATCAAAACACATCTTTAAGACAGACAAAAAAGGCTTAGGATGGAGTTTGCAGCTGTATCCACCAGTGATTTGACCCCCTCCTTGTCAAAGGCACTCGTTAGATTCTAAAGATACTAAACAGACTGACCTTAAAAAAGCTTGAAAATCTCCTCAAGGGAAGTTATTTTCGTAAATAGAGAGGAAGATTAAATCATAGCCTGTTCCCACCCTCTTGCAGTCCAGCAAGCAGTAATTACAACTCACTAGACAAAGGCACCGTGACCCTGAGTAGCACCCACTAACCTTTTTCCTAATCAGCACAAGGCTTTGAAGAAATGAAATAGGCTTGAGACATCAACCATGTGTCAGACATCCCAGAGATGGCAATGAGCCACTGTGAACCGCCCACCCCGCCTATCTCAATTCTCTGTTCTTCTGCCTTTCAACTTCCTCTTTGACTGTCTCTTGGTCTTTACTTTGGAGTCTCTTTTCATTCATACCTTTTAAGATGAGATTTTTCATTTTAAAGTTTTGTGTATTATACCAAAACGTGTGTGTTTTTAGAGCTTTTTACGAAAAGTCAGTAAATTAATGCAAATGTAAGGCTACCTTTTTCAAAACTATTTCCCCCCACTTTTATACAATTTGCCAAAGATAGCATTTGATTATGCAGAAATTGGAAAATAATTAATTAAACTAAAAGAAAATACTGTATATCTTATCGTAGTTCAACCCAACCCCACTACCGATTATAACTGCAAGGGTAAAAAATATATCATTAGTTGTTTTTCCTTGTATGTGTTCTTGTACCTGTCAGTCACTCTTCCAATACAGGGCTCAGATCCTGGTTCTGTGACATTTATTCCACCGAGAGTTGATTAACACAGATCTGGCAAGAATAGTGATAACAAGTGAACCTTTTAGCCACCCTCTGACTTTACTATTGGCGAGTTTGGTAAAAGAAACTCATTTTAACATTACTTTTCCTCTTCCCTCTGGATGTGTGTGGGTGTGCAGGTTGGTTCTCATTCTGTGGAAAAAGGAAATGAAATGAAATGAAAAGAAATAAAATAAGTGGAGATGAGAGGTAGATAGAAGGAGAGGAGAGGAGAGGAGAGGAGAGGAGAGGAGAGGAGATATTAGAGGTGAAATTGTAGTGATTGGGGTGAGGAAAGGGTAGGGGGTAACCATGCTGGAATTATACATTGGCAACAAGAGGTAGACAGTCCAGGAAATGATGCGGCTGTAGTGATTGCACCCTCTCATGTGACCCTCAGTCATTCAATAGAAAATGCAGCAAATGGCAGCATGCCTGGACTTATGTGTGCGTGTGTGTTTGTATCAACGATCTATGTTCAGCAATAGCATCAGCTGACACCCAATTCGACTTTGGCTCAGGTTTGCTCAGCCCCACCCCTCCCCGTCAGCTCACACAGTCAGTTGGTCGGTTGGCAGCCTCCTGTCGGTGGCTCGTCCACATTTGCCGGCCTCATTAATCACCCAAGCCAGTGACAGCCTAATAGAGCGTGGCCAATTCATGAATATTTTCCAGCCATGGCTGAGGAGGCAGGAGTGGATGTGGAGCTGTGCCCAAAGGCACAGCGCACACCAGGACGAACATTAATCTAGCATAACCTCCACTATCGACGGCAGTGTATGCAGAAGCAACATCAGCAACACTGTAACTCTGGCCCACAATACTGCATTTATGGACCTGCTGGGTGGCCCCACATGTTTTGTGGCTGCAGCCTTTGGTAAATGAAAAGGGACACACTCGTCTGCATGCACACACGTACACTGTGCAAACCACACACATTCACATGCATGCTGTTCCTGCTCTCACACACACTGTGCTGCAAAAGTGCACTTTCATTAGTGAAGAGATTGGTGCAGCTGTCAGTTGCAGCCTAAAGAGAACAGCACATAAGCTGCAGTGAACGTACAGGATTTCAAAGTTCAACAAAACAGTAGGGCTCAAATGCTTGCAGGGCATTTTTCCACCTTTGATAGGCACAGTTGAAGAGCAAGGTTTTAACTTACTGTATCGGTCCACTGCAGCTACTGTAGAAAAGAACACTTTTCACTACTACTACTTCACTACGAGTTTCCACTATAACCAGCCTTATGCAAATTTGGCTTTTTTTCTGATGATGATTGCATGCTCATGTCATCTAGTAAATTACAATTCTCTATTTCTAGGGCTGACCTACTGTCTCTCCATATTTCTACGTAGTATTACCATCACTAACACTTTTAAAAATGATTTGACTCAGTTAAGTGGCATTTTGGATTTGTGGAGAGTGGCTGGAGATACAGTAGGTGCAAACGTGCAGTATTTCTTTTTGCTAAAGTAAAATGCAAAGCTTATAATTATTCTTATTATGTTTTGTTTTTTTTTGTTGAAAAATGACAAAAGGGTTAATGGTTGATTTTTTTTACCTGAAAGGAAAATGCTAATTGATGTCTTTTTCCATTCACTACTTTGCAAATAGTTAGTTAATAGTTAAATATTAGGAATTGGGCACACCAAAAAAACAAACAGCTGGTGGAGCTGATTCTCCAGTCAGGTGTCATTAAACCATTGGAGATGGACATGGTACAACAAGATAATTAAAAAAGCCCCAGTCAACCTCAATAGTGAAAAACAATGTTGAAAATATGATGGAAATGTATGGCATATATGTTTGTGTCATGTATTAATTTGAGGAATGTTCCCTCATCAGTCCACACAAATCTGATGTTTGTCGTCTGCTGGTTTTTTAGTCTCCGAAGTGGACATCTAAGTGACATGCTTCACGTACTGTACAGTGGATCATGATTTATCCGCTTTGTCTGTTTTCATTGCACTTAGCATTTTGCTTTAATCAATACACCAACTTGTAAAAACATTTTTTGCTACATTTGAGGGTTTTTTCCCTGGATTTTTGGTGTTTACACTCAACATGTCTATAAAAGCAGGATTGAAACCCACTTTGTGACATTTTGTGTTAAAATCCAGCATGGAGCTTTCATCCCTTCCTATCTCTCTCTCCCCATTATTTATTTTACTGTTATCTGTCCTTTTGAGGCAAAATAAAAAGCCGGAGACCTTTCAGATAGAAGTATTGTGACACACTCTATAGGGGACATTTTTCCAACATAACAGGTTCACCTGAACTCTGCAATCTTTGACTTTTTGCCATTTACTCAAGGCATCGACCATGGTTGTTTTTGCAATTGAGCACTTCCACTTGTCACATGGTAAGCCTACAAATGAAGCTTTCTGCAGGATAAGTCATGTGTGGTTTCCAGTGTTGTGTTTGCAGAGAGAACAGGAATGATCAGTTGGAGCACATTAGATCAGCACCCACACCACAGTGTGACAGGTGGATTGGAGACAGTTGGTGTTGATGGTTGTACTTTTATGGTTATTTAGGTTAATTGGAAGGGGAATGTGCTCAGACATAATTTGAATGTTTTGACACATGATCTTGAGCACAACATTTTAAAGTGATGCCCCAACGGTGGCAAAGTCATGAAACTAGGTCTTACTCTTTGCTCAAGGCTAAATGATGAGTCATCATAATGTACGGCTGTCATCAGAGCTTTTGGGTCTGTGTTAAAAGCTCCATCTGTGACCGAAGGTTTCATTACACATTATTCATCTACACCTGTCAAAGACTTAATATTCAGCTGCTGTATAATATTTTCAGTTTTTAAACTGCTGCTACCTCTGTGTGATGGCAGTACTTGCTTCGGGGTGTGTGTGTGTGTGTGTGTGTGTGTGTGTGAGACAGTATGTGAAAGGTAATTATCTATGCACCTGAGAGAGAGTCTGAGTCATGTGTCATCCATGCTAATGAGATAGTGTTGTAACATCTGCAGTACTTCATTGTGCACTCGGTTAGCGCAATCCACATTCTTGCCAATGCCTTCACACTATTCCACTACTCTTGAGGGGACGGTAATGTCCCTGAAACGCAGCAATGCTCCAGCAAAGGCAGGAATAGTAAACATCAGTGTTGGGAGTAACACGTTACAAAAGTGACGTAATTACAGTAATGTATTTCTTTTTGCTGTAACGCAGTAATATAACGCATTACTAATTACATTTCAGTAATATTATACCGTTACAATCTCAGTAACGCGAGTTACAACGCATTTTAACGCAACATTTAGTGGTGTTTTGTTTTTTTAAGAATTCACCAACACTGCGACACATTTCTTCACAGGAAAAAAAAAAAGCCGTGAGTTTTATTTCCTGTCGCTGTATTCGATGGTTGAGATGACTGCACAGACAGATACATTTGCGAGATGGACATTATTTTCAGGAGTTATTACGCTGCATTGAAGCGAGCTGTTCCTGTGGTCAGAGCCAGAACCAGAGACGGTAGGGACAACATCTATGTCCCAACAGGTGACGGTACGTCAGCGCGGACAGCAGTGTGTCCAAGCTGCTGTAGAAACATGTCGGGAATTAATGTTTAGGCTTGCTACACGTAAATATCATTGCATTTTATCAGCCGTGGAAAGTAACTATGCTGTACTTCAATACAACTGTAAGGTACTTTTAATTGAGTATTTTCATTTTCTCCTACTTGCCTATTGTACATTTTACTTCTCTATTTTTATAGCTTTAGTTACTTTGCATATTCATATTAATTATACATAATATTATGAATACTCTATGATGTATTAAAGTGGATAAAGAGGAGACTTTATTGATCCGGTGGTGAAATTCACAAGCTACCAAGTCAAACCTACGCTGTTATTTAGGTGAAAGTAACTCAAAAGTAATGCAAAAGTAGTGTAAAGCAATACAATTCAGAGACAGTAATATTGTAATATAACTAATTACTTTCAAATGACAGTAACTAGTAATCTATAATGTATTACATTTTGGAAGTAACTTGCCCAACAATGGTAAACATGAATGTAAACAATGCAGGATGTAACATACAAAAATTGACTTTGCAAATGATGGAAATGCATTTACAATGTTTGTTAGACCTCAAAAAAACACACGTTGTGGTTGGGGGAGTAACACTGAATGCAAAATGCATAACTTTTGTTTGTTTACAAGAAAACTACACAAGCAACTTTAAGATATTCTTTCACATTTCAGTCCAGGTTTCTGGTGGTAGCAGCAGCAGTAAAAAAAATGTTTGGTTTGCATTTGCACTAACTTTTCACAGCGCTGATACAGTTATAGAGGAGCTATCATTTTACTGTGAGGCTAATGTAAATTAGATACAATTACAAACAGTAATACCAGAGTACGTGCATGGATCGATTCCTGTCAGTCTCTTGTGTGTCTATAGTAAGTTTTAATCCCACACAGGAATGGCGGACTCCATTAGTAACAATGAAAAGTACTTTATAAAGAGGTAAATGCAAAATACCTAAACTTAATTCTAATCTTCATTATAAAACCAAGTCTTAACCCTCAAACAGTCCTTTTAAAAAAAAAAAATTAAATAATGTCCTCACTCTCAAGGTCTTAAACTTGGTCCTCATAAAGACAGAGGTACCATCACTTACATACACACACACACACACACGCACGCACACACACACACACACACACACACACACACACACACACAGTCTCAATTTATGTGTAAAAGAAGAGACACATACTTTACAGGATAACACTCACAGACACACACACACTCACACACGCAGAACTTTTCTCAGCACAGGGACCTATACAAGTCTTAAAGAACTTAACTAAAGAAGCAACATGTTTTTGTTCAGCTGCATGCTTTTCATTTGATTGAAACTGGTTCACCAGACCAAACAGTGAGGGACCAACATGGCTGCTGTAAAGCACTCTGGGGAAAAATATTCTGACTCCCTTTGAATCCTGTGCAGCCAGAACACTAAAAGATGATGAATATGAACTTTTCTTCTGTGTGTGTCACTCTATTTGTGTGTGAATGTGTGTGTGCTGTTTAGCCAGCTGCATCTAGTACAGTGTCTAATGTCATGAACAAGAAGCAGCAAGAAGCCATAGAGGGTGGATTCAGCAGGCAGGCAAGGATGGCGGTTTAGCAGAAGCTATTTCAAGATCATCAAAGTTATTCGGCGTTATACTACAGAGGAAGCTGATCTGACAGTTTGGAGACACAGCCAGGCGAGCGAGCAGCAGCCAGGAATGATGTCTCATGAGTGCACAGACACAGGTAGCCAGGTACAGGAAGGAAGACACACACACACACACACACACACACACACACACACGCACACAGTGATATACTGCCGTACAGACTGACTAAAAGACTGTCAAACACTAAGACATGATTACAAAAGCTATTAGACATGATGCTGGTGACTTGGGCAGTATAGTCACTTGTGGTAATGTGCTGTGGAGAAGCTAAAGGAGTCTGCTTGATAACTTTAGATTGCTGCAACAAAATTGGTCTCCATGTGACAGATTAACTACTCTGCTGTTGCCATGGCAAAAATCCCATAAAGAAGCTGTTGACACCAAAGTCTAGAGTGCCATTTCATTATTACTTTATAATGGTAATAGCAGGTGGAGGCTCAGCTAATGCAAGTCCTTCTCCACAAAGTTACGTCCTTCTCATATGACTCTCCTTGCCAATATCAAGAAATGTTATATGAGTATGATGAGATCTGCCAAATTGCCAAGGTGAGGCCGATGTAACTATCACAACATGCTGTGGTTTACTACTCTGAGTCTCATTTAGGTTGTATTTTTCTTACTGCATCACACCTCACAAATTAGTTTAAACTCCTATAAAGAAAATGAGTCCAATAACCTCTCAGGGTCTGCTAATACATGGATGCAGAGTGACTGGTAAAATGCTGCCGGAAGCGTTGGCCATGCTAGAGTTGGCAAATCCCACTTACCTCACTAGAGTCAAACGGTCTATTTCCATGGGATAGAATACAAGAGAAGTTGCTGAAACGTCCCTTTTGTGTTTGATGGCTTTGCAGTAATTGTAATTTAAGGTAATCAGCTCACTTGTTCTGCATGTACATGTTTTATAGATTAATTGTTGTCAAATAGAGCAAACAAATAAATAAGAGGCACATTTGTTTGTACTTGGGGACAGTGTATGCTTATTAAGTTATACTGCATTTACAATATCAACCGTCATTCTCTGAATGCACTTGACTTTCCTTAAGTTTTTGGCTCAATAGTTTATCAACTGTAAACAATTACTTAATCTCCTTTGGAGACTCTTCCCTTCATTACAAGTAACCCCTCCTCTGTGTGTGTGTTTGTATGTGTGTGTGTGTGTGTGTGTGTGTGTGTGTGTGTGTGTGTGTGTGTGTGTCTTACCGGCAGGCTTACTGAACCTGGAGCAGCTCCTCAGGCAGTTCCTCATCTCCAAGGAGACTTTGTCAGTGCGCATGCTTGACGACAGCAACGACCCGACCCCGCTCCTGAAAGAGATACGAGACGACAAGACTGCCACTATTATAGTGGATGCCAACGCCACTATGTCACATATCATTTTGGAACGGGTTAGTATGGTTCATGTGATAGCTGTGTTATTTATGCACTGATAACTTGGCTTTATTTCATATCTATAGTCTTAACTTAATACCGATACAAAATTCTCAAGATCCACATTTTTTTAACTCTCACATTTCTCAAAAGGAAAAGTGGGTGAAAAACGCCGGTGGCAAGAAGTGTTCAAGGCTAAACATAATTATATATGTGGAGAATGATTTTTTTAACTGGAAGAAGTTGGTTGGTCTTCAGTTTTGACCTGTAAAGTTAGAGGTTGTGTTCTCCACTCAGATAGTGTGCAGAACATGAAAGGGAAATGTTTTTTTTCACTCAATCAGAAGACAGATAATGTGAATTTATGCACTTTTGGCAGTTGGCACAGCTTTTAAAAGACAGGGTTACAGAGTCTACAGTCTACTCCAAAATAAAAGGCAAAGCAATTCAGGCAATATTTTCAAACAAACCTGTTACATCAAATTATATGGATAAGAGCATTAAACCAAGTTGTATTCTAATGATTCATCTTCCATAAGTGAGAATTTTGTCTACTTTCTAACACATGGTATGATGTGTATTTAATTAAACTTTCAAAAACCTTCAAAAACACCTTTTACAGAGAATTATAACTAAAATTGTAATATGCAAAGCCATAAAGTTCTAGCCTGGAAATCCGGACCCAAATCCGAACAATTAAGGGTCTGGCAATGAGTAATGAAAATGGCCCATTCTTGCCGTATCCGGTCGGCAAAACAGCAAAAACGTACTTCTTGCAAAGGAACGATTCGAGCGCCGTCTTCTGTTCCTCTTTTAGATAAAAAGCCAAGTCTAACTCGTTCACTGTAGCTGCCAAAGCCATTTCAAACAACTGGTGTTCATCCGTAGCCATCTTGCAGCGTTTACTAATGACTTCGACGTTGCAGCGCTGTCGTCATCTGTTTAGCTCGCCTCTGGCCCGCCTATATCAGATACACCGATGTGATTGGTGCAGCACAGCTACAAGGGCATAGTTAATGAGCATTATTACTGAATGCCAGAGTGACTCGCTGAGCAAATTCAAATTGTGCTCTCGCGAGAACTCTGGATTTCCAGGGTAATAAAGTTCATGGTGTGAGAAAAACAACTTCCTGACCATTTTAGTTATGCTATTTCTGTCACTAGCATAACAGTTTGACTTGTATGTAATTACTCCGCTAATGGCACATACGAACGTGATCAAAACCTTGACATAATGCTGGAGCTTCTCCTGATTGGAGACGTATGTTCATAAAGAGCCTTGAGGGCATCAGTAAAGGTGATTGTGGGAGCCGAGGAAGCGAGGGTGTTTGGCAGCAGCATATGGCCTCTTGGTAATTATTACACACCTCATTATTTCTAGAAGACGACGGATGGATGGCGGGAGTGGAGGTGACAATAACTGGAGACAGAAGGGGGTTGGAAGAAGCAGAGAGGGAGATGTTTGTCTTGCTACTCCCTCATTCTTTCTGTTATAGTCTCCCTCTCTATCTCACAGTAGTCTCAATCTCTCACCTCAATCAAGTGTTCACGCTGCCATCAGTGGTCATCCAGTCACCATGGCAACCCTGGCAACCCTGGGCCACAGAGCAGCGGGAGCCCACAGTGGGATGTCTTTCTTTCTCTCTTGCTCTGTTCCCCATCTCCCAGCGTTTCAATATGGACTTGCTCTCTTTCTCACTGTCTGTTTTCCTCACCTCCCTCCTTGTGTGGTCTCGTACACCCATCCCTCTATCTCTCACTCTTTTGTCTCCTTTATACATCTTTATGTCTGTCCCTCTGTCTGTCAAGAGACAATCCTGCAGCACGTGGTGGAAAGTTGGCAGTCCCGGCTCTCATGTGGCGTGCCTAGTTGCCAAACATATCAAAGCTGTGCGCCGGCATATATGCCATTCTCAGATGATGATAAGAGTGCCCAGCTTGTCTAAAGGGACAGAATCGTCCTTTGTCGTAAAAGACATTTTCCCTTATTTGTCTGTTTACATCTTACATCAAACCCTCGTCAGACAAAGGTCTCACTCTCTGAGGTTTTAGCATTCAGAGGGGTTTAGGTCAGCAGTGTTAGCATTCTGAATGTAATCTCATTCAGTCAGCCCTCCACTGTTGTGCACAGCTATACAGAACCAGAGTGGGATAGATAGTGAGCCCAGTATATGGCGGCAGTGCAAACCGTGTGCACTCTGACCAAAAGCTGCAGTAGAACAACAAGGAAATTAAAAAGAAAAAAGTAGGGGCAAAAATAACAGGGGGCTTATTTGGAATTCAGTTAAAGGAAACCAAAAGGATATTTTTCATCGGCTGCATGTTTTGGACGTAGGCAGCAAAAAAGGCGATTCAGGTGATAAAGTCAGTTTCTTTTGGGTTAGGTATTAAAGGCACAGGTCACCCAAGGAAAAGATGCAGTGTTTGAAATATTACTTGCCGCATGAAGACTCTGTTAAAGGGGAAAACTCTCCACCAATTTGTGCCGTTAGCTAGCTTGAATGCTGTGTGTAACTCCAGGGCAGATGCTAACAAACAATCTCCCTGAAGCATAATAATTACACTGCATTGTCATCATGCTATCAGTTTCAAAGTAATAATGCTCTTACTATACTCAAAGGAGAACACTTTGTAAAGATGACATGAGAGGTCATTCAGAGTGTAATAATGAAATTTATAGTTGGATGTTTTTGCTATATGAGGAGTGCCTTTCTACATCTTCCTGTTTTATTACCCGTGCCCCTGCATAACACTGTTGAATGAACATTCAACAACTGAATGACATACACTTCTAATGGCACACAAACACCCACACAGAGGCTACACTGTTGCAGATGTGACAGCTAAATAACTGTTATTGATAACTGATGCCACACAACCTTAGAATAATATTAGTTTAAAAGCTATCTATTATCGAAATATGTAAATTTCAGTGCAGCCAGGTGGAGAAGATACTCTCTCAGTAGCGTCTCAGAAGAGGCATGAGGGTTAATTCATTCAAGGATCTCACTCAGGGTTAAATGATGATTTGTGTAAAAATGTTCTTGGACGAAAAGGAACTTCTTTGAAACTGTTTGGTTTGATATATGCAATATAACTTGATATTTATTGATTTTAATCATAATGTGCATCGCAGCGTATAGCTCGATGGTTTTCTTTTTTGCTAATGACTTTAATGAAATGAAACTACGAAAAGTTCACCCTGTCCTTCCCGACTGCTCCTCACTGTGACTTTGATTTAATCAAATGGTAAGACAGTGTCGAGCAGCATACTAATGCACCTCAGAAATTAATTGCTCCATTGAGAGCCATCGTCAGATAAGAATGTGTCTGGTCTTATCAAGATGTGGATTTGATCTGTCTGCTGCAGAGTGGAGCTTGAGTTACACTGAATCACTGACCGCTCACCTCTCTCCCCGCCCCTTTATTCTTGACTCTCTGCTTTTTCTTTCGTTCTCCCCCTCCCTCCTCTGTTACTCTGAACTCTATCTTAACATTGTTTTGTTCAAACTACAATCCTCGAACTTCTGTTTTGAACCTTCTTTCTGTTACATTTTGCTTTATCTTTCCCCTTCTGTCCCTCTTGTCTTTTGTTCTGCAGGCATCAGAGCTGGGGATGCTGTCAGTCTACTACACTTACATCTTCACCTCTCTGGTAAGGAAACGGGAGAAGGTGTGGGTATTTAGAGCCAATATAGATTTTACACCTGCAGGAGCACATCAGTAGTCTAATGCTGTACTCCTGCAGTGTATTAAAATAGTTTACTTTAATTGAATGAATGATTGAATGGATAGAGTTAAGCAGACAGGAGCTAAGACAGAGGACTTATAGCATAGCTTAATTATAGCATAGCCGATTTTCTCCCTCACTGCATGTGATTGCAAATTAGAAACATACTGAGTGTGGTGGCTCTAATGGCTCAAGTCGCTGCTTGTTTGACCTCGTTGGTTGAAGTGCACGTCTGGACCAAACGAATACATAATAATGACTATTATAATTGCTAAGTACTATTGTTGTTGCTGTTGTTGCTGCTGCAGTTTTTGTTATAATTATGATTGTGGAAAACCTGCCAAGTTACCATTATATAAGTGATGAAGTCATCGTCCTCAGAGTCAACATTCATTTCTGTCAATGAATTAGTTGACGAGGAGATCCACATTCTTTCTTTCTTTCTGTATTCATTTCTGTAAGAATTAACTCAACATACATTTCTTAAGATTATTTTGCAGGTGATTTACTCAGCAGTTATCAAGGTTTGCATGTTCGCCTGCAAACTAAGCTTATACTATATAAGGTTTCGTTCTTAATTGATTCTCATTGCTCAGTTAATTAGCATAGTTTCTTGCATCTGTTAGCCCTGGAGCCTTAACATTAACCTTAACATTTAGGGAATTTTTAATCAGTTCTATAATGCCCAGAATCAGTTTCAAACTGATTTAATCACATTGCATTACATATTGTGGAGTGCACAGTTTAAAGCTAATTGGCAACTGTGATTGGTTAAACTGTTTACAGTGACAAGTCCCCAAGAGAGGTGACAGAGGCAGATAGAGAAAGTTCAAAGCTAAATCATCATGAGTGAAATATCTAACAGCTACTTCTGTACACAAAAGTTACCTCTGCAACTTTTGTTGGACGTGTTTTTTGTGGACCGTAAAGCTGTTATTTGGTTTAATAAATGCTGCATTAATTATATTTTGTAGATTAAGAGTGTTTTACATATTATTTTGTACTGGGCTAACATTAGGATGCAAATCGGGGACAGAGCAGTTTATAAGGAGTTACTGCCTCTCAAAATGGCTGCGCATATCCATGCCGTCAGTAATGGGATTGACCCCAAATTTGAGAGTAATGATGTTTAGGCACATACTGTAGAGGCTAAGGGATCAGTGAGAGTTATTGTAAGATTATAAAGATATTGTGGCTTGGAGAAAATTAAATACAATAGTAAACTTACCAGATAGCTGCTCCCTAATGGAAATTAATGAGGTTCGAAACACTTTGCTCTAATAGCGCTGTAGAGATGATTCATATCAAGCTGATTTATGACTCATTAAGAAAGGGCTGCTGCCATCTTCATGTTTTCCTCCACAGCCCTTGACATAGTCACTTCTCCTCTTGAATCTCTCTTTTCTCTTCTCCCTTTCTTTAACCTTCTTGTCATTGCTTTTTCTTTGTGTCTACAACTCCCTCGTCACTCTGCTCTGGTGTCTGCTGGAGGGCACAGCATAGCACACTGATTCATTGTAGATACTAGATGATGACCATACATGCCCCCTCCCACTACCATCACCACCATTTTCTTAAAATCCTGCCATTGCTCAGTGACGGCATCGTTAATAGCTTCAGCTAACACCATTAAAATGGTCGGCAGTGAGCCCCCGGCAACCTGGGACATAATGCTGAAGCTGTAAGTGGAAAAATAGAAGCGCTGCTGTTTCCTTAGTTGTTGTAATAAGTGATTCATCCTATTTATTGTGTTTTTAAGTGGCTCTGCTACTTGTGCATCACCTTCACCACACACATTTACATCCATTCTCCCAGACACAAAAGAGGATATGAACAAGTTTCATCATTTTTTCTCTTAGACTTCAGTTCATTGTGCACCCATTTTATAGACTCACTGTAACTTTGATAGTAGATCTCTGAAAATGGCCACAATACATTGAATTATTGGGTCACTTTTTGATCCTCTTATTAAAGTACACTTCTCATTTTATGAGACTGTCCTGTCCAGAATAATGACAGCATCGGCCATTTATTCAAAGGCCTTCAAACAACTTAGAACATTCAGTGCCAAAGAGGGGCGTAATGTGCTGTTGTCATAGCGATGTGAAAAGTTAAGTTAGACTGGAGTTTACTTGAGACTGGAATTTACACCCCAGTCAAAGTGGTTTCCTTTAACTATGACAGTGATCTTTCCATAAGCTTCACGCAGTTGTCTAATGTCTACCATACCTTAACCACAAGTCACTATTTGCATGGACACATTTTATCAGTTGTAGCTTGCTACATGATTAAGCTAACACGATATAGTGCTGAAAGACTGAGGCTGAGGCTAAGGCCATGTCCACACATACCAAAACACGTTACCCGTTTTCCCTGGCATTGTTTCAAGAAAATGTGCGTCCAAACGGATCCATTTGTAAGCGACTCAACACACTACTTCATATTCCAGGCCTATAGGTGGCACTCTGTCTGCTACAGAAATTCACCAAAATGGAGGAGGAAGAGGCAGAGCATGCGCATAAAGCTTGCGCGCTGTATACAAACAGACAGTAGAAGAAGAAACCAAACACAAGAAGAAGATGACGAAAATGGCTAGTGCAAGGAAACCAGAGTCATTTGTGTGGACCGATAGTGAATTGTTGTTGTTGTTGTTGTTGTTATGAGACGTTGCGGGATAAGAGGTCAAAGGCTAGAGGTCGAGGGGTGTGGCGATGACATCATCAATACTCCAGTATGCGGCTTCGCCGTCCAAACGAAGCCGCAAGGGCGGCGTTTTCAAATTTCTCACCCTGGGACCAGGTTTCAAAAAAGTGCGTCTTCAGGCGGTGCGTTTACAGAATTTGTTTGGACGATCGGCCAAAACGATGCAAAACATGTACGTTTATACCAAAAAGCGTTTCCGTGTGGATGGTCCCTAAAGCTGCATGTCCCAGACAAAAACACTTGAACTTGAAAAAAAATAATACTTTGGAGAATTTTTTGGATATGGATGAAACCGAGTTACAACCACAATGTAAGAACCTCTGCTGTCGCGCTTGTACTGTTGTTTTTTTTATGGGAGCTGTTAAGCAAGTTAAACGCTGTTTAGCTTTGTTAACATCACAAAGGTTTCAACTTCTTATAGCAACTGAAATGCTGAAGAAATACTTACAGAAACTTTCATTTAAGTTTGAGATATAATCTGATTGAAGTATTCATTATTTAATTAATCTCAACACCTTTCTTGAACCACAGACATACAGGAAACATGATAGATGGTAAAGATGATTGTAAGGTCACTGATCTCTCTGTGTTCGGTGCGCATGTCTGTGCTCTTAATGATAGGTGTTAGAGTCCAGATACTTCCATTATGTCAGGGAGAAAATAACATTTCTGAAGTCGCAGAAAAGCCGCAGTAATCTGATCTGTAATTGCCTGATGTGTTTTCACAGTGTATTGTCTTTAGGAGCCAGTGCTGAATGTTTTCTTCAAGGTAAATGTCCGTGCTTTGACATCAGTTTGACTTTTTTAAGCTTCACAGAGTTTCTGCATTGGGACAGCTTCCCATTGCCATGGATAATTGAAGTGTTTTTTTCAGGTAGGAAGCAACCAGCTTTTCAGAATAGCAATTGCTATGTTCCCTCCCAGGAACTTACTCAAGTTATTTATCCTTTTTCTCAAGCAGTTTAGTGTTTAACGCGATATACTTTTGAAGGACAGTAGGTGGTATTCATAATTTCTATGATATTATACTATACTATAGACATTGTGAAAACAGTGAGTGAGACAGAGCACATGAAGCTCAGAGGTGCAATTCTTCACGCTGCTGTCCCCGGAGACTTATTATTTGCTAGTGCCACAAAGTTCAAGGCTGACGATGTTTTCTTGTTAGCTTACATAAATCAGAATTCTGCTGTCTATAATTTAAACGAGTGTTTGTGGAAGTTTGCCTACCACAGCCTCATTAATATACAGAATTGATACCAACACGAAGATAATTCACTTGCAGATCTTCTTACGTCTGTTATCATTTAAAAAACTGTTACTTGTAGCAATTTAGGAAATGGCAATCGAGTCTGTGAGCAGTAGGTTTGACCGTCTGATGTCACCTTATTTATTAAACTCATACAGGTAATAAAAGGTACAGTTTGAGGTTCAGATTAGAGTCACTGACCATCGAAAACTATGAGTGAAAACATTCACTGTGTATTCTGATCAAAGGAGCATCTAATCCATCTAAATTGGTGTTAGGAGATTTCAGTTTGACTGTGGTTATAATTATACATGATGGAGCAAGTGAGAGTTAATCAGAGGGTTTGCAGTTTTTTGTTAATTTTGGAAAAGTATATACTGTGGTCAATGCTGATTTGGAATTGGCTTGTATGGCATGCATGATATTGGTGGCAAATCTGACCTCTCATAACCTTGTGTTTGAGTATTTTGGCCTGAATACTGATAAATAGATTCAAGATGTCAAATGTTTTACCAGAAGAAACAAAACATAAGTTAACGAGGTTAGTCACTGAATGCAGTCACCTCACATTAGCTGAAAATAACACTGGCAAAAAATGGTTTGATGTACTGTTAACTAAATGCCAACAGCTCACCAAGCTCATGTGGGACGGTCATTCTGTAAAACATTAGCTAGTTGATTCAATCAGGCGGATCACTGGGTTGTACCTTTTGTGAATACTTTGTCCTGCAGCTTTGCTCATATTGTCACTTTTCTTGTTTAATTGTTTTGTGAAAATGCAAGCAGTGTGTCTCTCTGTGCCCATTCTTGGGATGTACCCAAGTTACGCGAGTGTATAATTTAGATAAAATGTGAATAAAGCACATTGATGTCACAGTACTATCTTTCAAGAAGAACTTTTGTTTTGCATATATACGCTATACTGTATATTTGTGATATAAATACAATGACATGCTAGCACAATCAGCTGAAATACATATAAAATGCATAGAAAATGCATAAAACTAGCTTTAACCTGATATAAGATATGTTTCATGTCATCCCTCTTTCTCTCTCTCTCTCTCACCCAGCTCACCTAGCCAATGAAGCAAAGAAAATAAATAACTTCAGAATAGTCTGGATAGGATCAAAGCACTTCCACAACAGATTAAAAACACTTAAGAAAAGGCAAAACATGTCAGACAAGACATTTGCTTCACAAATAATGACACATTTAACAGTTTCTGGTCAGACCAAAGGCTTCAGAAACAGTTTAGAAGATCAAACAAACATACAGTCTACCTTTTTGAATAATTGCTCAAGAATTTAAGATGTAACTAGTAATAATAAATCTTGCATTACTACTAAAAGTGATGATACATATATGGGTTTCTTAAAAGGGCCATGTAAAATATATTATGTATGTATTAACATATAACATACTCATGATTCTCTTATGAAAATATCCACGTTAAATATCCATGTTATTGCAAGTGTTATACAACACCTTTGCAATTTGTAATCTTGCTTTGAAATTCCACAATTACCTTTTTTATGGCTTATAAACATTCAATTATCTTATATATTCCATTCTTTCTGTATCTTCCCTCTCCTCCCTCACCCTCTCTCCCTTGTCTTCCCCTGTTTTCTCCAACCATTCCTTTCTTCTGTCTTCCTCCTCTGCTGACACTTCTTTTATCTCTGGTCCTGACATCCCTGACTAACGATCTGCCAAACTGCTCCCCTGCCTAATCTGTTTCCCCTGAATCATCTCAAGACGCTCATCAACGTCCTCATGCAGCTACCTGTCTTGAGTCGGGGCTTTTGTCATGCCCACTTATGGATTTGACTGCTTTCACCCTTCATTTTGGTTGTGTTTGTTTATTCTGTTATATGTTGATGTTATTAATCTGGTGTGAGAAGCTAGCCACCATAGCCAAGCAGAATTATTGCACTGCATTCTAGTGACTGCGGTCTCATGTTTCAAACTGTGTAATATACGATTCAAGTACAGCATGGCTATATCAGTTGTTTGCATTCTCTCTCTCATGCTCCCCTTAATTTATACAGGTTGTATATGTTTGTCTTTGTTCAACAGTCCATTGGTTACTAAGGTCTCTATGTAGAAGATAGATGTGAAAGAATAGCCATCCATAGACCATTACTAGAGCTAATGATCTTTAGTGGATGTTGCCTGGGGCAAAGAGAGATATATATATATTTTTTTTTGTTCCTTTCCCTTCGTTACAAGCCATACAATTCAAATAGGTGCTTCTCGTAGCGATCTCTGAAACCTGCTACTGTTTGTGTTCCCTGCTACATTATTTCTGCTCTCTGATGTCCAAGGCCCTGGTCTTGGGTAATGTAATGCTTAATCTAGAAACAAGTGTTGCCTTTAGTTGATGGTGCAGATCAGAATTAGACAAGCAGGTGATGGGGAGGAAAAGGAGCACTCAGGCATCACTCTGATTGTATCAAAAATTGTTTCTTTTATTCCATGTGAGAAAGCTTCCAGCGCCGGTTTATTTTCCTCTCTCCCCATTAAGCCCATTTAATACCAGCCGTTATTATCCTGGGCTTTAATTGCAAGATCTAATAGAAATCTCGGCCCTTGGGTCACATGAACAGAGAGATTAAAACAAAAACATGCTTCATAGAAGAGCACTGAAACTGAACAGCTCCACAGGGCTTCTCTCTGTAAAGTAGCCGACATCATGCAGCTCCTTTAGTTTTAACTTAATGTTACACTCAGACGAGAGCCACACACACATATACTCGTCTGATGGATGCATACACACAAACAATCAAAACAAATAGAACACACACAATCACATAGGCACCCACACAGGTTAGCACTCAGTCCCTGCTCCATGGCTTCCATCTAAGTGATTTGTATCCCGCGATCCAAGCTACTCAGCAGGATTGGATAAATCACATGAGGTTGGTAGTGACTCATATGTTGACGGGATGCCTAATGTCATTTGAAGGTTAGGTGAGCACGGGATCGGGCCTAGCAACGCCTCGCATGGCACATTATCATTTTGTGATGTCATTTGGAATCTTGATGAAAGTGTGGAGGCTCGATCTTTCTTGCATCCACACAAAAACATTCAAAAACATGCTTTGACACACAGTGCCGGCTGACATATTATCCCTCTCTGCAAAGCGGGGCAAAGTGAAGGCCCCACACACACACACACACACACACACACACACACACACACACACACACACCTCTGTCTGTTTGTTTTGTTCTTCATGTTCCATTTCCCCTCCACACACCCGTGATCCCTCTTGTCACTGCAGTCATTGTCATGCATTTGTGCCTGAAGAGCTGCCAGCACTTCCTGACTGTTTTACACACACACACACACACACACACACACACACACACACACACACACACATATGAATGATAAAACTTCACTTCAAACTTCAATGAACAAACTCATGTACATGCTCACACACACAACATCTCCATCGTCCCTCCCTCCCACTCACACATACATACATACAGTTATATAATATCTGCCTGCTTATCTACCTGCCTGTCTGTTTGCTTCCTGGATATGAGCTGTGTATTTTTTGTCTTCTGGTGTCAGAAACCAGAACGGTGCTACAGAAACAGGCTGCACACTGTATTCACATTTCATTGCAGCACAAGTCCTCATGCAAACACACACACACACACACACACACACACACACACACACACTCATACAAAAAACACATTCATTTAAACTCCTCTTTCTTTTTCTCGGTTCATATTAGTCTGAGCTGATTGGCAGGTTTGTATAAAAGGCTGATGAGGGGAGTTAGGTTTTACTTCTGAAGCATGGCTGATGCTGTTATTCACTTGTTAATCCCTATTCTTTCCCAGACACTGCCGTGCTCCCCACCATTTGTTCTTGGCCAGTTGGGGTTCCGGGCCCGACATGCTCCATGCTTCTAATTATTCCTCCCAACACTGTGAAATGATAAAATGCTTTATAATTGAATGTGCCACTGAAGAACAGAGGAAATGCCTGCCTCCCCGACCTGCACAAACATCTTTTTAAAATGTTCTTTCTCTCCCTTATTCCAAATATTTCACTGATTTTGAGAAGGTTGCTTCACCCTCTGTCACTCTGTTCTAGTAAAGAATAAATAGTAGTTGCTGTCTGCCCTTGTCCTTGTAATTTTTCATCTTAACTGCTACCTCTGTCCTTACTGCCAAAACCTGCAACCTGCCTCTCTCTCTCTGTCTTTCCCTCTTAGTGTCTCTCTCTCACTCTGTATTTCTTTTGGGTGTGCCTGGCCTTGATAACAATATTGTCTAGGTGATACAAAATTCAATTTCACAAGTTTATTGTTCTGGTAAGGTTTCTTGTCCCATATCTGTAAAAGTGAATGAATGGAGGGAACATCCCTTAAAAAAAAACAAACTCCAAATCAGCCTCACCCCCCTTCTCTACAAGATTTATAAATCCCCCCCCAAAAAGTCGTGTCAGTCAAACTGCTTTAGAGGGCAGCCACTGTGACTGTGAAAATGATTGGGATTTAATTAATTCCCCTTCACGGCTTATGTAAAGTTCATATTTCCCTGTTTAGACACAGAGTTTGAGAATCAATCAACTGAGTAATAGAAAAGGTAATAGGCTACGTGGATGGTGACAACAGAGAGCTGCATCCAGCCAGAATATAAACTGTCATTATTATGTCACAACAAGTGTGTTTCACCAAATAATGTCTGCTTGCTACTCATTTGTAATGCAAATATGTCAACTTATTTAGCTAAGAATTACATTTATTGTGTTGGTGCTGTAGAGCAGTATGAATACTTGTTGCCATAAACACATAACATAAGCTAGTCCCCAGGTGGAAGGACGACTGCTTTTGAGGCTGTAAATTGATGCATTCCTACTATACACCAAATGTTAGTTTCTGATTTAGCCATTTCAAAGTCTCTTCAAGTGTTTTTTCTAGGATTTTTTTCTTGAAGTGCGTGAGTTTTATTTTGCGCTGCCGGAAGATATTTAGCCCGTCCGCTGACATGAGAAGGGATTTAGATGCGTATTTGTACACAGTTGTTGTTGTTATTGTTGTTGTACACAGAATTTCTACACTTACATACAACGCATGCAGCTTGAATTGCAATGTTCATGCAGTTTTCCATACCGGCATCATGTGGTACCGGGAGTTTTATCTGTTTATCTGTTCGTTCATGTGGTTTATTCAGTATTGTTGCAGTTTCCACATGTGAAAAGAGCTTGAAAACAATTCTGGTGGGAGAATATAAATACTTCTGTGATATGAAGGCTGAGTAAGACGCTCCATTGACACTTCCAAACAGTTCATTATGCTCCATATCAGATTGCACAGACGATTAATAATCTGAGTCTCAGTCATGTCTTAATCATTTCATTATTGCCTTATATTGAAGACAATCTACTTGATTAAAACATCATCTCTTTATTGTAGGGTAAGTAAGGTTATGATGATGTATTATTGCTGGTTTTGTAGAGGACCATCCATGCAGGCATCCGCTTCAGTCCCCTTTTCATCACTGATTGAACATATTGATATTCCAGATCAGTAAAAATCAAAAGGCTTGACAAGTCTATTTCCACTGTTTAAACTCAAAGCAAATTAATGTAAATATTTAATAAGTAGTTCCCTTAGTTCTTTTAAAAAAAAAAAAAAAAACTTCTTTCACAAAAAGGGAAATGTCACTTTTACGTCTTGTGCTCTAACTTACTTTCTAAAAGAAAAGAATGGCAAGGGCATTGGTATGCACATCAGTGTCCATGAAGGGCATTCATAAATCATTTATGTCTAATTTTGAGGGTTAACAGGTTGGGACGTGAGGTCTCTTCATGTTCAAAACATATATTGATTGGGATTCATAAAGGGAACTTGTGTGATAGAAAGCATTCTGATTTTTAATAAGCACTGACATTAATGGAAACCAAAGCCAGCCTACAAAGACAGAAAAAACATTTTAATGTTGAGCAGTTTTTGGCTGCCTTATAATAATGGAGATGCTGGAGTCTGTGTGAGAGACTGCCAACAATCTGGCATGTTCAATATGTGAATCAGGGCCTCCTTGCCTTATCACCCAAAACATAACTTCCCAACGATATTAAAACACACTCTGAGAAGGCTTGTTTACCATAAAAGTATAAGACTTGAAGTTCCCCGGTCTCTTTTTATCTTTACAGATTAGCCAGACGGCAGCTGGATGTTTGTGTAAATGAAGACAATTTAGTGTAGTGTTCCACCCCCCAGACTCAGACCTGTGTATGTGTGAGGAGTTCTGGCGTATTGATTACTCTGTGTCAGCCCTATTGCCACGAGCTCTGCCTCTGAGCCCCATGTCTGTATTACTCAGTGTTGACAATTGTATTACAGCCTATTGTCTTCCAAATCCCAGGGCTTGAGTCACAGCTTACTGTAGGGTCTTCTTTGGAAAGTTAAAATTGCTTGCTGGCTTCATACCTGACTTCCTTTCTATGCTCTATAACTTTCTTCCTGACATCATCCTACAATCCAACCTGGCTGCCACTGTCATTCCTCCCTTCCATTTCACATTTTCTTTTCTCATCTCTTTACAGCTTACCTACTTTATTTCCACGTCTTTATCAAAAACCATTAATGCATGCTTTGTTAATAGTGCTTCGATTAAGTGGGAATTTCTCACTATTACACTACTTAAATCCCAGGATCTTTGTGGCTTGCGAGAACGCAGATGCGCCTGTGTGTGTGGATGCACTGCTTAACACTAATGAGCTTGTTCATTTCTAATAACTAAAATATATCTAATTTTTTTTAACTGAGCATTTTCCTTCACTGTTAAATACTTTTCAGCTATAACTCAACACCAGAAAGCCCAAGTGGCTATTGGCCAGTGACCCCACTTACCCTGATGTCACGCCTCTTTAACTTACCATCACAGTGTGCTTAATTCAAGTGTGTATGTTCATGTGTTTTTAAATCCAAATGTGCTGTTGTATTCTAACACATTCAGCACCTACCAGAAAGTCATTAGTGGTATTTGGAGCAAATATCATGTCCATCTCTTTGCAGTTTTAATCAGCCTGATGGAGGTTTCATTTTGATGAAGCACGTAAATGTAATTGTATTCTGCTTATCACTCAGCCAGACAAGAAATCCAGACAGGAAGTTCAATACACGATTGAGCCAAGCTGATCGTGTCCAATGAAGATTAGCGAAGGAAACAAGTTGTTTGCCTCTATGCAGTTTCTCTTTGGTGTTCTGTCATACAGGCAGGTGAGGTCTGTTATTAAGTCATAATACTTGAATTAGATGATTTAGAATATTTGGACACTGAGACCTCAATTAACTTTGCATTATGTTAATGATGAAGCACCTAAGGGTGACTCTAAAGTTCTTCTTCCTAATGTTCTGTGCTGCAGATGATTTGAGAATCAAACTTACTTTATCTGTGTTGCTATCACAATATGATTTCCTAAACCAGATGGCTGTAATTTCAGTTTTTCAGCCGTTTATGCGTACTGTATGCGTAACGGCTTTCATTCCCATCACAATGCAGAACACCCTGCTGATCCAATTAAATTGGTTGCAGAATTGGCTAAATTTGTGCCTGGTCTGAGAGCAGCACAAAGAATTTGTAAGATAGCACTCACACTTATATTCCTTTCCAAACAAAATGGAACAAATGAAGATAAAAAGCGAGGCTCACTGAGACAATAAACCAAGTAAATCAAAGGCATTTTCAAACAGCACTTTACGTCGCTGGCCACTGAGGACAGAAAACAGCTAAACAGGATTACTAAGATATCCTCCATTAAAATATGATGAAGCAGAAAACGCTCTTTCAAAATGAAATCTGAATGGGGCAGCAGAATCTCCATCTTTTTGGTACAAAAGACCACAGTGAGCCCCTGTCACCATCTATTCCCCAACTGCAGAGCTGAGCCAGCAAGGCTAAATCACCTTTGCTAGTCAGCATAGATTAAATGTGGTTTGAGTTTGTTTTGATCAGGGAGCTCAAAGCTGCTTTCCCTTTGCATCTCTCTTATACTAACATAAAAATAAAAGTAAATGTCATATTAAATTATAGCAAAATGAACATGAAACAAATCTCAACATGACCATTAGAAGCCATTAATGACCATTAAAGCTATCCAGACATTTCCTGTACAGTGTATAGTGTATTATTTTCCTGCTGTGGTCCTTCTAACAAAGAGTGAACATGTAGTCTCAAAGCTGAGGGGTTACTCGGCCTTGGTGAGAAATACTCAGGTGATCGATGTGTAACACTCAGGGCTTCACTCAGATGAGCAGAGTTTAGATGGAGTTTCATCTCCATTATCTGCTGCTTCTCCCTCTGCATTTATTTTCTTCTTCTGTGTCAGTATTTTAGCCACCCACTCTTCCACCCCACCGCTGACTGCAGCCTTAGAGGTCCAGAAACCATTTTATGTTTCCCAACAAAATAATCTGCAATGTAGATGCAAATCTTTTCAGTTAAAAGAAGCAATCATATTTAAGAAATTGTTTTGACTTTGAATGCTTTTTTTTTTTTTTTTTTTTCAAATTTCATTTGCTTTTTGTTTTGTGAACTGTTATATTCCTCCATAAATATTCTGCTGGGATTTGAATGAATAGCTCACTGGGGGAAAAAAATACACTGTTTGAGATTCCAAACATATGCTAGTGTCTGCAATATTCATGGTGTTTTTGGCCTCCACCAGCCTCAGAATTATTCTGGGCATAAGGTCTCTGCCACACAAATAGGCTGTTACTGTTGCAGGTCAGACATAATTCTATGAATAATGGAATGAAATTGGTAATTTGTTGCCAACACTCTGCAGGAATGCTGGCATATTGTTTTGATGTATGTGGCTATTAAATGCTTTCAAACAAAGCTAATTTATCAACCCCAGCATGCGCTAAGATATATGGTATGGTAATTACATGGTCATCTTGGAATGGATGTAACTAGCTGGCCACTGGGAATGATGAACGTGACAGGTTAGTGACTACACAGGAGAGATCACTTGAGTACTATCCACGCATGTACAAAGAAGTATCCAGACAGCAACTAGTGGAGGATCTGCAATTACAGTTTTCATGTCCAGCTGCAGTAGACTATTATGTTGAATTTCATGAACAGAAAATGCAGTAAATCATTTATCCAATTTTGCTATTACATCCCAGGTTCATAACAAGTCTGTAGGCATGACATTTGGTAATGCTTACTCTTTTCTCCTTCTCCTCTCCTCTCCTCCTAACCCACGCTCTCTGGGAACATTGTAATTAAGAGGCTGCAGGAGGATGTAGAGCTCAGCCTGAATTTATGTGGCAATTGATACAAGCATGAAATGACTTATTGCCAAATACACTGCATGAACATTCCAGCTATTAGGGGATAATTGTTGTGCCACGAGAAATGGATTTCATTACAGAGTGAAGCCCAGACTGAGGCCTAAAGGTTTTACCATGTGATACCCTTCCTCCAGTATAACAGGAGGGGCGTCATTAATTAGTACTTTATCATTAGGAAAATCAATATGCAATTTACAGAAATGTTACTCAATCATAGGCTACTGGAGTCCGTCTGCTGTTCACAGGGCTGCCATGCTCGATAAGAAGTGGAGATGATTTTTCTTTCTTTTTCAAATTGTCAATTATGATTATCACCACTCACGGCTTTATTTGGAGCACATTTTACAGAACAGAAGATAATGTCTTTACCATTTGAGGATACAGCAACCAAAGGAAATTCCACATGACTTTGTCTCTTTAAAGCTGCACTTATCAACATTTTTGTATTAACAATGGATCAGAATACATAATGACTGTGTAATGTGAAAGGGGTCATTCTTTGTGACAAACCCACAAAAAATTATCACCAACTTTGCACTTGCCCTCAAATCTGCAAAGCCTTTTTTTTGCGTCTTTCAGCTCATTGTTTCGGTTTTATGGCCCTCGACTTTACTGTTTGGTTCAGTCCCAACGCTTTCACCAGCCTCGTTTCAGCAGCAGCAAATCCTCCTGGTGAACATAGTGGAGCATTTAGCAGCTAAAGAGAGTCAGATATTTCCCTCTGGAGTTAATGGACACCAAAAACTGAGCTAGAAATAGTGTGAAACATGCATTCATCACACAAACACGACTCCAAATGAATTGTAATTTTGCTCAACAAAAACCCAAAACATAAACTTGTATGACAGTCCTTAATGGCCCTGATTCATTGCAACTTCAATAAATCCTTCAGACTCATTTGACATTGTTGCAGTGTTCCTTTACACCACCACTGACTGGTAGCTCTCAACTTTTGCAAACTTCCTTCATTTTGATGCCACTGTAACAACGTTCTTTAAACAGACTCTTCAGATGACTCAAACTCATTGAAATACTGAGTTTTCAATTTTAAAAAGTGACAGTATGAAGCAGCATTCCCTGCACAGCATGCATACATATTACAAAACTCCATATACCCTCTAACTTGCATTTGAAAGGCTCATCTATGGAAAGAACAACTCTAGTTAGTTGAGATATCACTTTCAGTTACAGGATGCTGTACCATGCATGCAGCAGAGATACAGCCTGATTCAGTGGATGTCCTTGGAGCCTAGAGAATTGCTATTATCTCAGCATTCCTATTTATGGAGATGAGATCAGTGCACAATGAGAAAAAGCTGAAAGGGGGTGCTGGATCTAAAGTTTTTTTGCTTCATTTTGGATAACCTGTTTAGGATGGTGGATTTATAAAGGCTTACACCACTGCAAAGAAATATGTCTGTGCATGTGTGTGGATGGCTAAGGGATGTGTAGGGGGTGGTGGGGTAAGGTTCATGACAGGGTATCCCACTATCAGCAGCATCAGATCTCCTGGGATCTCATTATTCACTGCTCAAGCTGACTGCATCATAACAAACACCAAGTGGTCACACATTCGGACAAGTCTGTCAGTGAGTGTACATGTGTGCATGCGTGAATGGCTCATTATGTGAAAAGCAAGAAAAATCACTGGAAGGATATAAAAATCCATAATAAAAAGATTAAACAGACATGGAGAAAATAGGGCACAGAAATAAAGAATAGAAAAGACAGACTTTCAGATTGGGAGGTTTTCAGAGGGAGAAGGGCAAGAATTGAGGAGGTAAAGCATCAGTTTTTGGTTGGTTGGCTCGGGTCACGGCTGCTGATTGATCTCCAGGTGACAGCCGGTGTTGGGGACCCGCAGCCAGGCTGTCACTCCCTCATGCTATCCCAGCCTCCTGCCCTCTCTCATCTTCGCTCTGTCGCTTTTTCCCCCACTGCTTTTTAGGCTCTCTTAATCTCTCACCTTCTCCTCTCTCCATTGATTCAACTTTTAGCTTGCTCGCTCTCTTTATCCGTCCTCCTCATCATCATTCTGCTCCTACACCCTTTTCACCCCAGTTGGTTGGACAGTTGGTTTCTCTGCTGCTCTCTTCTACCCTCCAACTCTGCCTTTTTGTTCCCCCACTGCTGTGGACCAACTGTCCTCTGCTAAGAACCGTCCATTTCACACCACCTATTTAGTATGCAAGAGAGCATAATTGCTCATGTGGAGGGATTTAGTCTGTGTTTGTGTGTGTGTGTGTGTGTGTGTGTGTGTGTGTGCCAGTATCTGTGCCCTGAAAGCCTACGTATGCAGCACATTAGTTTTCTTCAGACATGGCCTAAGGATATTTTGGTGACCTTGGTCTTTTGCGACTATGTGCATGTGTTGCTCAATTATAGGGATTCTAGTTTTCCTGTGTGTGTGTGTGGGTGTGCACATACACTCTCCAGTTTGTGTCTGTGCCTGTGCTCGTGTGCAAATGCACATGCATGCATACAAGCACCCTTGAGGGGCATGCTTAATGATAGGCTCGTTTGCACAGCTCTGCCTCTAATGATCTATTAAAGTACACTTAGCCAGTAATTATATGGCCAGTCCCAAAAGGCTTATGAGGCCCTACAAGGCATAACTAAAGATACAAAAAGAAGGGAGATAAGCCAATGTGTTTTCTGTAATGCACAGGAATTAATAATATTATTTCCCCCACCTTTGAGTATATATAAAAAATGTAAAAAGATAAAGGATTTTGTCAGTTTAAAATGTTCTCCTGATGTGATCACTTAGGTTGTTGAGATAGGGATTAAGTGTTCCTCAAGCTTTGCTGAGGAACATGTAGGCATAGACTATACTTTCCAATCAAACACTTGACTATCATTAACTTCTGTCGGTGTCCTGGCACACACTACAGCCACTTGTATTGTATTGTATTATTTCACCAGTATCAATATTTCTTGAATAAGAGGTCAGAATTACCCTATTTCTTTAACTGGCTGAACATTGTGAGCTTGCATTTCAAAGTCCAATCAGCTTGAAATTTGCACAAAGTAAAAGAGGCAAGGTCGAACCATAGCTGGAATCAAATGTGTCTAACTATTTCCTTCAAGAAATGAATAGGCAGCAAAATCCGTTGTGACTATACCTCTAATATTTTTATTACAATTATAATACCTCTATAATCTTTTTAGCAGGCGGAGTTGGGACGGTAATAGTGACTAATCAGATGTTCACTAATCTTAGTATGTCAGACCTTTCTCTACAGCGTTGTATCAGCGATGGAGTGTGGTCTGGCTACATGGCATATCTATTCAGGGATAGGGGGAAAAACGTTCTGGCTTGTTTGTATTTCTTTAAACCAATGACAACTGCCCTAGGTGGCACAGTTTTTGTCTGGAAGATGCAGAGTCCCTCAGTACATACAGTATATACATTCTTTGTGTTCATAACTGCACACCACTTGGAGATAGACCACACAAATCAGGTCCTGCTGTCCAGGACAGGTATTCAGATTCACATATATTACACATATCTTTCCACTTGATTTGCAACTCCCTAACTTTTCCTCTCTCCACTCACGTGATGTTGTTTTAGCTCATCTTGACAATCTCCACACTTACCTGGAATACATTTGTTACCAGAGTTGTTTGTTTTTGACATGCAGCAGAGGCACTCTGCTAAACGATAGCAAAGCTAAACATTTGGGATTTCCAGGTTTCTGTGGGGTTGGCACTGGGGATAATAGGCCTCCTACTCAAAGTCAGTATCTACTGCTTCCTCCAGCCTTGCTCTGCTCCAGGTCTGTATCAGTGCAGTCACCCACTGGTGTCTTCACAATGGAGTGACTCATGGCCTGAGAGCTTTTTCCACCTACCTGCTTGTCAGTTATGCAATCCACTGACTTATTAACTCTTTTTGTCTGAACGTCAATTATCTGATTTGCCTAATCCCCTCTCATACATTTTTCTCTTACAGATTCTTACAGGCTTTTTTTCATGTTTCCCTCATAGCCATGCCTTAGACTTTGTAAACTTTGATATCTCCAGGAGACATTCATGATTTCCCTTTGGCTGAATAAATATGTGTGTTTGTTTGCTTTTTAAAAATAAGATTTTGGCCTAATCCTTAAAGCTGTTACCACACATGCGATGGGTTTCTACATGGCAGGAGGTCTAAAGAGCAAAAGTCGCAGCTTTGATCATTGTTTTCAATTGAAAGATAATTGTTTTTCCACCAATTTATACACACCTCTAACTTCCTTTTCTACTTGGCCAACCTGTTGGCCATTGTAACCCATATACATGCACGTATGCATGGTTTCCATTTGTTCTCCCCATGCTCTGTGCCTACTGGTCTTGCAACACCCCATTGTCACTTGCCGCCTCTTTCCTCCGACACCACGCTTCTTTATATTCTGCCTCACCATCCGCTCCAACCCATCTTATCGTCAGAGTCCCTGGCCTTGGTGACAGACAGGTAGACTAGGCTTGGTCTGGCTGTCATAAGCTAGATGGCATAACAGGCTGCCTGGCGAAGGCTGCCACCTGAGGGGGTACTAGGTTCTGACACCTCTATTAACCCTTAGGAAACATCCAACTCCACTCACACCACCTCCTCCTCCCCTTTCTACTTTCTCATCTCTATCTCTGCCTGTCCCCTGTCTGCTGTTCCCCAGACTGAGAAAAACCAGCTTCTCCCAGAGCCAAATAACAAACACCTGTATTTTTCCTCTCCTTCTAACCTGGAGCATTTCAATATGCCATGGATTTCTATCTCACTTTCTCAATTATCTATCGGTTTCAGTGTCTTCGTTTTTTTCCCCATTTCCTGTCTCCAGTCTGTTTCAGGCTCTCTCTGTCTGTCTCTCTCTAATTCTAGCATTGCAATCCAGTATTCACACACTGTCCTTTATGTCATGAATAGCATATGGCCAGTGCAAAATGCATGGTTGTGTGCAGTGATGCATAGCTAAATGGTGGGAATGAACAAATTGCTGCAGCTTTCTGATGTCAATCAGCCGTAATAATAGGAGTTGATGAAAACTAAGTGAGACGGATTAAATCGGATGTAAACATAATTGATTAACACATGCCATTTTTACCTTGACAATGATTCGACGTATCATTTATTGTGAAAGTCGATTATACCAGATCATGGCAGAATATGACAGCTCCCATCTGAATCAGCTGCATTCACCCAATAATTTCTGTCTGTCTGTCTCTCTCATTTCTTTCCTGCAGGAATTCTCTTTACTCCAACTGGATGACGTGGTGGACCAACGAGTCAACATAGTCGGTTTTTCAGTCTTCAACAAAACTCATCCCTTCTTCCAGGATTTTGTGCTAAGCCTCAACCGCTCCTGGCAAGAGAACTGTGACCATGCACCCTTCGCTGGCACTCCAGTTAGTACACACAACACACACACACACACACATACACACATGATCTCACAAACAGAGAGAGAGAGAGAGAGAGAGAGAAGACCAAGGTTACCCATGTAAGAATAATGGATGAACCCTTTTTATTTATTTCCTTTGCAAGTCCAAACAGGGTCTTCCGAGGCATTACTCTTTCAGTATACTGCTGTATCTCAAACTCACCCACTAAAACACTGAGGTCACTTAGACACAAAAATGTTTCTGAATTATACGGGGATGACATTCATCCAGTTAACTGTTGAAATTGCCGGTGTTGCTGTAGGTAGTTGTTGTTTCCCAGACTGCTCATTAGCAGCGTTTGCTACCTTACTTACTACATTTATAATGGCATCCTTCTTGTTGAATTTGCTTCAGCGGAAATGCAAAGCAAAAGAGCATCTTACCTTTGCTGCATCCCCCCCTTAAATCATCCACTGTTCTCATCTAAACATTGTCTGTAGCTCAACATTTAACATAACATGCTCTGCATATTTGAATTCGAAACAGCCTCAAATCACCAAGTTACTTCTTACATGTGAATGACTAAAGACTGTTGTTTGTCTCATGCTGGCTCAACAGTTGTTGTTTTTACATTTGAGCCAACCATACTAAACAGAAAAACTGGCACACACACACATACATGCTTGAACATTTTGTATTCTCAGCATAACCCTCTCATCCTTATTTTATGAGATAGGCTTATCTGAGTTTTCTACATCAGCAAATAAAGTGTTGTAAATGACCTGCATAGACGTGATGAGTGCCACCTATTCGTAAATGAGCTCTTGTTTACGAGACCAACATTTTTGAGTATTATCTCACTCCCCAATAATCCGTCTCAAGGCTAAGCTCTTTCGCTCATTTGTCCAGAAGTGTCACTCATAAAAGCAGCTTCTGAGAGTAACAAGAAGAACTTCACCAGCTATTAGATTGAATTCCTGCTCTCAGAGTCTAGTAAATCTTTCTGTATTATTCCTTACATGTCAATAGTGGAATTAATTTTCTCCTAACACATACCATTATAAATTAATTAATATTAAACCATCAATATTAAAGTGTTGTTTTCCATCATTTTATTAGTTTTAAAACTAACCAAGCTTACACTATAATTGTACCTATCTTTATGACTAAAAAGAACAATATTATATTGATGCCAATAGAGGAAACTAATGATTAGTGAATAGGTAATATATGTATATATTATGCCCATAAACATGAAGTTACATTTATATATTTGAGCTCAACATCTTTAAAATAATTAAAATAACAATGTCCTTGTGAAAAAAAACATGATGTGAATAATTAGAAAGAACTGATAACAAATACAACAAGAACAACACATATGGGTGCAAAAAAAAATCTTAAGGGCTTCATTAGGAACCAGAAATAAATTAAATATTTAATTAATTAACGAATGAATGATTCCCTCGCTCTCTGTGTTTGAAGTTAAAAGAAAAAAAAAAAAAAGCAAATACACACCCATCACCCCCTTCTGCTTAACACAAGCTGGGCGGTAAAACCGGTTAAGAATAGTTTGAACATAGCATAAAAAAATGTGTTTTGCACACAGCAGGTCACCCGGATACTTCTGAGCCTACGGCAATTAGGACTTGTGACTAATTAGCTAATAACTAGAGAGAATAAAGGCTGATGAAGGCAGAGCAGGAAAGTGATTAACTCATTTAGACATGCACATAGATAATATGCTGTCTTTTCATTAAAAGTAATTAGGTCTGGAGGAAATGTAACTGTGGGGCTCATACATAGAACAAATGCATACAAGTAACCTCTACATGTGTAGAGCTGAGACATTTAATGCATTCAGAGATAAAGGCGCATCATGCACCATGCTAACTGATCATAAAAGTTATTATGCTGCCTTTTAATATCTTGCAATTGTGTGAAGATATTTATGCTCTCAAATTAGCATCAAGGAAAGTAATCGCACAGACGCACAGATAGTCATCCTTATGTTCATAAGACTAACTTGTCAGTAGGTACACAAGATGTGACTGTATTTGTGTTAGAGAACATCAAACAAAACCAAAGGCTGAAAGATATTATATTATTTTCTGTAAAACAGGTCTGTAACAGAGGAGCTGCTATATGCTGAGTGAAGACTTCCAGATCACTGACCATATGTTAATGAAAAAACTGTAAAAAAATAAATACTTCTGTGAGATAGACTTTACGGCCACAAAACGTCCCCGAACATTTACAGAGTTAGATTGTGAGACCTAACTCAGTCTTGTCCCTTTTAGTCTGGAGTTGTCATTTGCTAATGTACAATGGCTTCTGAAGCATGCAAACCTTTGTTATGTGTTTTTGTTATCAGGCTCTATTCAGTGCAATTTTGCAAGTCATTGTGATTCTGCATATCATCGGCTGAGACTATGGGTCTCAAGCAACAAACACTGATGTCAACAACTTGGCCCATACAAGCACATCTTTTCCTATTAAATCCTGAATTTATTCTAAGCCACTAACAAAATTTACAAAAGATCCAGACCTATTCTACGAGTAATGTAGTACTTACTTTCTGGAGCGCTTACTCTATGCTACAGAGAATAATAGTGAAACTAAGATGAGTTAATGCCACGCTACTATTCGCTTCAAGTCGCAGATATTGTTAGCTATGAGTGTTATATAATTAGTAACAGTGTTACACTTTGCCATTTACTTTTTATTGCTGCAACCACCAAGACATTATTCTCATATATCAAACCTACAATGCATCACCTCGTGTTTGTAATGTCTTCACAGGCTGTTTGTGTACACCATATTGCTCTTAATGTGCAATCCAACAATTACTTTAGCCAATTCAAGGTAATACATCACATGTTTGCAGTTGAATGGCCTATTGTAGTTCTCTTATGCATCACAATCCCTCCCTGTATCAATATCCACCAAACATCAGGGACGTTTCATCTCTATTTCCATTACACAAATGTACCGCCTTGAATCTCAGACAATCCCCTAGCTTCTAATGCAGGGCATCATGCATTTTAATCAAATGTACATAGCAGAATGTAGTGGTAGTGACGAGGAGACTGTTTGTACAGGGGTGATGAGAGAAAAGCTGCCTCTCCCACTGTTTTCTGGCCCTCGCTGAGAGAAGCAGGCGGTAATTGGAATGGTCAGGGTGTGCCAGCTTCATTGGGGATAAGAGTAGGAAGGACAGCGTCTCGCATAGAGAGAGAGAGAGAGAGAGAGAGAGATGGTTTTCAACGCTGTCAGCAGATCAGTCTTTCTAATGATCTAATGCAATAATCTCACTGCCACTTCAGGGATGGGTTAACCCCTCACTGACCGTTAACCACTTACATGTTACATTTGCAGTTTGTGTGCCTTGAGTTTTTTCTGCTTTTAATGTGTGTGTGTGTGTGTGTGTGTGTGTGTGTGTGTGTGTTTGTGAATGCATAATGTACTCACCTTCTTCCCTCCCTCTCCCTCTGCAGCTCTCCTCAGCTCTGCTCTTTGATGCGGTTTACGCGGTGGTGGCGGCGGTCCAGGAGTTGAACCGTAGCCAGAATGTTGGCGCCACTCAGCTCTCCTGCAAGTCCTCCAAGATCTGGGAGCATGGCACCAGCCTCATGAATTACCTGAGGATGGTAAGATTGCCTCTGCTGGACATCATGAAAATAGACGACAGGACTGTCCACTACTTAAAGGAAAAGTTTGACATTTTGGGAAATGTGGTTATTTGCTTTCTTGAGTTCGGTGATAACATCGACTCGACTCTCTTGTCTGTACAGTAAATATTAAGACTGGAAAACGGGGGAAACAGCTAGCATGGCTCAGTCTACAAAATCGACCGACCAGCACCTCGAATGCTCACTCATTATTATATCTTATTATCTCTCATGTTATTATCTGCTGTCAGTGATAACTAGGATCTAAAATATTCAATTAACATGTAGAAAGTAAAGCGGTAACAGAATAAGTCAGAAACTAAATAAGCAAAAACACACAGGCACAGTGACCTTTTGGTTTTGTTATCGTGACGTTGCCAGGCAACTGGCACATAACCCCCATTAAAACCACAAATCAATCACAAAAGTAATTTCTACACTTAATGTTTTAATTAGTGAGCTTTAGAGATGCTGGTAGGTAGATTTTGTTACCTGTATCTGTTCCTGCTTTTTTTTTTTTTTTACGCTAAGCTAAGCTAACCAGTTGCTTTATACTTACTGCACATAAATGACAGAAACAATCTTTACATTCAACTCTCAGCAAAAGATTATATTTCCCGAAATGTCAATCTACTTTTTCAAGATCTTTCCTGTTTTTTGTGTGTTTTTGTACTTCTGTTCCTTACTTAGGAAATGGCATTAATTAGATAATGTCAGATAGCCAAGCTTGTTGAGATCTTAATGATTGCTTCACTTATGTTGCATATTAATTTGTTATTTTAGAGCCTAGATAATTTCACTGACAGCAGATAATAATGTGAAGTCTGTGCTTTCATCTTCTTTATAGATATGCTCCCTATCCACTAGGTCAGTTTATCTCGTCTCTACATTGTCTGAGAGACAATAGATAAAGATGAGCTGTCAGTGAATAAAATGTGTGATCCTATTAGGGAGAAATGGCTGTAAGTGATTGGGCTATCGAAATACTTAAATGCGGCATGTGTTTGATATCAGACTGTTTGTCTTTCTCTCTCAGAGAAAGAAGACGTGACTAATGGCTCGTCTATTGTTCCATAAATTGAAGATATCACAGCCTCGTCTTCATATTATTATTCTAAATTTGACATATTTCAAAAGGCTGATACTGAGCCAGTAGTGCTAATGTAGCCCCCCGTCATATCCATAGTATGTGCTGCTGAGAGGAAAGCATTTTTTTTTCTTTTAGAAGTGTTTTAACGTGTTGCTGTCTCTGTGTTGGATAGGTAGAATTGGATGGTCTAACAGGCCACATTGAATTCAACAGCAAAGGTCAGCGGTCAAACTATGCCCTGAGGATCATGCAGAACAGCAAGGATGGCCTAAGGCAGGTAAAGTAACTCCCAGTCTTACAAATCTGACGGTGGTGTTATCTGTTATCAACATAATCACATGCTATGGATTCAGATAGCATTAGCGCAACCTTGCTATAGCATAAAGTACATATGTGTGATATTGGTTCAAAAGAATTTACATATAAATAGTGTAGTATTTCAGATGTGACTTACACCGATTCCTCCATTTTCTCCCTAGATAGACACTGGCCATAATATATGCCTGCTATTGCTGAACACAAAGCTCTTCAGCACAGTCCTGATCTCAGTAGGGTACTACTTCTGGCAAATGTTCCAGTCGTCTTTATAGCAGTGAGTTAACTCAAGCTGGATCGTACAGCAGGGAGCCGTGATAACACTTGCTCAACTGACATCTTTTGGTCCCCATAACCCTGCTATCAGAAGTGTCAAGGAGGACAAAATTAATTTATTGGAATGCCTGTTTGAAGGTGGAAAGATGCATATTTCTATGGAAAAATAATGAAGGTTAAAACAGAAGTCAGTAGGTGTTGGCTTTGCTGCTTCTGCTATTACTGGTCTGTCTGACTTTGGATAAATGTTAGATACATATTTGAGGTTGTGATTCTTAATGGAATACAAGAACAATTAGTAATATTTTAGTTTTGTCTTACAAAATGGCTATAATATATCAGCAGGGATTTGTGTGTGGTGTTGATCAATACCAGTGACTCCAGTATTGCCTCTGTGGAAGCTGAGATTTTAAGCTTCCTACACAAGCGGTCTTGTTGTGCTCTTTCGTTTAGTGAAAATACTCTACATGCACCACAGGGCTTTGCAGTCTATGCCCAGAACCACCCTGCACAATCCCTGAAACTGGTCGCCCCTGACATCTCTTTGCCTCAGTTTCACACCAGGGAACAGATACTTAACAATTTCTTCTAAATTGAACACATTTACCAGGATTACAAGGACTGAAAGTAGTCAGTAATGAAATGTAAGTGACGAGAGGCTGTGAGCACCTTTGAGTACTATCCTGTTAATGAATGGATGGCAGAATTACTGGTGCTCTTGTGCTATGGACTGGATCAATTGCTCAGGCAGTTGTGATATTATAGCAGGTGTTTCCAATGTTTCATGTCAAGGATCCACAAATCAAAAATATCTCAGATCTCTAATATCTGTCTGAGATTTTTTTGTTTGTTGGTAATGATAGATGTACAACCCATCATCACAATAACACTCCCAGACATTCTCTTATTGTACCGATGTTTTAATAATGATTAGAGAACTGAGAACCCTCTGGCGGAGAACTGACATTTCCCTGACCCCACTTTTGGAACCAGTGACCAGGAGTTTAGCGAGGTAGTTGGAGACAAGAACATTACTTCAAATCGAAGACTGGCTGGGGAAAATCTCTGTGGGAAAAGTGATTGCCCAATACTCTCCCATCCATCAACAGTATCTCCAAATGCTCCAGTGGGGCTGAGCTGTCACCAGCAGTAAAAATCTATGGTTGATCTCCCAGGTAAAAACAAAATATAGGTTTTATGGAAGGGGAAAAGAAAGGGTCAAAGGTAAACATCAGCACACAATAGCAGAAGTAATAACTGGGTAACCCTAGGTTTCACAATATTTATCAAGATAACATCTTTTGTGAGTCACAAAACATCTTAAGCTTCCATTTTGTGCACGGATGTGTTCCGATAGATAACTGTACTATAGAAATGGGGGATAAATGAGACTATATTGGTGAACCAAGTGATGGGAAAAATGCACAAAATAAAGTAAAGAAGGAGGAAATGTGTATGGATGAATTATATTAAGTAATAATGTATTTTTGAGTTCTTCTCCCAGCCCTATTTAAAGAAATAGCACGTTGTTGTTTTCATGCCAACACAGCATTCAGTCACACTGCATAACAGTACTTGATATTGTCTGTGAGTAACAGTATTTTAAGTAGTTGTTGTTATACTATTATGAGATACAGGCAAGACAGAATGTTTGACAGCACAGAGAGGAATAACTGAGTTTAATTTGGACCTTTCAGTTGGGATGATATCCATGAAATAGGGGATTGCTTCCTGCCTGAGTGTGAGAAAAATCTTACCTAAACAACACGTAAAAGAGTCAGACAGCAGCCCGTCTGCCTTTATTAACCTTGTCTGCATCTCCCCATGTCCCCTCTTTATACTGGCACTGGGCCAGTCAAGCAGAAGGATAATGCTAGCAGTCCTAATGTGATGATTTCAACCAGAAGTAGTATAAAGCAGCCCTGCCAGTTATGTTAATGGTGAGAGGCAAGGTGTTAGACAGGGGCCAGGATGAGGGTGTTGTTTGTTTTGTTGACTAACACCTCCCGCGTGCTGTTGGGTTGGGGCTGCTTCAGCCAGGCAGACACTAGAGGTGCCGGGGCCTTGGCAGAGATAAGGAAGGTGGCTCACTGCCCACACACACACAGAGTTTAAACAGAATATTTGCAAATCAACAAATGACAAGTTATTTAAATTGTTTTGATTGGTTTAAACAGAGTAGTAGCATCAAGTCTACAACTCCCACACTAGCCAGTAAATGCACATAGAAAAAAAGAGAAAAGAACACCTTCCATTTTCTTCCATCCAACATTTTCTGGCGATAGAGAGCAATGAGGCATGTTGTACACAGCCGCCAACCTCCATTTCTCTACCCCAACTTCCACTTTCTTTCCTTAGTCGGTAGCACCCACCATCCTCTCATCCAGAGCCCTGTGGTTGCGCTATAGATCGGCTCACATGTGTGACCATCAGCTCCTTGGGGGTTCAACACTTTACAGCCAATCACTGTCACAAATTGAATTTCTCTAGCAGGCATTTTCACACATTAGATCAGTTTCCTGCTGTCTGCTCGGCCTTTCTCCGTTTTATCTATCTAGCGATATGTCTACCTGTATCTATGGCCCTGTTTACACCTGATTTGAAAATGCATTTTGGTATTCCGACACAAGTGGACAGCCGAGACACATCGCCATTTAAACCTTTGCCTATAGAGCATCTCTTGTCAGCAGAATCCAACACCTCCCTTTCCATAGGGCAAAACGATGGGCGTCCGACTTTCCTGTTATGTCCTTGTCAGTGACACGCCAGGATGCTTTAGCATTTACATAGTCAATATCCACGACGTTCCACTTCCGGGATTGCTCCATTGCCGCCGGAAATTGCGCCGGATTTCACATCGGCCGGTCGATTTCTGAGGACTATGGTTAACTGCTCCTCAGATCTCTGCAGGGTAAATCCAGACAGCTAGCTAGACTATCTGTCCAATCTGAGTGGTCTGTTGCACGACTAAAACAACCTTTAAAAGTACACATTCCACCCAAACAAGTTCCTTCCCGAGGCTATTTTGCAGACGCACCATTGCTCTGTCTGGTTCTTAGCGCCGCCCAAGACGATTGTGATTGGTTTAAAGAAATGCCAATAAACCAGAGCACGTTTCCCATCCCGGAATGCTGTGTGGACTAGCCAGACTAGTATTTACACTACAAAATGTGGTCACCTCGGCAACTGGTTTGAGTGATCGGAACACTATACATCTTTGTGGCTGTTTACACTTGTATTTAGCACCGTCCACTTGTGATCCGATCGCCCAAGACGCATTTTAAAAGTGTAGACAGGGTCTATCTGTCGATCTGTCTATTTGTCTGCCTGTCTGTCTATTTAGTCACCATCACGGGTTGTTTTCTGCATTACTTTATAACCTAATGAATAATGAGTCATAATGTCATTGGATGTGCTTTGCCTTTGCATCTTTAATGCAACTATTAGCTGTGACCAGAGTATGAAATCATTGGTTGTGCTTGAATGCTAACGATTTGAAAAAGTAATTCATAATGTATTTATACAACAAACCTCCACATCTGTAATTGTGAGAAACAGTGAGTCTGCACTGGTTCTCTGCCTGCTAGTTTAGGACACTGCAGCAAGGACTTCATTAAAAAAACAAACAAAAAAAAAAACATATCACACAGGTTCTAGACAACTTTAGGATTGATGTAGTGTAAAAAATGTTGGGGCTGCTCAATTATTAATGCTCTGCATTCAGAACCTTAAATCAGAAAACTAGATACTGTTCTTTTTATTTCTTTTCTTTGAAATATTCATTACTGAATTATTGAAAAGTGCATATTGACCAAGTGTGGTCCGATGCAAAATTCATCACAATGATATAAAATATGCTATAAAATAATCTGAAACAAATCCAGTAATTGCTATAACCTTGAAAACAACCATTTCAGATGACAGTTCAGCCAGTTAGCCTAACTTATTTCCAGAATATGATGTGGCTACATTACGCAAAAATCTTTTATTTGTTCAGTTTTGGCAGGCAACGTAAATTTTGCAGCTGCTCCTGTGCTGGCAGCCAGGTAGGCCAATGATGATGGGGTAAGAAGTTGGCATTGCATTGTCCGTGCTCTGGCCGAGGCTCTACTGGTACCTGTAACCAACAACCTACAGTGGAGGCAAGAGATGCAGGTGGACACAGAGAGAGAGGAAAAAAGAGAAATGAGGGAAGAGGATGACACGCAGAAAATAAATGAGACAGAAAGAGTGTGCAAGAGAAAAATAGGATCGAAAGAAAAGAAGCAAGGACAAAGCTATACAACTATATTATTATATATAATAATATTTCTGCATTTCAAATATCAGCTGGGGCTTTTTTCTTTTCTTACTGCACTGGTTTAGCTGTCACCACATCTTATACTTAAGGCAGCAACATTGACCTTCACTTCTATTACGTGTTGGAATGACTAATCATATTAAAGGTTAGTAATAGGCTGTAATCCTCCATATCCGTTTGCTATGGCTATTCACTAACCAGTGTAATGAGCTAGATAAAGGAGACTAATACGAAAAACTATCTTGGCTTGTGTGTGCGAATGTGAACGTGTTTCTGAGTGTATATTCTCCAGATGGTGTGAACACCAGGGGTATGCTCTAAAAACAGTATTATTCCAGATATATACAGATGGATAATATAACTCAACCTGTTCCTCTGAACGCGCAGACTGCATTCTCCTCTTCAGGAACATCAAAAGACGGAGCAGTTTTCTTAACTCACACTCTTGTTGCTAGAATGGATTACACATTTTCTGTTTTGGGGGGATCAGAAGTATGAGAGTCACTTTATTGTGATACTTGGCTGTGGCAGCTGTAGGACCGCTGACTGATCAATCTGACATAAGTTCACAGTGTGTATATGCCGCCGTGTGCCTGTGTGTGGTCATCTGCATGTATGCTTTTATGTTTACACTTTTAGTTTGTGTGTGTGTGTCAGCGCTTATGTGTGTGCATTGATGGGGTTGGTGCCAGCCCCCACTGCCTGCCTCTTGGCTCTTCACACAATCACACACAATAAGGCCACCAACATCTATGCATGTTTAACAGAAGCACAAGTCTTTTCCAAAACAATCATTGCAGCCTGGCAGCCAACCGCACAATAGCACAAACCATACTGACAGAGCAGTCCAGCCTCTGGCCTCAGTGGACTGGCCCTCATTTTCTGCATGGATCTCATTGACAGCAGAACGCCTGTTAATGGAGGAAGCTGTAAAATTAGTAATTATTGCAGTTTGGGGTAGGCAAGCTGTTGCCTGTTACAGCGCTTGGCTCTGTTATTTGACAGTGTGTGAGAGTGCAGAAGAGAGGGTGCTATGTAAGCTGCATCAGCATGCTTCTCTGTTTATGTATATTTGTGTGTGTGTGTTTGCATGCACACACACACGTGAGTCTCTGTGCATTGCAGGGGGCTGCAAACACTCTTGGCCAACTCCTGGTGAGAAGGGAATCACTAATTAAGTTTTATAATGGAGGCACTTAATCACAGTTTTGGTATAGAAACCAACTGAAAAAGAGAAGAAAGAGAAACAACTTAAAAAGAGAGGATTTTTACGGCTACAGAGCAGGGAGCAGGTTATAAGTAGGTTACAGCAGGACACGCTGGCCAGAAGTGGAAAAGGCCGACTCCAGCATGACTCAAAGCAAATTGTTCTCAATAATGAGTCTACAGGTGCTTTGAAAAATGCTTTGCACTAGAATAGATTTGGCTTTGTCGAACTGCCATAGCTGTAAAACAAAGGTCAAAGAAGCATGAAAGAATCCCCAGTGACTGGGACTTACAGCACCGTAGTTGTTCCTGAAGGTGCACATTTTCTCTCACTTTGTTTTATGCAATCTTCAAACTCTGCTTCCCTGATCTGAAAACTGTGATGCAATCAACATTACTTGAAATCATGTTTTTTTTCCCTATTACTTCCACTGAAGTAATAGAAATCCCTCCCTGGGTGAATGTGCAAGCTGCCTAAACAACCCCTGGCAGATTTATTAAAATAGAAAGAAAGTGTCCCAACTCATTCCTTTTTATCAGGGTAGATAATATTTGCTGCAGCATTACTAAGAACGAATTACTTAAATACAAAGAACTGATTAGGTTTCTGGCTCAGGTAGAGAATGTTATAGCCATGTTTGACACAGCAATCAAATAAATTTAGATTATTTTGTCTCATTTCCCTATTCCATTTATTCGGCCGCCACAGCCCAAACCATTTGTTCATCTGATGTAAATAAACAGGAGCTTTGGTTGCAGTACACTTTCTTTAACCTTGGATGTTAATTTTTTAATGGCGTCTTCCTCCCACATTTTAGTCCCATGTTCTTATTTGTGTGCATTTGTATGTCCCCATGGTGAATCTTTGTGAAGAGATGCCCTAGTACACCCTTTCCAATTTTCTGAATTATCATTTTTTAATAAACTTTAGTCCCCAGGTGTCCTTGTGTCAAGGTCTTCAGAGGTGGAGCCGAAGAACAGAGGTGGTGTAGTAAAAGGGGACCCTTATTATACTCATCTGCTTTCCCATATCTGAGGGAACGCTGAGTGCCTGGAATATCTTAGACATATACACACACACACACACACACACACACACACACACACACACACACACATGCACTGCATGGGCACCACTTCAATTTGCAAAAGATTATTTGAGCTGTGTTATTTACACAAGACTCCCTCTAGTTAAAGGGTGAATGTGCTCGTTCTTTCTCTTTTAGATTGGATTTATTTATTTCCTGTCAGCGCTGCTCCTACGTTTATTACAACAATCTGCTTTTTCCTTCCCCTCCCTTTTTCTTTACTACCACCCTGTCTCTGGGAACACTATTACTCTAGCTGCCCCCTCTGCTGCGGATGCAGATGCACTCAATTCAATTTCTCTCCGCTGCTGCAATGTGAGGGAAAAAGGGAGGGAAGGGACAGGTACAGCGAAGTAGAGGGGCGGAACAAAAAGGGGAAAATGGAAGGGGATGAGAGGTGTGGGTTGGTGCACAGCAGGTTGACAGATTCAAGATTGCCTCCACCCTTTTCCTTTCCTTGAAGGACATTATCATAGGAACCCTGTGTAGCTCAGCTCAGCACACCACGACATGGCTTGGATCTCTTTCTCTGCCTCAGGCTCCAGCAGAGATGAGTACATCTTAACCAGGTCTAATACGCAAGAGCTGGTGCTTGAGCTACTGCCGCTAAGGTTAGAGTAAGTCGAGACTGAGGCAGCCTCTGATCTCCACCAGCTGTGCAGTTTGAACATATTTCAATCTTTGACTGTGTGTGTGTGTGTGTGTGTGTGTGCGCGCGCGCGCGCGCGCGCGCGTGTGGGAGAGAGAGACGGTATTAGAGGGAGAGTAAGTAGTTTTCTGTGTTACAGCTGTGTAATTGCAAACAAATGCAAATAATTACAGCAAGTTTTACATCGTAAGAGGTGGCAGTTTTAATCAGATGTAAAGGTGCTCCAGATGGCCTCCTAAAACAAGGTGTTCTGGTGTTTCACATCAATTGTGCAAATTGAGTTTTCCCATTAATCATTTTAAATGTGTCTCTTTATCAAGGTCAGGATTTACTTTAATAGGGGCTCATGGCAAAATTGTCATATTCATTCATTCATTCATAAAACGCCAGTGAAATTTAGAATCTGTGAGGAAAATGCCCCTGATATTAGTCAACAAAGGACGTACCCATGACAAAGGGTCAGTTGCAGACAAAGAGTAGAATGGAAAACTGCTATTTGCCAGCAGGGGAAAAGAAATTGTTGGGGTATAAATTCTGTGTTTATTTGCCAGTATGAAATGCAGCTGTATTATTTCACAGTTAAATAAAATTATCCCTGAAAAGTTGCACAGCATCTTTGAGGATCAGATCAAGGGACATTAGAGCCTGCTGGAAAACGACTTCTTCTCTTCCCTGGTTCTTAATGTAGTGTTTTATTTTATGCTGAGTTTTATCTTTTGTTATCCATATCCCGCTAACAATATTCAAAAGCTCATCAGGACTGAGCGTTCCAGTTTCATTTTGTTGTTAGTATTATACTGCCGTAGATAATGTGTGTTTGAGTTTTTATGTGCACTAGCATGTGTAGTTCATGTTTCCAGCCACTGGAACTGCAGAATGTCAGACCACATTTACTTCTGAGGATCATCCATTAAACACGGTTTCTCTTTCACCTTGTTTATGTGCCATCTTCTTTTTCCCCCATTTCTGCTCACTTCATTGTGGAGACTGAATGCTTTGTGCTTTTCCAGCAGGGAATTTAGACTTTGGAATCAAATGCCTGGAAGCCCAAATTAAAAGTGTGAATTCAGTATCATCTTTTCTATCACTTCCTCAAGCAACCGTTTGCATTCTCGCTTCATTTTTTTTATGTTCAGTCCTCCCTAGGGTAGCTCCTTCTTTTAAGTTGCTTTAATCTCTCTGGTGTTAGTGATGCTCTATGTTCAGCGCCAGTGTTGGGCAAGTTACTTCCAAAATGCACTTATACATTATAGATTACTAGTTACTGTCATTTGAGAGTTATTATTTATATTACAATATTACTGTCTCTGAATTGTATTGCTTTACACTACTTTTGCATTACTTTTTAGTTACTTTCACCTAAATAACAGCGGAAGTTTGATTTGGCAGCTAGCTTGTGAATTTCACTACCGGCTCAATAAAGTCTCCTCTTTATCCACTTTAATACATCATAGAGTATTCATAATATTATGCATAATTAATATGAATATGCAAAGTAACTAAAGCTATAAAAATAGAGAAGTAAAATGTACAATAGGCAAGTAGGAGAAAATGAAAATACTCAATTAAAAGTACAGTTGTATTTAAGTACAGCATAGTTACTTTCCAAGGCTGATAAAATGCAATGATATGTACATGTAGCAAGCCTAAACATTAATTCCCGACATGTTTCTATCTGTCAGCAGCTCGGACACACTGCTGTCCGCGCTGACGTACCGTCACCTGTTGGGACATAGATGTTGTCCCTACCGTCTCTGGTTCTGGCTTTGACCACGCAACATGGGAACCATGTAAACCTTGTTTTTTAAAAAGTGTTTTGATGCAGGAAACTGTTATATAAAGTTTAGTTACAGCAACATGCCCTCTTGCTAATGTCAGTAATGCTCAGTTGCAAAGCACTGGATCAGTTTATGAACAGCTTTGTCTCCTCCGGTTTATTGCACACAAAGCTGTCTCTGTTATGAGTTAAATGTCCTTAGTGCTGCAGACAGATCTGGAGGTCAGAGAAGCTATGCATTTTGAGAAGAAACGTCTTGTCTGCTAGCAAAAGACTCAAGTCACTTTTATTAGAATTCTTCTCTATACACTTTCATTTAATTTACTTGAATTCAGATGAATACCAATCACAAGTGATACATTTAATTAAATGCATTTCTTTTGAAGTAAAATTATGTCTGGCCTACGATGAATGGGTTTGATACTGAATATACAGTAAGACCTTGTGTAAGACCAACATGGGCATGCATATACTATGTTAATATTAACTGACTTGGTGTTTTTTTTCTCTGAGACTCACACACACTGACACAGTCATTTCCAGCGGGGATGTAACAGACTGTGTCAGCTGCACGAAACGGCTGTTGATTTAAATTTGGTGGACTAGGGGGAGCTGGGCAGCGTTGCTTACAAGACATACATATAAGACATAGATCTTTTGGCAAATCCCCCCTTAATACCTCTCGGGACTTTTTTTCTTGCATCTTGACCAAGATTCTCTCAAAACCTTGGAGGAAATCTTAAGCTAGTTGAAGACAAGGTTTAAACTACCTTCTCCTGAGTGTATACAAAACATGTGTTACACATATTGGAGGCATTTTGTGGCACCAGTCAAAGCAAGGCATATTGAATTGTAACCAATAACTTTGCATAAGAAATAAGAAATTAATGCAATCCTACTGAATCATCAGCAATCTTCTCAAAGTTATCTTCCCTGGGCTGAATCTCCGTCAACATATTGAAATGCATATTGAGTTTGTCGAAGCAGCGACTCACATCACTAGTCTACACACACCGGCATCCTTTGTGTGTCTCTAGTTCTCTTTGTTTGGTCTCTCAGAGACGTACAGCAGTCCCCTTTCCTCTTTTGTTTTTCTCAGTTTGCGCTTTGCAGGCTGGAGATGGGGAATAGATCAAAAGCAGAATGGATGAGCTGTTTTGCAAGATCCCCCAGTCTTAACGGATTTCAAGGCTGGGTGAGACTATGGGTTGTGTGTGTGTGTGTGTGTGTGTGTGTGCACGCACGTGGTTGCGTACGCATGGGTGCGTGCGTGGTTATATGATATGTACATGCAAATTTATGTGTATGTGCGTGAGTGCCTCGGTGCCTGCAAGTTTGCGTCTGTGTTTCTGTTTTTATCAGTCTGCACAGTGCACCCTTGAAACCCCACCAAGACTCTCGATATAATGAAGCTACAGAACAACCATAAATGCAGTGAAACCTTAAAGGTATTGTTTTATTTGTTCTTTCTTCTGGGTAAAGACAGGTTCATACTCACACTTTGTTCTACCAGCCATCTTGTTAGATTCTTTAAAAGATTCCCATTTTATATCACATTAATTGTTATCGTTTTATTATTATTTTAGAACTTAAGTGTCAACAAAACACTTACATTTGATCTACCGTAGCACACTGTACAGTCTTTTACGTTAGCTTGGCTCAAATGTATGCATGGGAGTAATAGTAACAAAAAAACAACATGTCTATAGACAAATTAAAAAGATATAAAAGAGAATAAAGCAAAACTTAGCATATACAATGCAATGGTCAAGCAAAAAGTAATTCTTCTAGCTGAGCCCACTCACAGCCTCCCCACATATGATCTGATCATGAATGCAATTCTGGCTGTCTGACATGATGATATGACAACATCTAGAGCAGCTAAACAAATGACTGTATAGAGATGGACACCACTACACTATCCACACAGTAATTATTTTACCTGCTGTAGATGTTGTCACATCATCATGTCAGACAGCCATAACCCCTAATGTTGTAGCAATTCATATCACTTATCTTCATACTACACTTTCAGATGAGTGGAGAGCTGGAATAGAGTTGTCAAGTCACAAATCATAAATTCACCTCAAGGGGTTTTACAATCTGTACAGCATACAACACCATTTATCCTCTTGAAATCTCGAGTCGGATAGACAACTTACCCCCCCCCCCCCCCCCCAAAAGGATAAGGATTGGCCGGAGGAGATGAGCGTGTTGGAATTGGAACACACCCCTAAAGCTCTTGCTCTGTCCCCAGTGTTTAGAGAATGTCTCCACTAACATAGTCGCTAGAGATGAAGACATTTGGACAGTCTGTACAGTCAGTAGTGCACAGGCTGAGCAGGGACTGTGACTGCGAGGGCTTCCATTGTTGCTTTCTACTCTAGAACATGCAGCGCTGCTTTGAAGATCTGCTCTGACAGCTGAAGACCTTCTCCTCAACCCAGAGTTTGAGTCTTATTACAGGGATTGAACAAGCTGTGCCATTATTCACCATAATGCCAAATAATGTGTGCTAATTACTAGATCGCAAATAACATGATTTATTTGTGTGTGTGTGTGTGTGTGTGTGTGTGTGTGTGTGTGTGTGTGTGTGTGTGTGCGTGCGTGTGCGTCTGTGTGTCTGCGTCTGCGTGTGTGTTCAGAAGTAACAAACACAGCACAGTTTAGACTTTTATGGAACAACAGTTTTTAAAAGTGTAACCGGGTCAACTTTTCCACGCTTGCTTTCTTCCACTGCCAGGGATGAGAGACTTCTTGACCACCAGTAAGTAATAGCAAGAAACCACAAGTCTGTAGCTCATTTTTCTTCAATCAGCACTAGAGTCACGACTGTGTGCTTTCCCCAATCCTCTCTTTACTATATGGCAGTGCCAACCACCTACACCACCACCTGTCTGTCTAGCCCCTGAAGTTTGCCTACGACGCCACCCTGATTAGTCTCATTCCTACTGATGATGAGTCATACCAGAGAAAGCTTCAGTAAAAAGAGAGTCCATTTTTCCCACTCACTTCTCCATAGAGAAAACATTCATAACAGTCACACACAAACACACACTAATACAATGTCTTTGCTCGTCATTTGTACAATGTGATCATTGTGAGGCAGAGTGGGTGCTGTCTAAATATAACTACCCTCTGTTTGGTTTTAACCGGGCGCCAGCTGCTGATTCAACCGGTGGTAATGTCCGCTGATGGGTAAAAACTGCATCTACTTCAGCATATTTTCCTTAAGCTGAGTTGGCATAACGTTGCTATAAGAGCAATAAAAGTCCATCCCCAGAGGCCTTTTTTTTGCTTCATCATTTTGCTTCTGCAATTCACACGGCCACAAACAGACATGCACACATACAAGCATACAGAGAGGAAAACACACAACAAACAAACACACACACGCGCACACACACACACACATTTCTGTCTCGACTCAGACTCATTTGCACCACCTTGACACCTGAATGCTTTAGCCTTGGTGTAAGTGGGCTGTATGACATTATGCTTGATAATGGTAGCTATGCTTCTCTCATATATGATGGATGCGTCTGTCACAGTGCCGTTCCGCCACACCCTATTGGATACGGCATTTTTCTGACAGGAAAATCAGCCAATCTTGACGCTTCAATGAGCAGCCTCCCTAATCTTTTCCTTGTGCTGTAATTCCAGGTTGCAGAATGAACCCTGGGTAATCCCTCACAGGGTGCGTCGTTGCACTTGTTGTCACTTTCCCCGTCTGTCTCTCTCTTTTTCCACGCTCTCTTTCTCTTTCTCTTTATTTTGCACTTGCATAAACTCTCTCTCTCTCTCTCTCTCTCTCTCTCTCTCTCTCTGTCTTTTCTGTCTCTCAGTTGCTGTCTCTTTCTCTTGTTCTCTCCGCCTGATGTTCTGGCTCCCTAGCTGGCTGCTCCTCACACTTTCTTATTGATTTTTTTTTTCCGTTCGCCAGCCTCACCGCACCTACTCAGTAAGTGTTTGACATTCCCCTGCATATTTCTCTTTCTCTCAGTCATTCCTTTTGCTCCTTTCCTATTCCCCTCTCTCTTATTATACCTTATTCGTCCTCCTGCCTTCACCTCAGTAAAACAAACAGAGCACAGTACTCATCAACAGTCTGAACTTTGTATTTGTTTCCTAGATTCAGTGGTTGTACTGCACATAGTTTATTGTTGTATTGTAATTGTATTGTAATTGCAGTGTGAATACCAAATTAATGGTACTGCAAATGAGAAACATCAAGTTACAGCTATTTATGTTGTGTACCAATACAGTCTGGTATTTGGCAATATGCAGCTTCCTCTCTCCATGATACAAGCTTCTATTAGATTCTTGAGTAATATAATATATAGTAATTAGGTTTGACACTTAAGAGTTTGCATTCTGTGCTCCAAGGGAACTGACATGTAAGATCATTGATGTTTCTTTTCTGACCATTAAATTAATGGCAACCATGTTGCGGTCGGATTAATATTTCATCAATTTAATTAGTCTTGGTGTCTCTCCAACTTTTAGACACTCTGTTGTCATCTTTTCATCCTTTTTGTGTTTTATAATGAGTAGCCTCCCATTTTTATTGCTCAAATCAATAATTGCAAGTATAATTCATTGCATAAAGTCTTACAAAGAATAATTACAGCATTAAAGGTTTTCAGTCTATTTGATAAATGTCACGGTGTGTTTGCTCCCGAGCGTGCTTTCCTGCTTACATTAGCTGATATATACATCTTCCTTCCTGTTAGTCGGGGTGACTCACAGACAGAACAGCTCTATTTTCTCCCCCTCCCAGCTTAGAAAGAGTTGACGGCAAGGCCACCAAAGGGCCAGTTCCTCCCCCGCCAGCACATGCTTCTTCTCTCTTCCTGCTCACAGCCCCCTCATCTCCCTTCTCCCTCGCTCTCTCCACATCCTTTTCCTGGGTAGGAGTCACAGTGCCACCCCCTCCCATTACTCTCTCAGTCCCCCCCATGCTCAGACCTCTGGTGACACCTGCTGAGCCCAGCCAAGCCACAGACTCCCACCTCCCAGCACCTCCACAGGCACTGACAACTGATTGTGTACGCTGATTGCTGAACACCATATTTCCCAGGTACCTTTTTGGTCGTGCCACAGTATTTTCACATTTTCTCCCTCTCTGTTACTTGAGGCCGTCATCAGCAGAGTGTGGAGTGTGTTGTTCAGGGGGTTTGGGTAGCTATAGTCTATTTGTGAGCAAGGTGCTGTTTCTCCCAACAAGTAGACCAGAGGAAATGGGAGGCAAGATCCTTTTGATCATATACTCTCAAAGGAAATCTTTGATTCCGGGAGCTGTCTCTTCCTTTTTTTATATCTCGCATCATAATTCATCAAGGAGAGTTGTTAAACGGCTTCCAAATGTAGGCACTGATCAACATGAATGGGTTCTAATCTCTTGAGAATTTTGTCAATTTAGCCTTGAAACTAACTAAGACTAAGATTGGAGAGCTTTGTTTACTGTGTTTTTTTTTTCATATCAGACTTCAATCACTGATCCTCTAACAGTCTGTCCTCTCCCATCTCTAACCATTATTAATACTGCTAAAACCCTTTTCTAATGTGGCTGGGTTAGCTCAGTTGGTAGAGCAAGCGCACATATATAGAGGTTTACTCCTCGACACAGCGGCCGTGGGTTCGACTCCGACCTGCGGCCCTTTGCTGCATGTCATTCCGCTTCTCTCTCCCCTTTCAACTTCATCTGTCCTGTGGAATTAAAGGCCTTAAATACCTACAAAAAAAACCCTTTCTATCATGTAATCAGAGAACTCATTCAAGTGACACGGTTTAAATCACACCAACAATGTATCAAGGCTAAATTAGATGCCATATTTTCTCATTTATTCCTCCTATATAATATTCATAATGGAGGGAGGTTGATTATTATGATAATGGATATTATTTCTCTACAGTCTTCTAGACAGGGGTGGCAATGCTTACATAATGAGGTAGATTACAGAGTTTGCACGTAAATGACAACAAAAGAGTGTTTTGAATTGTCATAATTTCTCACTGAGCCTCACAGGTTGTTTATAGGTTAGCATATTTCATGAAAGGCTGAAATCGCTGCCTTTTTTTCGAACTCGTTTCCATATCAGTGAGACACGCTGTAATATTAGCAGGAACACAATGGGCAGGATGACCTCAAGTTCTTAAAATACTCCTCATATGTTAAATCTAAACAGGAGAAAAGTTACACAAACTAATCAAAAGAAACATTTTGCATATTTTCTTGATCATGCTTTATCTCGAGGTTATCTTCTATGCCAACACATAAAGCAACTTTGTTTGTTTGTTATTGACATTGAAATTGTGTGTTTGTGTGGCAGCTGCATAAATGAAATTATAGCTTGTGAGGCCACCATCATAAGGAAAGTAAAATTGTTTTGCTGATAGTTCTGCCTGTGTTGTCACCAGAGTCACATACAGTAGCTCTTACATTATAATCGCCGGCAAAAAAAAGGTCAAAGCTCTGTTGTCATGTCACAACTAACAAGTTTTACTGAACATCGTTGCATTTTTCACTGTATTGTATCCAGTACTTGCACGGATTTTAATGAGCTTCAGGGTTGCAGAATTTTCCCAACCATTAGAGGAGCCGTCTAAATTATACAAGGTCAGAGCATACAAATCACCAAGGTTCTTTCTCTTTCTATGGCATTATGGTAAAGTGGAGGTGAGTGAGAGGAATATGTACCTGAAAGTAGCAAGATGCAAAGTAGATTTTTCGAAATGCTCGTGTCTGCAGAGTCATCATGGTGTTGGGGATTGAAAAACTTGGGTCGAGTATAATAAATGAAGAAACAGGAGATGGCAGAGACAGATTGAATGGGGATGGGAAGAAAGACACCATGTGAGGTGGAGGTGTGAATCCCCACTCGAGCTGTAATGGAAATGAGAATGTGGCTCTGCGCCACAGGATTTGCCGGTAATTGGTTTAATGAATGCATTCTGTTGCCTCTGATTGAACACATGCCCTGTGTTTGCTACTCAAGGAGCCACACACACACATATTGTCTTTCTCACTAACTCTCACTATCTCCTTGTCTCATAACATGGTGATCTGTCCACTGCTTTCTCTCTGTCTTACGCTGTCTTTTGTGCAGGTCATACTGATTGTCCTTTCGAAAAGAGGGAGGCAATTAAGTTCCATATTGTTTCTATCAGCCTTTTCCAGCTGATGCTGATGATGTGTGTGTGTGTGTGTGTGTGTGTGTGTGTGTGTGTGTGTGTGTGTGTGTGTGTGTGTGTGTGTGTGTGTGTGTGTGTGTGTGCGTGCGTGTGTTTGTGTGCTCTCTTTACAGATTGGCCTGTGGCACTCTGAAGATGGACTGTCCATGGAGAGAAAGCTTCGATCAATTAATGTGACGGACACCCTCTTCAACAGTACTCTTACCATCACGACAATATTAGTAAGTACCACTGTATGCACGCTGATACGCACACATCAACAGTAGACCGTGTCATTGTATTAGCTTAACTCCTCGGCTGATCTACATGTGGCTGACATTCTGTGGTTGACAGACAATTACCATATCAAAAACCCATTTTGAATTTTCAGATCCAAACTCAGTTCCTCTTGGGATCAGAGGAACTGCTGCTGAGCGATTGTTTTGCCCTGAGTACTTCAGATGTGGCTACATCACAGTGCATCAGCAGGAGCTAATAATTCCACATGTCAGACATTCTCAGCCTCTGTTGTAAATATAGATCCTGTGAGTGCTAGTTCTTACTGCCATCACTCTGCTACCTGTTACAAGGGATGCAGTTTTTAAGCAATTTCCTTAATCACCTGCCATGTTAATGATCAGTGATCTATGAATCCTTAAAATCTTATACTAATACAAACAAACAGTTGACTTTTAAACACAATTAAAAAAAGTGAATTATTTAAACAAGATTTTCTTAAAAGGAAACACAGTTGCTGCTCCTGCTCTGCCTGTCGTTATTTAACAAGTGGCCAACAAAATTCAAATGAGTAAGCATAATGACATGAATAATTTAATGGCTTTATTGAAGGACAAATTAGATGACACTAAACACGTAGGGCACCTTAAACATCTCATTAATAAAAAGGGCTATAAAGGTTCAATATGCTTCAATCAAAACTAGTTTGTACAATGTTTTGCCCAAGCACGTCTTAAAGTGAAAATGTTTAGAGCTGCTCCAAAGGCCACACTTAAAAGTGGGGCAAAAAGCCTACTGTCACAGTCTCCTCCTGGCTGCCTCCCACTGCCTTCCCAATCTCTCTCCAAGAATTCTGTTCTTTGTGCATGTTTTTGTAGTCTCAACGTATTGAATTGTAAATACAACATGGGGATAACAGTGGACCCTTTCAGACAAAGGCATTTATGACGTTATCACTCAGTTCTTCATACCAAAAAAGTTGGAAGTAGTTGTGCAAAGAATCAGAGAGCTTAAGAAAGAAGTTCAAATATGGCATATTTTCTCACTGATTGCTGCATAATGTGGCCGTGCTTGTCGGATGTCATGTTCAGAAAAAAAATATATGCAGCCCTCGAACACCAGAAAGGTGCGGGGGAGGAGGATTCAGATGCTGGTTGATAACCTGACTGCACTTTGTTTAAAGCATATGGACCCTTATAGCCTCTACATGCCTCCAGATATATTTTATTCATTAACATATTAACATGATCAGTGGTGAGTCATAAGCTGTTCACTGTGACTCCTTCTTGATGAAAATGTTGAAGAAGAATAATTTAGGCCCGGAATTTAACAGCAGTCACACACAGCCCACGTATACTGTAACTTTTGTTCTGTTTACTTTTATGATGGCCATTCTCATGTCTCAATTATGTCTCATGAGTTGTTTCAATTTGTGGGTTGATACCATTTGTTACAGAGATTTGGTGCAAAATATAACAATTTTTGACCCATTAAGAATTGATACAGATTGTTAGAAATCCTTCGTAAATACCACATTAGGACACCAAGACCTTGAGGAATACCTTTGAAAATCCATGCTGTGTTTTGGTATCAAAAACATTTGACATTTGGAGATTTCATACATTATATTTGAAGAATTGCATTTTTTTGCAATTCGATGGTGAGCACTTATGTTCTGGAAACTGCTCAGAAACCCACTTATTGTCAATATACATAGGAAAGCCATACATACCTCTGAATGCCCTAGGTCTCAAGGTTGTGATTGTAAAGTTCCATGAGGCTGTGATTATCCTTGAGGTCACAACTGATCAGTTTATACAGTGAGGTCAATTTAAAAAAAAATGGTTCAGCTACAATGAAATAGCTACTATGGGGACTAACATCACACATAAATGCAAATGGGATCATTGAATCCACAATAGTCCTAGCTTTCCAGTCATACCCAATTCATGCAATTCCAAGACTGTTTTGGGACCCCAGTATGCAGAAATATTCAAATACACCATTTTAGAGTAGGCAAAAAGAACACATTTATACTGCATTAAAAACTGCATATTTTTACCCAAACTGCATGTGTTTAGCATAAATAGGGAGACTCATATAATTTATAATTTTCTATGATTATGACAATAGCTTCATTTTAGAGCCTGCTACAGCCTCCTAAAGACAGTAATATCGGCCGAAATCGCCGGCTGTCCCAGGGGTCTCTAACAGTTAACACTGGTCTGACACTCCGGGCCAATCAGCTGGCTAGGCCACAGGGAATTCCCCCGGTGCTCCTGATGGCCAGTCCTGGCCTGTTGCAAAGAAGGAATGGTAAACTTGTCAGATGAAAAACTGACTGAACTCAATGACCTGTAACCTCTAACGAGTCTTCAAGGAAAGCAACAGCTTTCATAGTGCCATTCATGTCATATTTTGCAAAGCCAGTCACAGCGTGCCGCATCACAGTTGTATAGTTAATATATTCTTGACTGGTCCAATTCTTAACAGTGATTAATTGCTCAGTAATTAATTAGCTACCTGTTTTAATTAGTAGAGCAGATGTGTCAGGAATTTTCAAAACTTGTGAGAAGAATATAATACTGTTCATAAGTTCAACTTCTCTGTTTTACAGTAGCTTTGATATCACATCATAGGTGATAAATGGATTCATGTTGGAACTACATAAAACCATTCATATTTTTAATCAGCTGCATTTGACAAATGGCTTTTCCTTATCCCTTGATACACACAAACACACAGACGGTCGCACACACAAACCTGTCACTCGCCCAGCTCCTCCTCTTCGCTGATGAATCAGACGATAAGACACAAAGTAGCTTGTAAGCAGAGACAATTGGCCCAATGTGTTATTTTGAGTGGTTGGCTTATCTGCTGCGGAGCCGTGAGAATGAGGGAACGACATATTGCCATATTTTGCCACTGAACAACTCACTGGTCTCATTGAGATTCAGATGGAACGGTTCATTTCAGGCAGGAGGGAAAGGAAAGGGCGCGAGGGGAGGATAGAGGTGTGTGTGTATGTGTGTGTGTGTGTGTGTGTGTGTGTGTGTGTGTGTGTGTGTGTGTGTGTGTGTGTGTGTGTTGAGGGGGAGTACAAATAAGACAATATTTTCACAACAGAAAGAGGGTGTGAAAGAAAGAATTGGCCGAGTACCGAGCTTTGATTTCACTTTGGAGATATAGAGTCCCCGGACCAAACTTCGGAAGCCACCAAGGAGCAATTTTCAGTGCCTATCACAGCTCATTCATCATGGTGTGATTGCCGTGTCGCTGTTATCTCGCTTGCGGGCGGCAGACGAGCCGCAGCTGAAAGCCTCCATAAGAATTCCTTACCTGTAGCACTGGCCTGTGAGACTGTGTGTGTTTGTGTGTGATTGCACTAGCACTTACGGTATTTATGGATGCTTTCTTCCAAGCATTTGTGTGTGTATGTGCAGTGTGTGTATTTGTGTGTTTGTGTGCACTCTTGGCATGTTCACCTGGCCTTTACAGGGCAGTTTCATTACACCAACACATGGCCGTCATCTTCTCACTTCAATTTCACAAACTGCTCTAAGGCAGTCACAGTGGCAGTCACAGAATTGATTATTATTTTACTGCAAGGCCACAAACCACATATTTGTAATCAGTGGTTGAGTTTGTAACAGGCACTGTTTAGGTCTTAGTGAAATAATGTTTTTGTAGCCACACTGATGTAATAGAAAAAGCCCATGCTTCCTCAGGATAAAATTATCTTGGTTGTGTTGTCCTAAATCATGTGTGGTATTGTGGTGTCTTTCTATTCTGATATACAGTAGCTTGCCAAGCAGTAGAAAGAGTAATCTGTTTTATTTCTATATTTCTTTTAGTAAATTCTGATCTCAGGTGATTTGTGATTGTGTAACTGCTGGTTTTTAAAGCTATATTGTTTAAGAATTTCTCCCATCTAATGAAATTTCTCCCATCTAATGAAATTGTATATGACAACCAACTGAATATTACTTTCTAGCCCCTCCCATTCCGAGCCCATTTTAACTCCTACGGTGGCCATATTATTCCAAGAAGTACGACTTTGTCCGTGAGTGCTCCTTCCAGTGTAATAATAGTTTTACGTTATTTTGGTACCATTTCATTGCTAACATCAGCTATCAGGTTCCCAAACATATGCAAGCTAATGTTAGTAAAGTATCAGTACTATCGTTATTCTGTATATTGTATGAGATTGTAAGGCAATGTTTACAGCGTAGGAGAGAAGCAACGGAGGTTTGTGTTTTTAATATATTTCTCTGAGCAGTATGAACAATGTCAATGAAACCGAAATTATCTCTTAGTACCTCCATCATTTACACGCAGCTGTTCTAGCTGTAGCTAGTCTGTGTTACAACTCCATTACGTGAGTTGTCTGCCAGGGAAATCACGACACATATGATTACGTTTATGTTACAAGGTAGACAATCATTTTTCATCATTGACGCGAGGAAAAGTATCCTAGACGTCGTTCTAGCGTTATGCACAACCATGCTATAGTTAGCCAAGCAACTATACAACTTCAAACACACAAATAGGCAGAATTACCTGTCGAGAAGAAAGCAGGCAACTTCAGCGTCCCTTTTAAAATCCTTGCTCCTTATGAGCTCTTTCCATCTTGGAAAAGCCACTCCAATATTAACTTTGGTCTTGTTGCTTTGCCTGTCGCGTTGTCGTTTTAATTCTCTTTTTAACTTCCTTGGCGACTCCGTTTCATGTTCTCGAGAATAGGCGCAAACCTCAATTTTCAACAGGCTTTCAAATCTGCCGGCAGTCACGAGTAATCTCCCACTGGCATTCGTCACGGTGCCACTAAGTGTAAAAGCGCAAAAGGCAGAGGTATGTCCCTCTTTGCCTAATGTATTTTAAAGATGGAGGCGCAACATGGCTGCCGCCATTCGAGCGACTCGCTCGTATGTATTCTGAATGATTCTGAATGGCAGATTCTACGCGTACAAGAATACTTTGATTAGTTGGTGGAAGTAATTACACATGAATGAGCACATATTTGTGAAAGAACAACGTTTTTTTTTCTAAGAATCAACTCAACAAATTACACAATGGAGCTTTAAGAGTTACAAGTTATCATATTTTCAAGGGAATTTTTAAAAGACATCCTGAGAAGGTCTTGAAGCCAAGCGCATCACTGAACAGGGTCTTTGCAGGCTCAGACGCTCTCCTACAGTGCACACTCATTTCACATTCACACACCCTGTATCTTATTCATCCGACTTCATTTTCATTCCACGTCTCGCCCTAGTCATGTGTGTCCTCCCTGCAAAAGCTGACCACCACCACTCAGTCATACACATTCACATAAACACACACTTAGAGCCATCAAACCCCTCAATCCATGCACACAAACACACAGCTTATGTCACACTGGTGAACAATTTTGTAATCAACATTAATTGTTGTTTTAACATGATTCATTTATTTTTAGGAAGCCACAACAGGGTAGATAGTAAGGAAATACTCACACACACACAGTCTATGTCACACATTTGAGTGAGAGAGTCTTTTTTCACTGGCTTCATGTAAATACATAGGGTTATTACCACCACTAGCAAATCATTAAACAGCCTTGGGTGTTCATATATCCCTCATTTAATTACGCTCTTAAATACTACTCATGCTTAGTGCTCACATTCCTCGTTTCTGAAAGAAATCAAATGGAGCAGAGCTTTACCTGTAGGGACATCTCTCTTTTGGTGCCAGCTTTCTGCCATTGTTAGGGAATCATATCATCTCAATATTTAAATCCCAAACCTAAGACCCATTTTCCTTTTGTGCCTGAAACCTGCTTTAAGTCTCTTTTGTAAGACCCACTTTCTGCCTTGTCAATTACAGTTCTCATGGTCATTCCCACATTCCTGCAGACTACCCTTGTGTCACTGGGTGCTCTCATATCCACTCACATACGCATTGGTAAGGATTCAACAGTGCCCATAGAGCCGACTGATAAAAGCAGACACAGAGGCAGATTCGTTGGCACACAGGCTCAGTGGCGCTGAGGCATGTGCACTTGAATCTGCACACACAGACAAAAGATCTGTCCCCATTTCTGGAAGTTTGTATCTACTTGTTCTCTCTCTCTCTCTCTCTCTCTCTCTCTCTCTCTCTCTCTCTCAAATGTGTTTTAATCGCATTTGTATTTTCTGCCATTTATTTACTGTTTGTTGAAATTGCTTTATACAATTTTTACATGACCCAGCCCTTTTTCTATTGACCTAGTATTTTCCGAGTACTGTCAGAGCTTCTTTGGCTCCTCTTCAAACAGGACTACCAAACCCTGTGAGAGAATGATATCTCAGCTGCCACTTTGCTGGGCTCTGGCGAGCAAGTTTTTGAGGATAAGAAAACAGTTGAGCAAAGCGAGGAGGGTTGTGTGAAGACATCTTGAACACCCTGAGGTTTTTAAGGGGAAACTCCACTGTGGTGTGTGAAGTTGAATGCGAATAACACCCATTGGTGCACCTGTCGCTCTGCATCTGTACAGTATTTGTGTGTACTTGTACTTGCTTGTGCATACAGTATGTTAGAGTGTGCTTCTTTCTCCGTCCACAACCAGACTTTTCATGGCCTAAGAGACTGCTTTAAAAGTCTACATTCTTTAAAGTTTCAAACTCATAGCTTTATTGCTGTTTTGCTGTGGTGTGCAAAATAAGTTAGATGGAATTTCCTTGTGATTTGCCCTCATGGAAGACAGCACTTTCATACCTCTGTATAGGCTTTTCATTCCTTGAATGTTATGTTTATATAATTTTGTCCTCAACTTCACAGAAGGCTGCTGATGGAAGTGGTTCTTTCAGTGATTTTCTTTTTTTGCCAGTGTTTGGTGGAAGTTTTAGGATGAGTATGAACTGCAGCAGATATATCAACTTCTAATAGCAGTTGTGTTTCATTTTTTCTGTAACTCAGCACAGATCTGGTTAATAGGCGGTTTTGACCGACATTTATTTAGAGCTACTGGAGTTTAGATAAAGAGAGACAAATTGAAACCAAGGAAAAGAACACAGCAGAAGTAAGAAACATTTTGACGTGATAACAGTCAGATTTATTAGTCTGTACTTGATACAAGATACAAACGCATGTTTTTTAGCCTTGCTCCAAGAAATCAAGCTTCCTAATTTGTTATAAATATGAAATGCTTTTACCATTCTTAACACACATAAAACAACAAGGAGTGAAGTGTGTTTTTTTCTTTAAGGGGAACTACGCCCATTTTCAAAATTCATACATGTTATTCCTATGGTCTAAATAAAACAATCCAAAAACATTAGTGAACATGAACAACTCTCCCAAATACACAGCTCCATAGACAATGAATTGGTAAAGATGTTATGGATGACACAGAGCCCCCAGGGGAATGTTATTAGTATGTGGGTACATGCTCTGTTTCAGAACTGAGAACACTACAATAGAATAGGAACCTTACTGGTCCTCTATTCAGTTGGTGTAAAGAGCTGTTAAGTGACTGTAGCAGGTTTTGTGTGTTTCTTCATTTCTTCCCTCTCTTCCAGTCCGGCTTGTGTTATGTACAAAACGTCTATGAAAGCCAACCTCTGTAATAATGTTGCGGAAATTGGAAGGAGAGCGAAAACGTCTGACTCGGTCTGGCTTGACTGCAAGTCGGCGCTTGAAAAGCTTCAGCAGTCTGTGAGCTATGAAATTAGCATTTATATTGTGCCTCATGCATGCTGAAACGTGAGCATGCATAGATGTCCTGTATGGCCAGTAAGGTGATGTGTGGCTGTTTTAAAGTTAATAACAGATTTACTTTTATAGATTGGTACACACAGTCACTAACTGGCTGAAACCTTCACTGACTCTGAGCCGAAGAAACGTTTTCTTTTCTTTTCTACTTCCTAAAGGACAAAAGGTGTAAAGGCTGTTTATATGCTTTAGTTTTGTTATTGTCAAAAAATCCCATGAAAAGGCTGAAACCCACAACACTTTAGTTCGTCTTACAGTATTTTCTGATGTCTCCGGCCTATCTGTGGCCCTCAACTCTAAGCCCTGTCGTTCCTACTAAAGATGCAAAAATTCCTACTAAAGATGCAAAAATGTAAGGACGGTTGATGAATACATAGTTTTGTTTGTGAAGAGGACAAATCTTGCCAAAGAGCTTGCCACCTTTTAGACTAAACTGACTTAAACAGTGAATTTGTTGGGGGCTATTTAATCCACATGTTTGCATCACATTATATACCGCTACTACTAATATGCAAAAGCTATTATGTTTTGAAGGAAACATAATGCCCGCCTGGATTACATTTGTATACGTATACATTGTTATTTAACATATCTGACAAGTCTGAAAATGAACAAAATGTTCACTGACCAGATAATTAATTTATTTCTGAGAGTACAATATCCACCTTTGCAGTAAGATGTCCACTGGTAGCAACTACAGCATAATAAAACTATTTTATGGATTGTTTAGGCACTCACTCTCACCACCCAATCCAGGCACCAATTATGTTTCCCAGCACAATGTAATTAGAAAAACATTAGTATTGTATAAATGTAATTTCTAGGTGACAGGTTTGTGATTTGTTGAGTATTTACAGCAGCTGGACGCTGTATATGCAATGAACTCAAAGTAAACTACAGTGCCCATATTGATTGTTATGAGAGATCATGTCACCCAGTGCAGTTTGGCTCATTGGAGGTCTATGGCACAGAGGAATAATAATTGACAATATGAAAAAAAGAATATTGCCAAACTTATCCTTAACATGGGTGGCTGGTGTCTCCCTTAGAGATAGGGTGAGAAGCTCAGTCATCCGTGAGGAGCTCGGAGTAGAGCCGCTGCTCCTTTGCGTCGAAAGGAGCCAGTTGAGGTGGTTCGTGCATCTGGTAAGGATGCCCCCTGGGCGCCTCCCTAGGGAGGTGTTCCAGGCACGTCCAGCTGGGAGGAGGCCTCGGGGAAGACCCAGGACTAGGTGGAGGTATTATATCTCCAACCTGGCCTGGGAACGCCTCGGGATCCCCCAGTCGGAGCTGGTTAATGTGGCTCGGGAAAGGGAAGTTTGGGGTCCCCTGCTGGAGCTGCTACCCCCGCGACCCGAGACCGGATAAGCGGACGAAGATGGATGGATGGATTATCCTTAACATACACATGTGCAACTCACATACTCTCACGTGCATACTGTATCTTGGTAACACTTTACTTGAAGGTATCTACATAGTGACATGACACTGTCATGAACACATGACAGTGTCATGACAAAAACCAAATGACATTTACTAAAAAAAGCGTTGTCATAAACATTTATGACTTGTTTATAATGTATATGACACGTTCATGACATGTCATGTCACTCTTATGTAGATACCTTCAAGTAAAGTGTAACCGTATCTTGTAACACAGTCTTTGTCAACTATCTCGCCCTGTAAAACGCTGCAGGTTATTGTTGCTATACAGCGTGTCTGTTTAATCGAACTATGAGCCTGGTTAGATAAATTGAATCCATATGCAGATTCTAGGTGCAGTTATGCAGGCAGAGAGAGTCGATCAGTAGTCATTTTATTCTCAGTCTTATCACAGCAGAACAGGAGGCTGTGAGTTCCACTGTCCAGTGATGCAACCAGAAAGAGGCAAGGCGCCCAATCTGGTGTCAAAGTAATCTGAACCCCACCCCTGTACGCAGCTACAGGTTGAACCAAGCAGTTGCTGTGACAACATGTCACAGTCACAGTAACAGTTGTGCCACCTGATGTGAACCAAGTTCTCAAATGTTCCAGATTTCAATGTAACTATTTTTGTGGCTTTCACTGTGAGGCAAATCAATTGCCAGTCAACCAGCTACCACACAAATAAGCATTTCCAGCTGTGGCGATGACGAAACAATTATACTTCTATTCCAGTTCTCAGAATACACCACAGCACTACTGCTTATGATTTACCCTCCTGAAAGCTGTCACGGTGGCTTTGAATGACTGATGACTCTGTGGTGAATTACACACACCCCGCTGTAGGCATTTATGCCAACTAAAGTAGTCGACAATCTCTTGAACAAGCTCATGGTTAAACAAAAATCTGTGAGCTAGTATATTTTTTGCATGAGCACATAAACTTCAGTTGTTGAAAACGCACTCAATAAAACATCCATCTGCAACAATAAAGAAAACAAAAGTTCTAGTCCACCTACTACTTTTTGTTTTGTTTTGTTTATTTTAAATAATGGAGAATGTCCGCACAGGAAAACGCTTAGACTTGTTAATCACTGTTATCTGATGTCATGTTGCCAAGGTAAGTGCTGAGTGCAGGGATAAAGCAACATCAAAATGGTACATAACGCTGTCTTTTTTATGATGTAGTGGAGCCTGAGCACACCAGCTTGACAGTTGCATTATTTGAAAAATAGCGCAATAAGGGTGGCTCCAAAATACATCACTGTGGGGCGCTTTAAATCTTCCTACAACATCAACTAAATGACAAAACTAGACATAAATAAACAGACAGCCAAACAGAGAGTTGGTTCTTTAAAAGACAGGTAGTAAATAGGTTTGTGTGTGTGTGTGTGTGTGTGTGTGTGTGTGTGTGTGTGTGTGTGTGTGTGGGGTGAGAGGAAAACTGCTTTTGTTTCTTATCCACTTTTTGCTGGGTATAACAGATTAGCACGCGTCTGTCTGTCCCTGATTTTAGTGCCTGGCTCTGCTTCGAATCCACAAATCTCAGTTTTCACTGAAGGCAGTAAACCTGATGTGAACTATGCCCTCCAAAGGAAATGTGGGATGCTTCCACCATTCTTCCTGACTGTAAAATCTTTAGTTATGTTCTGTAAAGCAATTCTGTTAAACATTAAAGAGGCACTCCAGCAATTTAGAAGTACACTCACGAAAAGTTAGGTAGGCTTTTTAAAAGGAATCATCAATATCGAAGCAACAGTCTAAGATATCCTGACTTGCTCTGCCTTTAGGAAAAAGACCCAGGGCCATCAAAACCAAAACATCCCCTTTCCTCAACAGCACTTACTGCAGAACCATCCAATTATGAAATGGCTCCCCAATTCTGCGCCACCACTTAACGAAAGCAAAGCACTAACTTATACTGTATCTTAAAGCACCTGACACTTTATTCTTGTTATGCACCAGGTTTTTCTCTTGGACTGTTCTGGGGGATCTGGGTGTATTATGTGTTTTTATTTCTTATTATGTGTCTTGTCTGTTATTCTGTGATTGTTGTTCTGTAATAAGCACACTGAGGCAAATTCCTAACAACTAAGTTGTATTGCAGTAAAGTATTGAATCTTGAATCTGACTTTCTATTCTTAAGAATATGTCAAGCTTCCAGAAACCGTGAATCCCACATTTCCCAACTCACTAGCTAATTTCATTAGACTTTTTCTGTCCATGTCTTTCAAACTCCACACCCCCAGTTTGTTACGAAATAATTATTCTTCAGACTTTGAAAGTTTACTTCACAGACACAGAAGACTTTTGTATGTTCACAAGCTGAATATAACTCTGCGACAAGTGAACTGAATAATGCAGTCCAGTATGAATTATGTACAATATGTCAGTATCTCGTCTGTGCTCCGTCTTGCTTTTTCACGCTACCATTTATAGACAGTCAGATGGAGATGTGCTGTCTGAGATGCAAACCATGTGTGTTTTTCAGGAGAATCCATATGTGATGCTGCGGCAGAACCACCAAGAACTGGAGGGAAATGACCGCTACGAAGGCTTCTGTGTGGACATGCTGAAGGAGCTGGCAGATATTCTCAAGTTTAAGTATCGCATCCGGCTGGTGGGGGACGGACTGTACGGGGTTCCTGGAGCCAATGGAACGTGGACCGGCATGGTTGGAGAGCTCATCTCAAGGGTATGTAAATATATACACATGCACAAACTGCATGAAATCATAAATTATCATTCTTATCACATCATATACATGTAAGCACACCAGTAACTAAAGTGCTTCCTCGAGGTACACAAACACAAAAGTGTATTTCTCAGCTCTCATATAGTTTTACAGCGAGCAGCTTTCCTTCATGTCATACACACACTTTTCATTCAGCAGCTGGCATTTTCAGCCTAAGCATTGTATTTTCCAAAAACAGTCACAGCTTGTTGGTGGCTTGTTCCCTGTCAGCTCCTTTCCTTAAGCTTTCTGAACTGACCTTAACAGACTTTCCTCCTGAATCGGTCTATGTTGTTGCTGTTAAATCTCTGAGTGAGGTGTTAAACTCCTCCAGCTACGCTGTATGTAGCTGTTAACTCTCAGATAAGCTTATATAGGGGAGGGGAAAAGAGGGGGAGGAAAAGAAGTAAAACAGGCGAAACATATAGGGAGGACAAGGCTGGGGTGAGGAAGAGGAAAACAAGTAGAGAGGGATTGAGCTGATCGTGAGAGGTTATCTGTCTTAATTCTGTGGGCTAATGGAGGGCAAAGCCATTAAGTATGTAAAGCAAGCAGTGCCTGCTCTTGTTATTGTCACAGTCTGCCACCGCCCTCGTCCCCTGAAGTTGCCTGTCAAAGGCTAACCTTCACAAGGGCCATGGTTGAAGTCAACATGTGTATCTGACAGCAGCTTGGGAGGCGGGTGGGGGGGCGGACAAAAAGTCAAGACGTGCTTGACTGGGATTTGCCATGGGATGGGGGACATCTGGAGGCATGTTCCACAGTGGACAGAAAGGCTTGAGCTTGTTTGGTCAAAGGCTTAGGAAAGGAATGGGAAAGATGGCAGATGGAGTATAAAGATAATAATGAAAATAAACAATAAAAGTGAAATAAAACAAAGGAACAGCCATGGTTTTCAAGTTTAATGGATAAGTTGAAGGGATATGAAATATACACTTGGTAGCAGTAAACGAGGACAGCCTTAGGTTATTTTGGACAACAGATACCTGTGTCCCTGCCAGTACCATTCAGACTGAACAATATTTCACTGAGTGAGGGTAATTAGTTTGACTGGCGTCAGACAATGAGACATGCCAGGAGGAATCCAGACCAAAGTCTAAGTACAGTACTGTATGTCCTGGTTCCTTAATCCACAGTGCTGCAGATAGAGAACATAGGTATCTCCAAACACTGAACTCTTAAAGTAAAATACTACATCCCAGAGGGTAATGTTTAATTCATCCCTCACATTCAGAAGTGGGTTTTTTTGTGTCTTTTTTACGGGCTTAGCATTATATGATTGAATGCAAGTGGGGACAGGTATGATGCAATATTGAATAACCAGCATTACATTGTTTTTTTCAGTTACACTAGAAGGCATAACAGCAGGCAGGCAGAGAAATCCAGTAATCAATATTAATATTCTATCTTCACATAAATATTTCAGTGGCTGTTACGACCGTGTGTTCATTTTTCAAAGGATCAGTGACTTTCTTTGTTGAAATTGCCTGGATGGTCGTTCCCTGCATGTGGCTTCCTTCCGGCACTGGGAGCAGGCGATCAGACTTTCAAACGACGGAGAGAGAAAAAAGACGAGGCGGAGGCTGGGGACAGCTGATGATGGAAGGTCAAAGTCCGCAGGCTGATTGTAGGGCATCAGGAAAATAGGCTTTAGTGTGCAGTGTAGACTGTGGTGAGGTTAAAGAGGTGGACATTTTAATGTGTACCACACTAATTGAAGCACACACAGAGTGGGATCTGGGCTTTTAGGTGAAGCTCTAAATTTCTTCTGGTAGCAGTTTAAACCTGCTCTAAAGGTTGGAATAATTTTTTTCACATCACATCAAAATGGATGTTGTAGCATGCCAGATGCTCCTCTCCCTGTCTCTCTTTCCTGGAGATACAGTGTGTTGTGGATTTTGAGTGGCGTCTGCAGTGCTGCAGCAGAGCTACCCTCTCTTCACTCTCATCCTCCCATTCCTCCCCGTCCCCCAATCCTCTTAGTTCTCCTGCAGTAGACAAAGAGCAATGCGTTGCTGCTTTCACTCTTTGCTCTTCAGGGAGATGAAAAATCCCTTGCAGTTGCACTTTGCTGGCCTGTATTATTAGCAGGGAGCCATCCAGTATTCAGCGTACATTGACCATTTCTACATGTGTGTGTGTGTGTGTGTGTGTGTGTGTGTGTGTTTTTCTAAGTGTGTGTTTTACCAGCCGCTGCTTTGTCAAGTGATTTGTCTTGACACTGCTCCCTTGGCCGGCCACAATGGTTACCCTCATCTCTCTTGTGCCCTACACACACACACACACACACACACACACACACACACACACACACACGCACACACGCACACTCACACACAGTTCCAATGTTGGATTATCCTCACCACAGATAGTGCTATTGGCGGACAAAGAGGCTATATGAAACAAAAGGGCATTATTAGTGAATTTGCGTCTAGTAGTCCACTTCTTATGTCATCCTTTCAAGCGCTTAAATTATTGGTTATGTCATAAACTTGTGTTACGTCCTCATGGCTATGTTCAGTATTCTTTTAACTGTGTATTCATAGGCTGATTCATTCTGTTTCAGAAAGCTGACCTGGCAGTCGCAGGCCTCACCATCACAGCAGAGCGTGAAAAGGTCATCGACTTCTCCAAACCCTTCATGACCCTCGGCATCAGTATCATGTACCGGGTCCACCTGGTAAGTTTCCTCCCACCAGCCCACCACACACATCCACTCTAATCGATCAAACTGGCTCTCGTACAGCTTGCGGACGTACCACAGCAGGCTGTCAGCCTTGTCTAATAGCTGGAAAAGAACCACTATCCCTTTTGGACTGTAGAGTCTATCTCTCTTAGCCTGTCCAAATCCTTCCACAAACTTTGCACCTTATCGCCTCTTTTACCTCTAAGCTACTCCATTTACCATGCATCTGTGTTTTTAAGGCCATACCCTCCTCTTCCTTCTGTCCTCCCCTCCTCCAAACCCTTAGTCTCGCAGTTTTCTTGCTTCTTCTTTATCTTCCCAACAACCTTTACCTTCTGCCCCTGTAGTCTTAACTTTTTAATAGTGTCCAGCTTCTTTCACGTCTGCTGTGTTTGATTTCATCCTTCTGTTCTGTTTTACTTCCTGATGAATGTACCAGTTACACAGTTGTTGTGTTCTGTTTGCCCTCTGCTAGGGTTTTGCCATCTTATTTGTGCAAGCAACGCCCTCCACAGAGAGCAAGCCCAAGCAAGAAACAGTGAAACAACAGCAGTGCAGGTGGAAATGAGCCAGTGTTTGTAGAGTCAGTGGCCCATTAATCATCAGTCCTCCCCCAAAACCCAAGGTGACACAGCAGGGCCAACTATGGCACCGGCCACATTCCGCACTTAGGTGATCTGGCACGTGCATAGTGTCCCAAAGGGGCGTTTACTCACATTTTCTCTTGCTCCTGGCTCCCCTTCTTGTGAACTTCCCTCCTTCTCACCTTACCATAGCCTACACATAGCACTAATATGTGTAGCAGTGAGGGACTCAATTGAGCGCTAACAGTTGGGGAGAATCAATCGATGCTCACAGCAGGTGCAGTGTTAAATGGGCTGCCGGGTAACGTATCACCTCTGAAGAGAGAGGCATGCTGGTGGGTGGCAGCATGAGGAGGTGACATGGAACTGATGTCCCTCAGGGCTGGCACACAGAGTCACAGAGTTGAGTTAGCACAGACTTGGCCCAGTTGACACCAAATTCCTGAGTAAGAGGTCAATTAGAAGGAAATGAAGAAATCAGTTATTATTAAGATAAAGCACTGATGTATGGAGGTTTTGAAAAGATAGAGAGAAAAGAGAAAGCTACAAGATGAGTGAAAGTGAAGACAGGTGTCCCTTGTCTTTCTCTGTCTCTCTCTCTCTCTCTCTGCCCCACCATCATTTATTCATGCACTTTTTACTCTCCCATTGCCCCTTGGCATTTTCTCAGATCTGATTCCGAGCAGCCCCTCAGCATGGCTCTAAAATTCGATATTTGAATTTCTGTGACTGCACTGTTTAGTTCTAATCCACTGACTATTGATCTTAGGCCCATTGCACTACAAGGGGGGTTTGCTGCTTATTTCAAACTTAAAATGAAAATTTCAGTCTAATCAATAAGAATGGCAAATGCAATAAAATAAAGGCACCAGTATTAATTACCCTCAGACTATCAGCAATTTATTCTCCATCTCTCCTCTTTGTCAGTATGTTTGTATTGTACGTCTTTCTCTCTCAAACACACCGTTTTTCTCTTGTATTTTGCATTTATTAAGACTGTGACACACATTCGCACTCTAAACCAATCAATAAGGACAATATTTTTTTCCATCACAATAATATAGTACAAGGCAAAATCCGTTTTGGTGAAATTACTCATGTGTATTTACAAAGCTATCTCCAACTGTTTTCCCACCATCACTGCCTTAAAGCATAAATCAGACCAAAATTAATTTCCTGTATAAAACAGCAGAAACCTGGACTGAAACTTCACTAGCTCCTCCACTCTAAGCACTGTCAACTGTCATAGTCAACGTTTCTGTGGAACTTGCAGAACAGCAGCAAATCACAACACTTAATTACCTGTCATATGATTTTGTCACAAAAAAGAAAGGGGATCTGATTCTCTGGAGGGATCACTGTTGCCTTGTATACTCACTCTGTTGTATGATTTCTGGAGCACCACATTGAAATAAAAAATATAGGAACACATCTCAGACAGCTTGCAGCTTTTCTGCAGAATGCGATCTCTACCTGTCTAGGTTGCCTTTCCTGACTATTTTGTGGCTTCTTGGTGTGTGTCTTTTGAGACATGCATGTGGTTTGAGGCCATATAAATAAATTAGATTTTCTTTTACACACAAATCAAAGAGCACACCTTTACTTCAGCAGCCAGTACAATATGTGAATTGGACATCAGAGTTAGGAACCCAGACATAACCTAGAGCTACTGTCAACCTCTTCTCATAAAAGCCATCACTCCCATAACATTCATCATCTGTACAACAAAAAGCCATATGCTGTAACCCAAGACCCCAACACTCTGAGGTACTTTATATCTGTGCCAGTTCCATCCTCTAAACATTTCCTTCATTTTGGGGACTGTGTGGCAAAGTAAGCGCATGTGTGCGTATAAGAGAAAGAGAGAACGGCACTTAATTAGACATAGGAGCTAATTAGGGGTGTGTGGAAGTCATGTCAGATTCAGCAGCTGCCCTGAGGGTAGAGCGTGGCATACGGAGCTTTATTGACTCTCTGGCCACACACGACCTTAGACGAAATTACACAGTCACAAACACACAGTGCCTTGCGCATATACATACACAAATAGTTTCACACTGTAATGACACACATACATGTACAAAGCACGCAAACATAAAGCCAGACAGCCTGGAGATCCCAGGAGACAGCAGAATGTTGTTATGAATATGACCCTGTGAACTCTGCTATATCAACTGCTCTCTGCAGATTGCCCCTGCGGCTGTCTCAACAGCAGCTCTGACACAATTAGAAATGCACACACTGTCAAACAGCCCACAAAGAAAGAGTGAAGGTGGGGAGACAAGGGGAAGGAAAGGAGAAAGTTAATATTAAAGAGAATTAGCAAGAAACGGGCAGAAAGAGAAGCAAAATGGGTGGAGAGAAGAAGCAGAAATAAGAGCAAGAGTTGAAATGACAATGGGTAGTCTCAGTATTCAGGCAGGCAGCCTCAGGGGGAAACAGTGTGGTATGAATACCAAAAGCCAGGATGACTAGGTGAAATCCTTGACTGGATAACCTTACCAGCTCCTTCAGCCACCCTCCTGGGCTGGCATGCCGGCAATCGAGAGAGAGAGAGAGAGAGAGAGAGAGAGAGAGAGAGAGAGAGAGAGAGAGAGAAGGGGGCAATGGAGGAAGGGCAGTGGGAAGTTAAGAGAGAAAACAAGGGCAAATGAATGAGCTCTTCATCTGCGTGTTAAGAGGAAGAAGGGCTATACACATACTATAATAGGCAGCAATTCCTTGCAATTCTCTTTGTTGAGATGTACTCATAAAGATAGATCGTAAAGGATGTTTCGCCCTCTGCACCACGTCTGCATTCTCTTCCATCCTTTGATTTGCCTTATGCCCTCTTATCATCTTAACGTGACGATAAACCTTTATAAAATGATTCCCCTGGCTCTAATAAAAATGATTCAAACGCGGCAGCAAATGTTTATGTGTGAGGAGCCAGGGCAACCTGTGACTATGATTTATACTCATGTACTCACATTTAGTGCTTGTTCTACACTGAAATCCCTTTATTGCAGCAGGTTTACTTTTAATATCTAACTCATGCGCCAGGGCAATTATCAATATCAATACAGTTTGGTCATTATGTCAGAGTGTTGGAGTCTTCTGTCTCTTCCAAGTGTGTATCTCCCATTAAACAGTAACTACCAGATTAGCCATGGTTGCTGTTTTCCCCAGCCAGAAGTCAGCTACCTGCTGCCTCTGTGTGCAGCACTGGTGCTCCCTGTGCACTGGGTTACCCAAGCACGTACTGTATCTGTTCTGCTGCTGCTGCTGACTGACAGCACAGACAGCTGCTGACAAGCTTTCAAACACAAGCGCACACACATACAAACACACAGCTACTGACAGTCTGTCTGCACACATAGACTCACCTTCCACAAGGAAGAGAGAGCAGACCACCTATATGAGCTCACTGTTCAAACAATAATTCTGCGCCATTTGGATAGACTGGGATGTACATGTGGTTTCGTAAATTTCTCTCTCAAGTCAATTTGTCACTGATAAAATATGAATAACTAAATACACTCAATATTTACGTACATAAGTTATTTATAACTGTGCTAACATCAGTGGAACTGAGCCGTCAGTGGCACAGATGAATCAGAGGTAAGCATCTGTGAAGGACAGATGCACTCTTTCATAATTTCTTTATATCACAACAAACTGGAGTCAGTCAGCCTGCTCTATGGGCCACATACACTCAAGCCCATGTAGTGCACTTACTGTACCGTGAACTTAGGAAGCTGCAGCAAAGCTAATTTAAACCTGCATTAACAGATGTTTGTGGCCACACAACAAGCTGTACACAACATTGGCACATTTTCCTTTATAAAGCTATTATGGCATATCCAGCAGTCAAGCAGCAACATTAGCATTCATTTAATTTGTGTTTCCAGCAACCTGATGAATGATAGTCCACTAAACTCTCTTTTAGCTCTGTTTTTGGTCTTTACCAACCAATGAGGGAAATATCTGGCCCCTTAGCTGTGAAATGCTCCACTATGTTCTCCAGCCAGTCACTAACTCTGATCAGAGCTGGAGAGGAAATTGGGTTGATAAGAACATAAAAAAATTAAAGATGCTGCAGTGAAATCAAAACAATGAGCTGAACAGCACTGAAACGCTGTTGTTGAGTAAGTGTGAATTATCTGTTGGTTCATTACTACAGAAGACCCTTTTCACATTCTACATAGATCCATTGTAATATAAGTATTGATTAGTGCAGCTTTAAAAACATGACATTGTAACCCTGATGTTTTCTGTTGTCACAAGATGATCATTAAAGGGAGATTTATTAAGCCCTTACTTTCTAGGACTCAGTTTAGACCTAAATGTTTGTAAAATGGACAAAAAATATCCTGACACATTTTAGAAGCATGCACACAGTTTTTAATACATTTAATGCAGTTCCCATTAAGCCTATCTGAATGTCTGTGTGCTCATTGGTGTGTCTCTTGCAGCCTCAGTCACCATGGATAATTTCCCCTCCAACTCCTGAAAACATAACTTTGTCTCTAAGTGTTGAAGTACACATTACACCACAGGAGATGACTCTCAACAGCACGCAACTCCTACTTGTGATTCCTGTCTCTTCCTACCATTCACTCCGTTTCTATTTCTGATCTTCTGCACCTTCACTTCTGCACCATCTGTGAGCATTGGTGTCCCGCGTCTCTGCAGCTCTCTTCATCTTAATAATAGCACCTTGGTGGGAGCTTAAGATGTGGATACGCGGGGCAAGCATTTAAAAGAAACGCTGGTTCAGCATGCACCAAACTGGACCAATAAACAGGAGGACTCATGTCAGCACATACTGCTCTTACCCACATAATGCCAGTGCCAGCAAGAGGCAGCTTGGCAGTGATACTGATTTTACAACATTACTCTACCTCTGAGATGACCATTGTGTGTTTCACCACTACACTGTTCTATTTTGAGACAGCCATCATCATCATCATCATCATCATCATCATGCACATCACACTCTATAGCTAGACAGACCGACATTAAGACTGGCAGGCTGATTTGAATCATGCAAAAAATGATACTGAATCCTTTCCTGCTTTCAGCACCTCTCCTATTTTACGCAGTCAGGCTAATATGCAAGTGATTACGAACGCATTAATGAATTTTCAACTCTGCACAAGTCTAAATGGGGGTTCGTTTATCATAACAAATGCCCACCAAAATAATTTCACCCTCTTGCTGCAAATTAAATTTGGAGAGCCTCAGAAATGTTTTACTGCAGTGTTTTGGCATGTGTGATGTCCCCTAGGAGTACCTAATTGAGTATTTTTGCATAGAAGCAATTTGCGCTTACTTAGGTGGGCTCCACAGTGCTGCCTGTAGACAAAAATGAGACAGACAAAATCAGACAAAGAGCTTCTACTCTCATAACAACACTTGGACAGTTGGTTGTTTGATCTCCTCCACTATATACCTGTGTTGCCTGCCCCGATACCATCTCCATTTCATAGTCATTAACAGATGGTGGATGTGCATCTGTGTGTAAATGGCAAATACTCTCTTGCAGATGTTCGGTCAGCCAGGCTATATGCTAAACATGCACATAGGAAATATGAGGATGCACATAGCAAATAATAAGCACACCCAATCACCAGCAATTGGTTTCATTTAGAGGACAATAGCTGTTGGTGCTGGAAATGAAATATTAGAAATGAACCCCTATATTCTCATTGGTCTGCTAGCTGCCAGCCCTACTTTAGCCACTTCCTCTACCACTAGTTACTAGTCCAAACCGATACATTACAGTCCATAGCTGCTTAGGCACAGCTAGCCTTTTTGTCCAAGCCAAAACTATTAATCTCTTTCCCTTTTTTCCCCTCGAAGCTGGGACACTGTGCGCTCCCAGTCATACAGGAAGTCAACTATAGGTCACAGAAATTAATTTTAGTTTAATGTAGCTGTAATGGTTTACTTGATTACTTGACCTTTCTGCTTCAACTGCATGCGGCCTCGTGGAGAGCGTGAATGGTGACTGTTGTCCTTGTTCATTATTGTGACTTCCATTGTTCTTTATGATTGGACCTAATTCTGCATCTAATGTGATTTCATGTAAAAGCTTACTATATACAAATTAACAGGAAACAGTCAATTTTCTTTTTTCAGTGACAGAAACAAGTCAATAAAACCTCTTATCTGTGATGTTGTATCAATATACAGCCCTGTGCCACTCTGTTGACAATTCATGGGTGTCTGAGTTTGTGCTTTCATACAATGTTGATCTGAATGTTTACATGCAAATGAGATTCGTATAATTATATTGTTATCAGTTTAGGGCAGAAAAAACCTAGGCTTATCGCATCAAAATCCCTTTATTTACTGTCCCAGTCACCTTTTTCATCTTTTCCAAATTGCACAGGCGGCAGTAAATGTTGTTTAAAACAGAACAAATTGGGCCTGGGGCAAAGCTATCAACACTGAAATTCAGCAACATTCATTTATAATTAATCTTGGCACTCACTTTGTGGGGGCGATGTTCGAGACTTTGTGTGTGTTTTTTCACATACTAATTAGTTAATCTTCACCTCTACAACTAAGTGTAAGTGTTTAACCTCTCGCCACCTTGTTCATCAAAAGCCCATGTTGGGTTGGCTTGTGTGTATTGAACATGGGATCAAGGTGGTCACGGTCTTTGTTGCAGGCTTTAATGATTTAAAGCCTATATACTGTGTGTGTGTGTGTGTGTGTGTGTGTGTGTGTGTGTGTGTGTTTCAGGGACGTAGGCCAGGCTACTTCTCCTTCCTGGATCCCTTCTCCCCTGGTGTCTGGCTCTTCATGCTTCTGGCCTACTTGGCTGTCAGCTGCGTCCTCTTTCTGGTGGCCAGGTAAAGAGCTCACCACTAAAAGACATTTTACAGATGTGAGAGAGAGAGAGAGAGAGAGAGAGAGAGAGAGAGAAAATAAATAGGGTAGAATACAAACAACTAAAACCGTAAAAAGGTTTGTTTGGGGGTTATACAGCGGAGGAAATAGGTGTCTGTTCTCTTGCCTTTCTCCACTCTCTATCAAGTCTATCTTCCCACATCCCGGCGAAAGAGATGTTCTCCTCCCTGTGGTGGGTCTCCAGTGTCATACTGGCACCTGCTGGTCAGGGAGGGAACTGGCACGGCAGCTGCTGCAAATCATTATTACTTATACAATTGAAATGTTTTTAAATTTCACCGCATGTTATGAAGAAGCTTTATCAAAAATGCTAATTTATGTCTTATGTAACACCTTCTGGAATCAAATTATCACTCGCCGGACAGGTAGATGTATTACATATGTGAAGAGAGTTCTGTGGGTCTTGTACCGTAATTTAATTGAGTAGTGTGATTTGTCATGACAGTATGGATGAACATACCAATTACATTGCCTTCACTCACACTGTTTAAGTAGGCTGCACATGGGGAATGAAAAACAGGTTGGTTCTCTCTAGAGAACCAAGGTGACTTTGCGCTCAGTTGACTGTTGTTTTCTTCTGTGTCTGTCTCTCCTTTTCTTTCTCCATTTTGCTCGCTCCTAACTCTTGAGTTTCACTCTCTTCAGAATACTTAATCCCACTTTCATTTCCAGTCTTGTTGGCTGTATTCCTCCTCTAACTCTCTCTCTCTCTCTCTCTCTCTCTCTCTCTCTCTCTCTCTCTCTCTCTCTCTCTCTCTCTCTCTCCCTCTCTCTCTCTCTCTGTTGTCTGACCTCATTGTCTCGTTCTCCCCAGATTGACACCTTATGAGTGGTACAATCCCCACCCGTGTCTAAAGGGTCGCTGTAATCTGCTAATCAACCAGTACTCACTTGGCAACAGTTTCTGGTTCCCTGTTGGAGGCTTCATGCAGCAAGGATCCACCATTGCTCCCAGAGCTCTGTCCACACGTTGTGTCAGCGGAGTGTGGTTAGTATTGGCAACAGAGGCACACAAAGAGTGCACTTGCATGTTTTCAGCTTTCAAAACCACTCAGGCATACACATTCAACAGATATATTCAATTATGTTCTGTGATCAAGCTCCATTCCAGATTTCTAGGACATCAGGGTTTAAAATGAGATCGTGATGCCATCTGTGCATGTGCATACGTGAGACATTGTCTGTGTATGTCTGCCTTTGCAGCTAAAACTTCACTTCCTTTCATCCAAACCAAGCATTGTCACCTTTATCCATACACACCCACCCACCCATTCATGCATCCACCCCGCCATCCACTGGTAATCCTGCAGTGTCTTCTCCTCTCATTTTGTATGGCAATCTGTCTTCATACACCAGCCTGCCCATTTACATTTTTGTAGGTGAATACATATGTTCTTGTCCCCTGTCTTTCCTCTACAGGTGGGCCTTCACATTAATCATCATCTCATCCTACACCGCCAACCTGGCTGCCTTCCTAACAGTCCAGAGGATGGAGGTACCGATAGAGTCAGTCGACGATCTGGCAGATCAGACGGCGATAGAGTATGGCACCATGCACGGAGGATCCACAATGACTTTCTTCCAGGTCAGAGGTTACACACTTCATTACATATGATAGATCATTGTTTCACAGCCACACACATACACACAGACTCACCCAAGAGCCTGCAGTGATCAGTGGGCCATCAGTGAAGTTATGTTATCCTCCTCATCACCTTCCTGTCCTTTGTTTCCTTCCTCCTCCAACCAAAGGTTGTATCTGTTTCCTGTCTGTTCCTTGCCACAACCATTTAGTATCCGTATTCTCAGGGAGACGATGCACTGTACAGGTCCCTAAGAGAGGCACACCCTATCCTCTTTCATCTTCTAAAGATTTGACCTCGGAGAGAGAATTAAAGTGAGAGAGTGTGAGAAACAGAGAAAGAGTATGTTACAGGGAGAAAGACAGTGAAGGATGATGTGGAGGGAAGGAAAGAGATACATTAGCCTTGTCTTTCTTTGTGCTTTCATGTCCAATGGACCTTGAATAACTCAAGGAAGACAGGCCAAGAGAAAGTAGAGGACAGGTGGAGATGTTAAGTGAAGATTCTGTTCTAAACTGCACAAGTGGAAAAAGTGGATCGGCTAAAGAAAAGAAAAACATTCACATTTTACTGCAGCAAACCTTTTGGAGAATTTAAATAAATCCATCAGTCAAAAAGATGAAATAGAATAATAAATGAAAACCAATCTCCTCCTCTGCAAAACTGAGAAATTATGTATCTGCTACTGCTAGACTTTTGTTTACTGTCTCTCTCACATCTGAATGTGTCTGTGGCTCCTGACTGTGTCTCGCCACTCTGCAGAACTCTCGCTACCAGACATACCAGCGTATGTGGAACTTCATGCACTCAAAACAGCCCAGTGTGTTTGTGAAGAGCACAGAGGAAGGCATCGCCCGTGTCCTCAACTCCAACTATGCCTACTTGCTTGAGAGCACCATGAACGAGTACTACCGCCAGAGGAACTGCAACCTGACTCAGATTGGAGGACTGCTGGACACCAAGGGCTACGGCATTGGCATGCCCGTGGGTGAGTGGAGAATGTTGGACTGGAGAATTAGATGGGGGAAAGAAGAAATAAAAATAAGGGAAGAGAAAAGGAGAACCTAACAATTAACTCACATAGGTAGGAGACCTGATGGATGTCACTGGATAACTTACTTAACTAAAGACTTACGTCGAAAACACATCAAGCAGTAGCGAAGTGCGGCCGGCGGTAAACTGCTATGCAATATTAAAATATCTAGGAAAAGCTACGGCAGCCACTTCAAGCTCAGCGAGCCATAGCCGGTAGAGAAGTGTGGCCAAACTAAAAGATGGGAATAGACCAGGCCAGACAATACCGCAGCCAACCAGTTACCCGCTTATTGCGGCGGGCCGCATTTCATCGCTGCTTGGAGTGTTTTCGGCGTTATTGGAGAAGTAGAGGGGAAGGGGAGTTCAGTGTAAAATAAATGCAGCAGAGGACAAAACTGATGGTTTTGCTTAGATACACTGTATAATTAATTTTGAAGCTAAGAAGGGGGAATAAAGAGCAGGGGCATTGGTGGAGGATACACCATAAACATCACATTGGAGAGATAAATTGAAAAGTAAAGCGTCAGCAAAGCCATTAACTGCTATCATGGGGGGAAAAATTATGCAAAAAGTGAGAAACTAAAAGAGACATACAGCTAGACTTTAATAGAGCGGCTATTTCCATGCTGTGATGGGAGAAGGGAGGACGAGAGAAAAAAAAAAAAGAATTTCAAATATTGTTCCTGTTGAATGTGGAACTCTTGCTGAACGACTGGCTTGCTGTTCTGAGAGTATAAAAACAGGGTTTACTCACACTTTGATCTCAGCTAGAGTCAATCTCTAGACAAGGAAAAAACACACCTTGAAGTAAACAAGATTAATTTCATTTCCTTTGATCTTTAGAAGATAAATATACCCACTCTTTAGTAGCTAATGTCCCATACCGCATACTGTGATGTAACCTGTAGAACACTGTGAAATCCTTGTAAGCCATTTAATCTTAAATTTAACATCTTCATTTTAGTTGAAACAAAGTTGTCTAATGGAGTGACATCATTTTACATTCACCACGGTACATCAGAAGCAAAAGTCATGAAAATGTCATTCGATTTGACAAAGTGAGTGTGTTTGAACTATAAACAAGTAGATATTTTTGTCTAACAGTTCAGTTTTAAGTTGGAATACCTCATTAAGAGATTTTTCGCATTGTGCAGGTTTGAGCTTTGCCCCTCTCTTCCCTGCAGGGTCAGTGTACCGAGATGAGTTTGACCTGGCCATCCTCAAAATGCAGGAGGACAATCGTTTGGAGATCCTCAAGAGGAAGTGGTGGGATGGTGGCAAGTGTCCAAAGGAGGAGGACCACCGTGCCAAAGGTTTGTCTCCGGTTAATCCCCATCTGCTTGTTCTTCAGCTCCACTTCAGCTTGCAAGACTGTGTGTTTGGAACAACATTTCAGTTTAGTTACCTCTTTCACATCCCTCTTTCCGTCATCTCTCACTTCCCCTACCATATCCTGTTGTCTCCAGGTCTGGGCATGGAGAACATCGGCGGCATCTTCGTGGTGCTGGTGTGTGGCCTGCTGGTGGCTATCTTCATGGCAGTGCTGGAGTTTGTCTGGATGTTAAGACAGGCCCCAGGAAATGAGGTGAGAGAGGGCTATCTAACCTGCATCTGCTTTGTCTCCCTCTCCCCTCCCTGCTGGCACCCTCCCCCTCGCGGAGCTGCTAGGCTTTCCCACAGAGCACAGCTATGACAGGAAGTGTAGCAGGTGTCTTCCTCTGGGTTCCACTGGACACCCAGCCTTCCTCCGTCCAGCTTATGTGACATAATCAGCACAAATCCAAAGATATACCTCACTTATACCTCACTCAGAGTACATGCATATATGGATTATTTTCTATTTATAGCAGTAAAGACTCATAAATATATATATATATATATATATATATATATATATATATTTCATAAAATATCGTACACAATATAGAATATTGAATGTAGTTCGATCTGATTGGTGTTGAATACATGCTCACAGGGTGCTGCCATAAATTGTGGTTGTAGTTTTCTCTTAGCCTTAATCCAATCATCATTTTACTTAAAAGATGCTTGGCATTGTGTGCACATCTTCGCTCAGTTGTCAGAGACCAGAAGTCATTCATTGCTTTAGAGATGAATAAAGACAGTAATGGATTAGTTGTGGACGTCAACCAGATTTGGGAAGAAGAAGATTTCTACTTAACATACGGTAGAGTTAAAAAAAAAAAGTGAAAAGTCACGCAGATAGTGTGTTGTTATTATAATCCTAAAAACGGTATAAATGATAAATCAAAACTATATATGTACAGTATAAAATCATATACATTTCAATGTAGCTTATTCTGGAGTGGGGACTAGAAAGCAATATGAGGAGTGTGTCCAGTCTTGTCACAGAACTCCTGCTATTTGGAGAGGTATTTTCTTCAGGACCAATAAAAGGCCAATTGAAAATTTCCAGAAAATCATCAGTTCTGTAACCGAAGTAGCTCGACTGGGCTGTTCTTACGGCGGTGACGGCATTAACTAGAAATGGTCAAGTAGAGAAAGATGTGCATGCAGTGTTAATAATTATTTCTGATGTGTTTCCTTTAAAAGATACTTAATAATTGTCTTTTCAAATGGACTCCACACTGTGATTTTAATTCAATAAACATTCAGAATGTGAAAGTCAAAACCTCATGTGATTTCTTCTTTTTGAGCAGCATAGATTGATGTTTCACTCTGTGTGTGTGTGTGTGTGTGTGTGTGTGTGTGTGTGCGCGCGTGCGTGCGTGCGTGCGTGCGTGCGTGAGATAATTAGCCTTTCACCTGAGTTTCAGTGTCATGTCTGTCATTGTAATGGATAATTCCTGTGTTACATGTCTTACGTGTCTAAAATTTTAGTTTAAAATTCCATATGTATATATGGATCTGTTCTGATTTTTACTGATAGTTGTTAAAGCTACACCAGCCATCTCCCTGTTTTTTTCCACTGTACACTGATTCTAATGATTAAATGTATGTGTTATATGTCTGTGATGTTTATCAGTTTGTCCTGATCAAGTCAGTCAGTCAGTGAGTTGTCTGGCCTCTCTCCCTTTCTCTCCCCCTCTTATCCCCCTCTCCCCTATTTTTTTTCTCCCTGTGTGTGTGCTTGCAGCAGTCAGTGTGTGAGGAGATGCTACGGGAGCTCCATGGGATCGTCCTGTGTCGCGACAGCCTGCAGGTGAGGCGCCGGCGGACGGCTTCGATGCTGCGGCCGCGGCCCTTACCCCTGGAGGAGCGTCGGGCACGAGCTGCCGCCGTCAGCCTCAGCAACGGAAAGCTGTGCGGGGGCACCGGACTGCCTGAACCCCTCTCTCACAGACTGGCACAGGAGGCTGCCCTGGTTGCGAGGGGGTGCAGCCACATCCGCATTTGCCCCGAGTGCCGGCGCTTCCAGGGACTGAGGATGCGTCCTGCAGGGGCCTCTGGGGCCCTCCCTTCTCCCACGCACAGTGAGGAGAGCATAGAGTGGGACAAGACCACAAATAGCAGTGAACCTGAATAACGGCCAGCGATTCCAACTGGACTGACTTTCCCACCTCACCTCTCTACTTTCCAGGGATCAATGATCACATCATATTTTTATTCAGCCAGTCGGGGCTTGATCTTAAAGGGCAGGACAGTGCTTTGTTTTGCCCTAGAGGCAACAGCCAGTAGTCAGTTTTGGAGTCTCCTTGGGTGATTTTTTTCCTTGGTCGTAGGAGAAACGGATGAGTCTGTCTCATTATGGTCTGCTCCTGTTGTTCCCTTAGTACTGTGTCAAACAGGACGGACAAAAACAGCTACAGGACATTTGTACTATGCAGTATTTTCAGTCATTTATCATTGTGCTGTTTCTTTTTTTTCCCTTTTTAAATTATTTCTGTCCTCTGTTGGATTATCAGTACTGAATATTGTTATTCTATTGTTCTTAAAAAAAAAAACTTTAAAGAAGTTCCTTTTTTATCTGACAATTTACTGTATGAACATGTATTGCCTCTGAAGAGCTGCAAAGATGAACAGACTAATGCAAGGTCATCCTTCAAATCCTTTTATTTTGAAAGTGCCAAAAAACCAGAAGTATTATCTTGTGGCTAAAAAAAGCACCACAGCCTTGAGAAGACAACAAACTCAAATGAACCTAGAAAACAAAGAGAGACATACAGACACAGACTTCTTTTATAGTAGTGATATTCTATTAAAACATGTTTTAACTGTTGGTATCTCTGAAAGACAGCGATGCATGGCCAGAGGTGTGGGCAGGTGCTCATTGAATGATTATTGCTGTGTTGGCTGAGTAGCTGAAAGAATGATGTCCTGTTTTGAATACCTGCTTAAATACATGATGGCTACACACACAATGACATCCGTTCATTTCCTTCTTCCTCTGTTTCTTGACATTTCTTTCTCCTCCGTCTGTCCTACATCTTTGACACCATGGAAAATATATTGTCTCAGCACTTGTCCTTTTTATGATCTCTCACTTAAAAATAAACACACAGTCTCCTGCACAGTATATGTACTGTATGTGTGAATGAAACCCAGCTTATATCAGAACCAACCGAAAACATGAAGTCCCTGGTGAAGCAAAAGTGTTTTTTCTGCAGTTGATTTGATTCTTTTAAAATGTCAAGCATTTAAACCTTTACTGAATGTGATGTTTTACACACTGCTTTGAGGAGTATTTCAATTCAGATCAGCCAAGATGCTCTCTGACATTTTCATACTTTTGTTTTTTTGCAAAAACCCAAACCAAGCTTAGAATATATGAACCGGGTCTTTAAAAGAGAGATTTTTAATGCAAACTGATAAAGAATCAAACTAAACTAGTTGGTTGTATTTATGGAAAGAATAGGCAACAGGATTTGTAAGTTACTTCCTGCATAGACTGTGACACGCCTTAGTATTTTCTAACTGAACCGACTGGTTTGACAGTATTACTGTATATGATAGCCTGACTGTTGCACAGTGGGAATCAACGGTCATCCACCTGTCTTCACTGCTTCTTGTTTATGTCTGATGTGTCCATCATTTTAAATCTGCCCATCAGGCTCTGTCAGTCACCATGCCTCAGAACTAGGCCACCAACTCAACACAGCTTTAAGGTACAGCTGCAGTAGCTCTCTTGTACTTTTATTAGCCACGTTCACTTTCTATCTTCGTCATTTTTCACCTGCAGGCAGGTTGTCATGGTTAGATATTCTCTACATATGCTCTGTACCTGGAAAGAGGAGTGAATGTTAAATTTGAGGAGTCCGACCCATTGATCATTCACCATGCTTTTTTTCTTCTTATTGTCATAAGGTAACAACCGCATTGTTGTGACACGTCACAAAATCAAAATAGATCACATTACCTACACACAAATCAAAACCTCCATTCAAATCTCTCTGTGACACATTAAGAAGCCAGCACACTTATTGCCAAGTTCCTGAATGGTCCAGCAACACTTAGAATCCTCCCTTACAAAGGTTCAACGAAACGCAAGAAAGAAGAAACTAGTAATAATAACAATCCAAAAAACGGAGGAAAACGCGTCCATAGAACTGAGATAGTAGATTGTCACATTAGGAGTACAACCCCTTTAAGGGGGAAAAATAAATGAGTTAACCCTGGAACAAAATCTGCCTGACAGTTCAGCATTCCCGTCATTTGGATAAATCTCCATGTCGGGACCTAAAAGCCTTCAAAGCCTTCTTGAGTAACCTTTACTCTCTAATAGTAGTAACTGTGATAATTCATGGAGAAATAATTTAAATATAGGGGGAGCATTTTCGTTCCAAGAAAACAAAATACATTTATTTGCAAAGTAATGAATTATAATTAGTATCCTGCATTTGTAAAATGTGTTCATGTAGAATCATAATAAGAACATGTAGTTTGGACTCACAAGTGAGTTGTTACACTGTCACCTTGTTGTTGAATCATTCTTTCTCTTCTGTTTCACCATTTCATATGCACATTGCATTAATGGCCGTGATTGTTATGCTGTTTCAGAAGCTGGTAAACGTGAAACTGTGGTGGATCAACCGCTGACAGACCTGGAGGGAACTGCAGCACAATTGTTCTAATACAGAGTCTTCAGTGAATTAATTCTGTTCGATTCTGAACAATTGGGTGACTGGAATCACAAATGAGTGGAGTTTCTATTTGAGGGTTTTTCCTCCCACATTTTCAATATCAGTTCAATCAGTTGCTAAAAAGTGTTTGCGGACTTTAGATGGCTTTTGGATTGAGGTCTGCAGTGTGTCTGAACTCCCACAATAACACATTGGGGTTTGAAACAGCATTGAATCTGCTTGATTTGGCACCGAATAGAGATCAATGGGAGTCACATGGGTGCCAATGCACCAAATCCAAGTAATCAAGTAATGAACTATTATTATTATTATTATTATATATATATATATATATATATATATATATATATATATATATATATATATATATATATATATATAAAAGTAGACATAATGGGCACAGATTGTGAGCAACAAAAAATCACATACTTCACATACAGTCAGTGTTAACTTTCTATATTTCTTTCTAAAATAACTTGTTAAAATCCAATTGTCACACAAAAAAAAAGACCTACATTTCATTACCAGTTTTATAAAAAAGAAGTTTCTATCCATTTGCTGAATGTCACTAAGAAACTCATGAGAAAGTAAGAAGGCTCTCGCTGCACCCGATGCTAACTTCTTAAACAATAAAAACATTTACAGGGGTGTTAAATCAAGCGTAGTTGGAATGAGATTGCCAATTACCTTGAAGGCATGGAGAGCAGTAGAGTAAGAATTAAAACAAATCCCACTGAAACACTGGGCAACCTTCGCTGGGAGACCACTGAGAGTGACGGCAGGGGTTGGCTGCTATATTTTATATGCTTTATTTTCTCATGTTGACATTTTTATTTCATTATAAATATTTCTTAAAACAACCTCCGTCCTGTGGGGTTCTGGTTTTGTCTCTTCTTTACTCTAATGTATTTGACCTTCTGAGCTGTTTAGATCTGTCATGCTAAATAGCGTCTGAGTGCACTTTGTTTTTCTAGTTATATTATTTAACCGGGAGAAATATTCAGACAGTACACTTGGTTTGTTGTGACATCATACACATGCAGGGAATCAGTATGAGGATTTCTGGGTTTCTAGCTGAGTAAACATGAAGATTGTTGAGTGAACCAGTCGTTTATCTCCCATAACTGAATTAATGTCCGCACACTTGTGAATTTGTGAACAGCTTTGAATGAGTATGGGTGGAAAGTCTAACGGAGGCTAATGAGTTTAACAAATCACTCGTGCTATATAAGCATCTGCTCACCTATAGTCCATCTATCACTGTGATTTCAGTGGATATATCTCTCCCCTCAGGATAGTGACTGAACGCACACAACCTGCATCTGATTTGCTGTTTAATTCAGGCTGTCTCTCTCTCTCTCTCTCTCTCTCTCTCTCTCTCTCTCTCTCTCTCACAATCTTTCCACTGCAGCATTAAAGATGACAAGTTTTTTGCAGTGCTTCACCAACCTGCATGTCACAGTGCATATCCTCTGCACACACCCGCACCCTCACCGCCACTTGTATGTCACTGCTGTATCAAGTTTATTTCATCGTGCTCATGCTTCTCCTTCTCCTTCTGCCGCTGGTGCTCCAGGTCCATAAATCCAGCGCATATTTACCCACCACTGCCTAGCTCCTGTTGGATTCATGGAGCCCATGATGAGCATTGAGTGCCTGCAGTGGTGTGTGAAAATCTGCTTGACTCCTCAAGCTTACCCAGTTGTAGCACATGGCAATACCAATTTCCGTGTTGTTGATTGTAATTCTGTGAGGATTTAGGAATTATAGTGTACTGAGTCTGATGCACTTTGCCACGCTAGCAGCTCACAGCCCATACACTTGAAGAGTGACTTCTTTATAAATCCATTCAGGGTAAATAAATGTTTTTTGGCATTTTGATCACGTAAAATTCATATTTTTCAAGCCTCACTGTCTAGCTCTAGGAAGCCAAAACATGAAACCTTGGATTTTAAAAACATTTTTGGCATATTTGGGTCTATAACTCTGCATTCAGTATGATTTTATTGCTTTCTGATAGCAATTGTTAAATCTATTGATTACATTTCTACTGCATCCCTTTGTCAAACAATTTCTTTCACCTCTCCATAATTTCCAAAAGTTAACAGCGTACATGTATACATCCGCCCCTTAACCACTAATGAGCACTGGATCTAAGGATCCAATTGAAAGACATAACAGACAGTGTAAACTACCTAATTCACAGTGAGACTGGTTCACATCTTTAAGTGAGAGGTTTCCTATTGATTTGCTGGCAATTCATTGCAAAGGTTGTTGTTGTTGTTGTGTGTGCAAAGAAAAGGTATTCAGAGTGCAAGAATTCTCTCCAAGGTGAAATGCTGTCAAGGCTGTTATACAGCCTTTTGTTCACTGACAGCTGTCGTTGAACAGATTGACCAAAACATCTTGGCATTGTTTGTCTTTCAGAGAAATAAAATACTTCATCTATTTTGTGTTTTGTTCCCTCACTATTCATTCCGGTCTTGATCGATGTCCCACCACAGATGGGGGAGCATAGTAGTGTGTGTGTGTGTGTGTGTGTGTGTGTGTGTGTCACACCACTTGCCTCCATGGGAAATCACAGTGTGGGCATCTTGATTCATCAGCTGGAGGCCATCTCCTTGCATTACCCAAAAGCTAAACAGACGCAATAGACAGCCAAGTCAAATTTCAGTGGAAATGCAGCTGCCAGCACTCAGGTTGTCAGGTATTCATCAAAATGAAAGCAGCCAGCTTTTATCATGGAAATTGATCATTTGGGTACCGTATAACAGAGCCATATTTTTACAGATAAAACTGTCAAAAAAACTCAGTTATGTTGAATGTTGGTACGAAAAGACTTTGTTGACCTTGGATTAAAGTTCCAAAGATTGAAGTGTCCAAAGACATCAGTCATATTCCATAATGACTCCAGTTCAAATGAGAAGCAGTTCATTAATAACCATGGAGACTGTTTTGTCCACGGTGCACATGATTAATGATTAGTTGGTAAACCTGTTTACAGTACACCTTAGGTATATACTACTCCTGGGATTGGAAAGTAACTATACGTGCATTCACTCAAATATTGTGCTACTCCACTGCATTTCAGAGGGAAATATTTTACTTTTTACTCTGCTACATTTATTTAAACATTTAATTTCACCATTGAGGGATTAATAAATTATTATTATTATTGGACAGCTATAGTTACTAGTTACCTTTTAGATTTTGGGGCCCTTGTAACATTTCAAATGTATGAGCTGTTTTCAGTTCCATCAAGGAGACATTTCTCCTTCAAACATCTCAGCGATCAAGCTGGATACACATGCATTACTGTAAATGGAGAGATGTCAGAGTAAGGGGGCTGCCCATGGACAGGCACTCAGAGCATTTAGGGGGTGGGTGCCTTGCTTAAGGGGACCATGGCATCTCTCCAGCTACCAGTCCACACTCTGTACTTGGTCCATGTAGGAACTTAAACCGGTGACCCTACGGTTCCCTAGCCAAGTTCTTATAGACTGAGCTACCGCCGCACAAACTGTACAGCCACTTTTAAGTATTGTGAGCTTGTTTGGAAGAAAAAACAAAGATTAGAGGAAAGAAAGTTTAACAAAAACAAAAAAATGGAGTAGCAGGCTTTTCTTTTTTTTTAAATCTTCTTTTCTACTCCATTAATCATCTCATGACCCCTTATCTTGTAACCCTTTGGAGGGGGACCGACCCCTAGGTTGGAAACCACTGGATTAAAATACCTGGCTAACTGTGTTTAAAACTAGCTCCACCTTGACCATGCTACAACCGTAAAATGCTACATGTACATGTGCATTTATGCATTAACAATCTAATAATGTAATAATATTTCAGCCACAGAAGCCATGAAACACATCTGGCTGATAAGACTGCTGTACTTAATTAGAAATTGAATGCAGTACTTTTATTTGTGATGGAGTATTTTTACATTGCTGTATTGTTACTTTCACTTAAGTACTTACTGAGTACTACTTCACCACTGGGCATTTTTATAGTAACTTTTCCATAAGGGGAATATAACTAAAAGACACACTGCTAATAAATAATTGTTTCTGTGTTCACCCACCAACAGGTGCACTATGCTTATCTCATTTTGAGCACTGGGATGACTGCAGTTAACCCCATTAAACCCTAAACAAACAGAAACACACACTCTGAGGGCAACAACTCCTTGTGGTTTGAGGAGAAAATATTGGTTTTCAGATAGAGGCCTCTTGAGTTCCTGTGTTAATTAGTCGTCAGAGTACAGAATTATCTTCATCCCAGAGTAAATGATTCATTACCTCATAGATGAGAGGCTAAAAAAAGCTGCACTGGGCCATTAAAAAGACGCACAAATGACAGCCTCGGAAGTAAAATCTGTTTATCTGGCTCCCCACAGGAGTAGTCAGGTTTTATTGATGCTGGGCAGCTAAGTCATATTTCTTGCATCATTAACTGTTATTTTGCATTTCTCTTGTTATTGTCTATTGCTAGTCGACCTCATATTGAACTTTACTTATTAAATTTTCCTTTCTCGTGATTTAAGTTCTCTCGCAGTTGTGGTTTGAATGAAAACACTGCCACCAGTAGTACTACAGTTTAGCAGTGGTGGTACTGTAGTTTCTTATGTCTCTGTGGTTCATGTAGCCATTACCTTGTGCTCTCTTGCCTGTTACCATATGTCCTCTGGTCCACTGACTCAGCATAAAATACATTCTGAGAAAATGTGTATCATTGCCATCTTTGCTAACATGCCTGTAGTAAGATCATGGTGGTCTTTACTGCTGTGTATGTACAGTACAGTGTACTCTCAAACAGAATCATTAATTTCATACCATGTTAGTGTAGTCGTCACATACTTTTATTTGACTTAAGGAATATCTTGTTTCAAAAATAACAAAGTATAGCATGTATTTACACATATATATTCCTCTAAAAACTAAGATATTCTGGACACCATCTCCCCGACCGTAAACAGTCATTTGCTACATCTAGCGGGCACTACACAACATTACAGACACCACATGGTGAGTTACTGAATACAAATAACTCAGTCTATTTTGTACTCTGATGGTAAAATGTTATATAATAAGAACATCCATCTGTGTGTTAGGCATACTCAATTGTGTGTTGCAAATTGATGCTGTCGTGGACGTCACTTTCAATTTAACCAAACAGATGCAATAGTCGGATCAAATATAACTGAGATGTAGATACAACATATGAACAAAAAAAAATGTGTCTCAATGAGAAAAGCAGCTTTCATTTGTCTTTTAGATGTGCAGTGCATTCAGGCCAAAATCAGAGAGCAGTTCCTTGTAATTCTGACGAAGGGTTGTGTGCTTGTCCTCCCATCCCTGTCGAGCCACAGACAGCTGGGAAGTCAGGCTGTCGAGAGTCTCCTGCAGGAAACATTAGTAAAAATGAGATGCAAGTTAAAATGTTCCCTTTAAATCACCCAGTTGTCATGTTATCAACATGATTTCCCTCCCCTCTTAACCACCTTTAACTCTGATGAGTTTTAGAAGCGGAGCTGATGGAGACGAGGCATAATTAGATTATGTGTCATAGTGGGAAGGACAGAAATAATGATAATTGCATATTAAAATCCTAGTTCTTTAATCACAGGCTGAGCCCTCTAACAGGGCTCCAGGCTTGACTACTTATCTTTAAAGATCTGCGTACTGAAAATTTGCGTCAACTATCTGTGCTCAGACAATAATGGCCTGTACCTATAAAAGGTCCATACAGACCCCCATTCCTCATACATTATGTCTTAATGGAAGATTCTGCTATCTCACAAACCTTAGTCTTATTGTCCTTGGTTGAAGTAGTAGCATTACATTGTTTGACACTATTGTGGATGTTGTAAATTTGAGCACTTGTGCAGACTGCTTGAAACAGCTCTCCATCAAAGTCCAGTAGCACAAAGAAAATATGCCCCTTAAACCAGCCACAGAATACCTTCCTGTGCTTCATTTTGGATCATGTATAGGCTTTATTTATCACTTCTTATTGTACTGATTCATCCAGGTTAACCTGCAGATTGATGTTCTGTGGCTCTGTAACACCAGAAAGTCCTAACAAATTATTGGAGTACTTATAACGTTTCATGTTCACCTTTGCTTAGGCGTCCAAATACCGGCTTTTGACAGGTGGGTGAAGGCTGCACTGTCTGAGGCTTTTGTAAAGCTGTTCCCAGCAGAGTGGTGTACAATGTTATGTTAACCTATAAGTTTATTGGCTTAAAAAAAGATTTCTCCTTCAGGTGAGTAGTGGAGCAGCAGGAAAGCTGATTACAGCACTGCACCTGTGTTCATTATGCCAGTTTAAATACATAGTTCTCTTTCTGTTTGACACTGAATTTGCCTTCTGAAGGAGTTTAAGACCCGATGACCCCCTGCTGTGCCCTTAAAACCCTTATATGTAGGATTGTAGATTTTCTGACTTTGGTGAAAAAGGACATAGTCTGCATATATTTTCATCAGGATTGTCCCATTATTCTACAAAGAAAAGTCTATATATTGATTATTGCTTTATATATAGCTATATTTTGAAAGTTGGTACAATCATATAAAAGTTCCTTGACAATCAACTTTAAGTCACATTGTATAACTGATCTTAGACTGGTCATTTTAGACCAAGTCATCTGCTCGACATATGCAATGGAGCAGCCACAAAATCATACCAAACTACAATAAGTTACTATAGTGAGAAGTGTGAATGGGGACAATGCTGCCCTTTAACAGTGACAGCTCCACAGGGTGCAAGAGGTTCATCCTGACCAGCTTGGCACATACCTGGACATGCAGGTTTACAGTTCATGGGGCCTCAAAGATCAATGTAGGTCAACCCTACAAAGGCCCGTTAGTAATGCCTATTCAGAGCTTTCTTTAAATCAGTTTGTATTAGCTTGTGTTGTAACTCACATGCAGGATCTTCTCATAGTCTGTTTCCATGTTGTCCAGCTTATGTTGGAGGTCAGCTATGATGGCTTCCTTCTCCTGTTGCACCTGCTCACGCTCTCTTTTCTCTTTCCTTAGTTCCTCCTGACACAGCACTAGGCAGACAAAATGCATACAGGCATGCCATTACTTTTCTTTTGGGAACTAACTGGCACTTGTATGTCTTTATTCATTCAAGTATAGACGTTAAAATGAAATGTATTCATACCAAGATCTTCCTTCAGCTGGCTGACCTCCTTCTCCATTCTCTTCGCCTTGTTGGTCAGCTCTGTCTGCATGGTTTTGTACTGGCGACTGAGGTCTAGAATGGCATTTGTGTCAAAGATGTCAGACTTGGCTTTCATTGCTGATTCACTTTGTTAGGCTAATGCAGCAATTAGCTTATGCACCCAGCTAATTAGACTTTTTGTTCCTCAAGAATTACCCTAACCTTGGCAAACACGCCCCTTGTCCTCACTCCCAAAAGGTATCCACGCTTTATCTCAGGTTATTAAAGGAGAGGCTAATTGTTGATTCATGCCTCGTCTGTACCGTACCAGAGTTGACGTCCCTGTGGTCTTGTCTCTCATGCTGCAGCTTCTGCTCCATGTCTCTCAGGCGTCTCCTCAGGTCAATTCTATCAGACTGGACCTTTATTACAGACTCACAGTGTAAGGCTGTGGTAATCACACAAACACATGCATGCATGAATTTATACACCAGTGGTAGATTTGTTTTCTGAAGCAGAAAGCAATGACCCTTTGTAAAAAATGACATACACCAATTACAGTTCTGTCATCAATATTTTACAAAGGTGAACTAAAGCCATAGTGAGACATGCTCAAGTATCCAATTATGCTTCAACATATAGAGTTAGGTGGTGCAGATGGTGCTAGACTAGCTTCCACTGGAGGGTGAAGTATTCAGATCACTGTCCTCATTCCGAGTAAAAGTCCTGCATTCTAAGTTTCTTACCCAAATAAAAGTATAAAAGTTTTATCAGCAAAATATATATAAGTAAAAGCACTGCTGCAGAAACATGGCCGTTTTGACTGGACTTCATTACTGGATAATTATCACAGAATCAATCAACAAATGTGCATGTAGCTTTTTACTGTTGTAGCTGGGCTAATTCAAACTATTTGATAGTGTGATCTATAACCATGCATTTATTTTTAACTAATCACACAGTATGTTTTGTACAAAAAAAAAATACAATATTTGCCTCTGAAATGTAGTGGAGTAGAAGAAGAAAACAGCATAAGATAGAAATATTTAAGTAAAGTATAGTACCTTAAAATAATGCTGAAGAACAGTACTTGAGTAAATACATTTAGTTACTGCACTTACCACCACTGCAAGCTACAGTGTAAAAACATACACTGTAGATATAAGTAATAATTACACCATTAGATGAATTGAGAATATTTTTTCCCCTATGAAATGCACTAGAGCCTCAGTATGTGGTCTCGCAAAATGGAAATATCAGAGAAGAGTGCTAGTAGGCCGACCACTACAGTGCTGTGGAGATAGGTCTGGTAATGCGAGACTAGCCGACAGTGGTGAAAGAAGTATTCAGATCCTTTACTTAAGTAAAAGTAATAATACACTGTAAAAAATAATCCATTACAAGTAAAAGTCCGGTATTGAAAATGTTACTTAAGTAAAAGTATGTAAGTATCATCAGGAAAATGTAAGTAAAAGTACTCAAGGCAGAAAAATCCTCACATTTTAGAAACTGGAAACGATCAAAACAGTTCTCTTAATCAACTAAGTGTTTAATCGGCTAATCATTACAGCTGTACTAGGCCTGTAAATTGTTGGGTATATTAATTTAACATAAAACATCATATTTTATAAACTTCATGTGTTTTTGGAGCAAAAATCTTAAATCTTAATTTGTAAAGAAACTCCTAACTAAAGCTGTCAGATGAATCTAGTAGAGTAGAAGTAAAAAGTGGCATGAAAAGAAAAGACTTAAAAAATTGAAATACAAGTACCTCAAATGTATACTTAAGTACAGTACTTGTACTTAGTTACATTCCACCACTGCTAGCCGACCACTAAACTGAGTTGTACTTATATTTTTCTTGGTAATGTTGATAGCAATTGGGTTCACAGCACATAGTGTTAATGTGATTAGTGAATTAGTCAATTAACAGAGAATTAATAACAGTAATTGTAGGCTATAAATCATAGCCTATATAAAGCAAAAAGGCCAAGGTTTTTTGGTTCCAGCGTATCAAATGTGAGGATTTTCTGTTTTCCTCTGTTTTATATTATTGCAAAATCAATATCTTTCAGTTTCGGACTATGCTCATATGTGAAAATAACAAATAATAAAAATAATCATTAGTTTCAGCCCTAGAACAAATGATACATTACACATTAGCACAGTGTAAGACATAATAGAGTATGGATTTGTGCTCTTAAAACATTAAAAGGAGTGTTATTTGTTTTTCTACCTTTTACAGTCTATGGTTTTTACACAAGTCACCATCAGTTTGGCCCTGGATGTAATATACCCTACATATGAATAACAACGAGCTGTGACTAATGGCTAGTTTGACCTAGACATAGTCTACATTACATAAAGCAACTCAACTTGAAATTGCTGCTCACCAATGTGATCCTGTAGGATGGCTACATCGAGAATACTGCGCCTATACTTTGCTTCCAAGTCATTTTCACCTGCAAAAAGACAAAAAGTTGTAAACCAATTTAGCATCACTAATGCCAAATTGTTAAATCATCTGTATATCAGTATAGTTACTTTTTTCTGGATTCTTTTTTGTGATCTTTTTCGTTTTTTTCTTTGGAGGCATGTTTGCTTGCTGTGATGCTGCCTGTTCAGACCTTTGAGCACACGAACTATACACTAACTACATACAGGGATGAGTCTTTTTTGCTGGGCACTGGTTGCCGAGTGAGTTGCCATGGCACAAACTGTCCAGCTTGATTGATAGTTGATTGATTTTAGTAACAGCCAATCACAACTTGACTGGGTCACCGTTGCCTTTCGAGCTCATGCACACAGGCCGTGCAATTGGATCTTTACTTGAAGTGAGACATGTCAAAGCGTCCTTTGTTGTCATGGGTGACAAAGGCCCGCGCTGGGGGAATTCAGGGCTGCATTCAGCATCCCTTTAACGTTTTATGAATGCTGTACAGGCAGAAACGCGCACCCGACTACATTCATCATGGCTCGTGAACGCGCACAGGGAAGGCGTGGAGTTTGGGTTTTGAGGGGGGGGCGGAAGGGGACGTACAGGAAAGGGCCATACATACACGTCACGGGGGGAAACAGAAAACACTGGGAAATGTTTAATTCCCACATATATTTATTCACCCTTGTTCTAGTTAATGTCCGTGAAGCTTTCGCAGTTTTAAGCGCAACGTTCTCCTCATTCATCGGCGAGTGCTCTCTGTCGTCAGCCCGCAGAGGAGGGCTGACACTGTCACACAGACACTGAACTTCCCGTCAAGGCTCAGCACAGGCGAGAAGAGCTGCTGCTGCTGACAAAAAAAGGGGAACGACATCGAGGGTTGTCAAGAGCAGAGGACACACTCCAGTCCACAAGGCTTCTGGGCAGAGAAACGGTGCCATTGTCCTCCAGCTGAGGGGCGAGCAGAGACAGGTCTGGTTCTCTGCTAATTAGCCTGCGTGGGTCCCTGCAGAGAGAGACAGAACCCCGCAGCTAGCTGCAGCACAGGGTGTGAGTGACTGAGGTGCTTGTTTTTAGCCACAATCGGGATATTTATCTGACAAACTGATGCTGGATTTACTGATGGGAGCCTTTATCCTATAGCCATCCCTCCCTCCCTATACCCCCCGTCGGACCCTGGCTCGGATTCGCCACTCGGGCGCTGTCCTCATCGGGGGGTGCCGGCGGATCACCATCGCCCGGTCCAGCTAACTCCAGGCGTCTGTTCGGTCCCCTTGACCCCTGCCCTGCCTCGCCTCTCTGCCGCTCTGGCCGACCCTAGCCGAGTCCGAACATGGCAGGGAACCTGAAGAAAGGCGGGGGTCTCATCGGAATGATGAAGGATGCCTTCCAGCCACACCATCACCACCTCCACTCCCATCACCAGCCCGGGGCCGTGGACAAAAAGACGGTGGAGAAATGCTGGAAACTAATGGACAAGGTTCGTAAGTTACTGATCATCGTTAACTAGCGCGTTGGATGCCTAGGGGTGCTAGCTAACTGCAGCTAACTAGCGATAAGCTAGCTAATCTTCGCCTGCTGCAGGGCTGGCGTTGCTAACGTCAAATTAGCTAGTCAGCTGGGAGAAGACATGGTTAGCTAACGTAAGCTAATTTTCGAAACTGTGTGGTTTTGCACCGTATGTGCCAGGCTTCCTCGTACCACAGTAAATTACAATGACTTTTAAAGTAGCCTAACATTGACGTTAGCCACGGACAGAACAAGGGTTTCTTTATCACATCGGTTTGCTAGTGCTGTGCCACTCGCTGGTAACTAGTGTCAGACCGGTCAAATTGGTCACATTTTAGATTAAAATCCTACACTAGTTGTCGTACCGTGGTACAACTAACTTGTTTTGACCACGTTTAAATGCTGTGATGTATCGTAAACATTGGCATGAACAAAGAAGGAAGATTTGGCAGTGAACTGAAATTACAGTGGGTTCTAGCACAGCAACAGTTCTCCTGTACATTGTTACTGAAATGTTTGCAGTCAACTGTCTGTCAGCCCTTGTAAACTGTAACAAAGCATTGAGAAAAAAAGAAATGTGTCCATTTAACTAGGCCAATTATGCACTTTCACAGGGAAGACTCTTTTCACAGCTTCACTTCTCTGAAAAAAAAGTCTGTAGCAGTTTGACCCCCAGTTTCCTGTGAGATTCACACAGCACTATTAGAGTGAATAGGAAGACAAGACACTCTTTTGTGTCTCCTCTTCCTCATTGAGGCCTTTGTTTAGAGCTCTGATGTTAAGCGACCAAGTCATTTTACAAAGCTATTATTAAAAAAACACTTCAGTTTGTTTTGCTTCACTGTGGTAGATTATCTGGCTGGACTGTTCTCCACATTTTAGGAGGTACTGTTGTACCTAACACAAATAAGAAAACAGAAGTAACACTGTAATGTCAGTCTTTATTTTATTTGTGTTCTCAGTGAATGTTCAATACTCTTCTTAAAACCTAGATAAGATGATTAAATAGCTGACCCTATACTACTTAAACCAGCTGCACAGTCAGGTCAGCTTTTGCAGTTTACAGTATGGGAATAATTTACCATGTGACATCTGATCCAGTAAAAGATTTGAGGGGCAGCACCACTGAGGTGAAAGAGTATCTTACCTTTTAAAAAGGATATAAGACCAAAAGTATTTTTACTCCACCAGAATGTTTAAAATAGCAGCGGAAATATTGTTCTGCTCGGTCTAAAAAACCACAGCCCAGCATACCGTAGAACAACACCTGCAGAATAACAATGCAGTTGCTCTCTGAAAATACCTCCTGCACAGGACTTAGTTAAACTTTATCAAAAGCACAAGGCTAATTTCCCACTTCAGAGTTGCCAACGTAACCTTTTCTTAAAGTGTTCAGCATAACAAACCTAGATTATCGAATACTTGTGTTTAAGCTTTTGAGTTAAACACTAAATTTGTGATGCCCTAAGCAAAGGTGTGTTGTAAGTTAAGCTACCTGCATCAGGTTTAAGCTTAAAATTAAACTTTTAAGCATTAAAAGTTTAACCATTAGATGTTGTGGTTACTGTCTCTGCTGTTGCATTGCTAGTTAGCTATTCATTAATCAAAACCCGAAGTTGTACATGGATCATTTCACCATCAGCCACACTAGGAAATATTAACAAGGGTTTCTTATTTAACCAGATGGGTAACCACGAGTGAATTTCAGGTCATATGCTACTTAAAGATATTATGGATATCATTATATCAATGTTGTGCTGTAGTAAAGCTCAGTGACACACATTTATGAGCTTGTCTTACCGTTGTAGCTGCGTGAAATGAACTATATCTGAACCTGTTAATCATCGTATCCACATTGGTAACATTTCCTTAAAAATATTCTGGTCTAAAATCACCAGAAGTCCTATTGTCACATTGTAGTCATGCTGACATGTAGATGTATGATTAAAAGTAATAAAAAAAACTTCCCCCACTATTTCCTCCAGCTGTTAAAATGCTGAACTTTACCTTTTTTAATTTTGTGTTTTACCAGTCACGGTGTCTGGTAGACAAAAAAAAATGATGTTCTGCCCTTTAGGGTAGCACATTGATTCATTCATTTGTTCATTAATTTCATTGTGTGCCGTTTGTGCTTAAACAAGTGTAGTAAGACAGCGGCCACTGCTGTGTCTAAAACTGGTTTAATCCATTGGACAAACACAGTTTGTCATCAGACTTTCTGCTGAAAACATCCATATTGTGAAATCCAAAGTTATAAGGGGAATTAACCAATTGCTTTTTATCTTTGATTTACTAGACATATGGCAACATATGTTTTCCAGAAACAGTCTCTGAGCTCTGCAGAAACAAGGAAACACAAAATTGCTGTTTACAGCTAAAGTCAAAAAAACATAATTAACCATGGCCAACTTTCCCTCAAGCTGGTTACCCTTTAAAGGACTTGAACTTGATATACAAAATGTTTGAGGTGTAACGATACATCAATTGGGATCGATATATCGATTCAATCCTCAACCATCGAATGTTATCGATACAAAGTGAAAATATCGATACTTATCGTCATCTTTAAGATGCACCTTTATTTTGAAATTCCCACTTTATATTTCTTTTTATTAAAAAGAGTAGTTTGTTTTTAATTTTAAATGTCTAGAAGAGCTTAGGTAATGAAATTGTCAAATCGTATTTTAGTTGCTTTTTGTAAATATATATAAATGTAACTGATTGTGTTAAATGGGCTTATGTATCGTCTTGTATTGGTCGCAGGCCTCCGAATTGAATCAAAATCGTATCGTGGCAGACTTTGTAATATCAGTATATGGTATCATTGTCCGAAGAATCAATATAATATCGTATTGTGATAAAACGTGCGATTTACACCCCTACAAAATATACCAGGTCTCTCGCCAGGTGTAGAACCAGCCAGACTGACACAGAGAGAGGAGAGGACATGATGAGTGGAATGCAGTTTAGCTTTGAGGCAGTCAATAGTTTACTTCATAGTTTACTTCATGATAGTAGCCTTGATTGACATTGACGTGTGAGAGCATTCAGTTGTTGTGGCCTTGTACATGCGTGCATGCACATGTGTTCGGCTGAGTTATGGGTACAAGTGTTTGCATAGTAGATAATCATGTTAGTGGTGTAACCTTGGCAACAGTCTATCTGGTCTCAGACGTAACCAGTGTGGACCTACTGCATTTGGAGGCCTGGAGAAGGGTTGAAGGAATGAGGGCACAGTGTAGGTAATGATACTGAAGGCTTTCAGGTCAGTTGCCCATGTAGCCTAGTCAAATCAACCAGATATCAACCACAAGCAAATGATCCAAAATACAAAATATATAAGTATTATCCTTATAGTGTGCTACATACCTTTTTAGTAGCAGTTGTTCTAAGGCATCTTTAAGCTCTTCCTTCTCCTTCAGTTGTATTTCAGTTTGGTAATTGAAATTATTTAAATGGATGAAATCATCAGGGATTTGCTAGTTTTATCTGGTCAGTCTAATGCTGAATGTAATATGGATAATCCCAGTGACTAATCTTAATCAAGTCTATTGTGGTAGTTGCATTCACTTGTGCTTAAATCATCCATATTAGATCTTGTAGTAGGGCTGGGCTATCTATCTATCTATCTATCTATCTATCTATCTATATATATATATATATATAATCTCGTGATACGAGACTAGATATCATCTTAGATTTTGGATATCGTAATATAGCTTAAGTCTGACACCTTAGGTGTGGAAGGGAAGGGAATACTCTGAATGATAATTATGACCAATATTAGATATGAATATGTGGCTGTTCATGAAGAAATTTAGAGGAACTGATGAATGGTATCATATAAATAAATAAATAAATAAATAAATAAGTGCATACATTTAATGCAGAAAATCTACTATAATACCTAAGTAAACAAGCAGTTTAGTTTTTGTCAGAGGTTTTGGCATAGAAACACATGGAATTGAAATTCAATATGGTTACAATAAATATGTTTATTCATGCATTAAAAGTTGTTTACTATTGATAATTGATAAATCTATGTGTTTCCAGGCCTAGATAAATTATAATCTGATTGATTATTAGATGTCCTGCTAAGTCTTTTCAAGTCTTGTTTTCCCATAATTCAAACCGACATTCTTGTAATGCGATTCCTGCCATATTTCTTTCTAACACTCTCACATGATTAGTAGACAATAATTTGGCCTGGTCTACAAAAGAATGAGCCATGTCCTGTGTTGTTGACATGCAATTGTTCGGCCGCCGTTGAAGCTGACAGCCTAGCTCTGTTTCACAGCAGGTTCAGATCAGGACGCAAGACCCTGAATTTTTGTATGAAAGTGTAGTTTTGTGCCTGCGATCACGCAAGTAAGTTAGGCTTAAATGCAGTGGTAAGTATGACAGCAACCATACAGAGCTTCATCTCGGAGTGTTCTCGTCTGCCAACCAGTGTCTTTTGTAATGGTCAACGAAGTGACTCAAACACACTGCAGCAGGACAGTGAGATAAGTGAGCAGAGGTTGAACATTACTGAGGATGTAACATGTATTCATGCAGTCCGGTGAACAAGCACGTAGCACGTAGACTGAACATGGAAAGGGGAAGTCTAAATTTCCATGTTTTATAAAGCCGTCTAATAGAACATTATTTCTCTGCTCACCCATTACAGAATCCACCCTCTGCTGTGTCAATGATTGATCTCAGTCAAGCTGTTTGACTTTGTGTCCCTAAAAACAGGCTTTTTTGTCTTTTATTTTTCAGGCTTTATTTATTTTGTGACGTTTCACTGTAGTTGAAGCTTATATCCATGTTGTCAGTATCACAGTCAGGGCTTCAGCTGTTCAAACTTGCAAGGCAATCATGCTGAAATGTTAAGTAAAGAGAATTTGTGTTTGAGGCAAAAGTGGTGTTACGGTGTGCAGATTGAAATGAGGAAGTGTAAACATATCGACAGCTTCTCAAAACATGCTGAAGAAATGGAGAATCAGACTGATTGTTGACATGGTAGTCACATAATAAGGCACTGCTGTGCATGTCTACAAAAAAGACGTCTGTATTGTAAATTAATAAGAAATGGAGATAATTAGCTTCACAATGAGACCAGAAACTGTCCATGGATAAATGCAGATATGCCTTTGTCTTGTTCCACTTTCATCTTTTTTGTGTAGATACAAGAGGAAGTAGTGTGACAGTGCTGCAATAACTCATGACTTCATAAGGGATTAAATCCACAATACTCGGTGTGTGCCATCAAATAATGTGTAGACCTGCCACCCTCTGAAAGCTCCAAGCTTGACTCTGACAGGGATTTTAAGGACCTCAGTCTTTGCCTTTGTTGGCATTTTCCATTCTGCATATCTTCTATCTAGGCTCACTGACTATATTTTGCACTAAAGATGAGTGCTCTAATACAGAAAAGACTCTGTCTATTTGATATAAAGAATGTCTTACTGATGTACAGAATGGAAATGCACGTGCAGTGGCGTTATAGACAACTCAGATTTTCTTTCCCTTTCGATCGCCACCCTCTTTCTAACACATCTTCTGTCTCTCATTTTTCTCTCATCTACCTTACTTCTTGCACCCATTTCTTGTCTCTAACTGTATTGTGTCTTCCCCCTCACGTCCCTCCCTTTCTGCAGGTGGTGCGCCTGTGCCAAAACCCCAAATTGGCTCTAAAGAACAGCCCCCCTTACATCCTGGACCTGCTGCCAGACACCTACCAGCACCTGCGCACCATCTTGTCTCGCTACGAGGGCAAAATGGAGACTCTGGGGGACAACGAGTACTTCCGGGTCTTCATGGAGAACCTAACCAAGAAGACCAAGCAGACCATCAGCTTGTTTAAGGAGGGCAAGGAACGCATGTACGAGGAGAACTCACAACCCAGGTGAATAAAGTTGATACAAATGTTGCAGCTAGCTTAATATTAATCAAGGGGATATGATTCTGGAGGTGTAAGGCTCCATATGGTTTCTCTGCTCTCTTCTCAAACCGTATTGCTGAGCCATTGCGTTGACTTTCTTGTGAACAAACCCATTTGAAATGGGAATGTGAGGTGAGAAGTCTTTGTATAACGACAACCTCGCAGCTCAAATTCATTCATTCGGTTTGAATAATTAAGACTGCACAGACACAGAGTGAAAAATTGCACCCATCCACAGCCCCCAGGGTGGTTGTAGCTCAACATGTCTCAAAACGAGGAGACAGGAGTTGTGGTTTGAGCATGTGAGCATCTGTGGTCAGAATGGCACTTCATCTACAGCTGCCTGTCTGCCTGTCACTTTGTTTTTGTGTCTCCCTATCTCTACCATCTACTTGAACATTTCTCTCTTCTTGTAGCTGTCTTACTGTAATGCTTCTTTTTTTTTTAAATCACACTGCCTTCGTCTATGTCTCTTTCTTTTCCTTTACATTCAGTAATCTGTCTCTGTCCCTCTGAAAACAGACACACTAGTGTATTAGAAATAAGCAGTTGTGGAGGGACTTATGGAAGTGTTATTAATGAGATATGCCTCTTGTTTCCATTGTTTATAAAATACCAAATGAGAAAAGGAATTCTTTTGAAGACAAGATATACCAAAGAAGACCTTGAGACAAAATTGAGCTTCTTTTATAAACAAAAAGTTATTGTTGTGTTAATGAGTAGACTCTCTGGGCTGCAGACTAGCTGCTGGATGAAGCTGGTCTTACCTCCTTGCTTGTATCACTACATACGGGTATGTCTTTGGTTATCTGCATGCTTTGGGCAAATGCTGTCAGACAAAATTGTAACAGGCATTATGTACAGTACGTAATGACTTACTAAGATAGCCCTCATTAGGTTTCTTTAGGGAGTTTCATACACGATGTGGGCCAGTATCAAATATTATCCCCATTTTTTTCTCTAGAACTGCCTCCGGGGCGGTAGCTTCTCTTGCTGGCAGTGAAAAAGGTGACTTGCAAAATACTTTTTTAAAACTGTGTTGTCCAGGCATCTTTTTATATCTGGCTGCTGTAGCTGCTGTTTTCAGGAGCTTTTGGATTGGTCTGTCGTACAATGACACCAAGTGGGTGTGGAAATGATTGGACAGAAACCAAGGCCCGAGGGGTGTAGTTCAAAAAGGACCTGGAATTTGGTACATTCATTGTGTTTTACCAACATCCTTAAACCGCATCAAATTTAGTTTACACGGCTTTGTGCATTAGTATCATAAATGCAGTGTTATGTCAGTTTCATCATATTGAATTAAATACCAAATAATAGTATTCAACTCTTACTACCTCATTACTTTTGTTTGAGCTACCAGGTGGTCTTTGAAAGGGACAGTCCACCTCCTTTTGAAGTAAGAGTTGATATGCTGTTTATTGCATTTAACATTAGTATCTAACAGGTGATTTGCCCCATCGCTGTAGAAAAGCAAAACTGTCACGAGCAGAGTCAGCGTGCAGCAGATAGCCCTCTGTGGATCACGGTGTTTCTGGTGCTGTTGTGTGTCCTCTTACTCACTTAAGGCTTGTGTCATGACTTTGAGATGTACGTTAAGTCTTTGCAAGAAAACATCTGTATTCCTACAGACTTAAGTAAAGGGAGAGGTAAACTTTACTGTAGGTTGTATGTAAAGCTGCTTTAAGAGTTTTCTGGTTTTACCTAAAATAATGTGAGGAAAACGTGACCTGGAAGTGGGTAGATGGATAAGAACATGAATACTGTTGAAGAGAGGAACTCATTAGCTGGTGAATGTTTTGTTTGGCAGGGACTCATTTGAATCATACTGCACCTTACCCTTCACCTTACCTTTTTTTAAATTGTTGCCATTTAAATTTAATGCAACATATTTTTTTAAAGGGACTAAAACTGATAGAAATGTTCTTGCTTTTCTGAAGTTACTTTACTCTTTAACCCTCTGTCTCTAGTTTGAACAGTTTCTGCTTTGAGAGAATTAGGTAATAGTTTTATCTAGGCAGTCCAACATGATACATCCTCCTCTTATTTCTTAGTTCCTCAGTGACATTGTTCTTTCTCTGCTACCGTGACAGTAATCTTGCAAACAGAAAAAAACCCACTACAAGGCAACCAGGGAAGAGGAAGCCGTATTTACCATGAGCTAGTGGTTGGTTTTCTTTTAGCCATTTTAACTTGAACTGTGAAATTTATTTTCATCATCACTTCATTGCACAAAGAGGCTGCATAGAAAGACATTTCTGGTTAAAGCAGAGGAAGCAAGCACACACACACACACACACACACACACACACACACACACACACACACACACACACACACACAGTAGCCAGGCATTGCACACAAAGACTGCTATTGTCTGTGTGGAGAAGGCAGTGGCAGTGACACTAACCAATGGGTATCAGCCCACTTAAGAATGCTATAGAATAAACCAATGACGTTGAACCGCTAGAGAGACTAGTATGTGGTTAGCAGCTTAGCTTAACACATGGCTAAGGCTGAAAAGTTGAACAGCAAGGATAAAGATTATCTCAGTGCCTGAATGCATGAAGAATAGTTTGATAATACATTGCTTTCACTGTGTTCTTCAATGCAGCCTTAATTAAAATATGAGAACACTGGCACTTATTATTATATCCACCACTGTGACTTCAATCAGTATCAGTGCTTGATAATTATTGACTTAAATTACACCACTGAGGCTTAATAGCCCTTTTCAAGTCAGAGTGAACGATCCGAGTGTTTCATCAGAGCCCTGAATGCAGCGTGGGTGGATATTCTGTGTTGTGATGCTGGACAGACTTCTCCACTATGTCTTCCCCAGAGATTTAGAGCCTCTATTTATCTAGCCCCCCACTCCCATATGTCCCACACAGATTGTTTAGCTTTAGAGAGTTGGAGTTGAGTTAGTGCAGTAAAAGCGTGGATTTGTTTTTTTGTTGAGCAACAGTCTGCTAAGTCTTAACTAGGTAGAAGTTGAGTTGTTTGAGTAAGATGTGCCATATATCCGGTGTTTTTATGTAATTATGGTAGAGAGGAAAAAAGGGGCTTCGATGTTGTTCACAGTAGAAGAGAGTGAGCATGAAAGTGAGTCAACTGTGAGCAAGACTTAATTATTAACACTGACGGCCCATATTCAGTCAGAATCAAGACAACACAGTCAGCACTTCCTACTTGTTGTCTTCACTTACTTCCTCTTATGGCTTTACACAGCAAAGCTAAGACATTACATACAGAAATTATGTGATTTTGATGGACAATTTTCTCTTACGGGCGCCTCGCTGTTCATACCAGCCGCGCATTTCTCCACGCTGGTCACAAAGCGATCCTTCTCTCTCTCTCTCTCTCTCTCTCTCTCTCTCTCTCTCTCTCTCCTCTCTCCTCTCTCTCTCCTCTCTCTCTCTCTCTCTCTCTCTCTCTCTCTCTCTCTCTCTCTCTCTCTCTCTCTCTCTCTCTCTCTCTGTGTGAGTGGTTGTGTGTGCCTGCAGATCACCTGTCTCGCTCTAGACACAGCTGAGAAGTCAAGACAGCCAAAATCACCATAAACTTGGGTGTTTTATTTTGAAATGTGTTTTATTTTGTAAAGTATCCAGCTGCCCTGTGGCCTTCCTGTATGTGATTACCTACCTGGGTTGATACATTTGCTTGCGGCTCCCTTGAAGTTGGTAGATTTAAAAAAAAAAAAAAAAAAAGAAGGCTGAAACCATTAACTGTTTATCAAAACAGATGCAGTTTAATTTTCAATTGACTACTCATTTCAGCTCTAGATATTTCTACAAGCCACAAACCAAAAGCTGGCAGGCATTTAGCTGTGGCTCACTTGTCTCCTATATTGTCTCCACAAAGTAGAAAAGTGTGGTAGTTCAGTTCAGCAAATTATTTGACTTCTGCATTAACAGAAGCTACTAGTGAGTTGTAACTGTGATCTCTTGATGAAATGGTTTGCTAATTAGGTTTGGTTCATTGTTTTGTGTTAAGAAATTAGCGTGTTGCCTGGGTTTCTTCTTGGTTTTAACACAGCTGCTTTGTCTATAGCCGGTGTATTACTTTATTAAAGAAACCTATAAATTAAACATTAAACATTCCTCAGTCCCTTCAGCAGAGTAATACAGTAGAAGGGTTGATCAATGTATCCTCAGAAAAGCCCTTTAACCCCCTCTTCCATTAGTCTAACTGGAAACTGCTTTGACCTCTCTGTGAGAGTCTCTTTGATCTTCCTGGGCTAAGCTGCCATTGCATCCTGACCACCGTCGATAGGTCCAGCTGGTCACAGGAAGTGGTGGGCTTATATGCTTCAGGGTGACGTAACTGCACTGTGGGACAGTCTACACTGCAGAAAGTGACCTGAAGGCTATTATAATACATCGGAAATATTATTTGTAGACGGGTGTAAATCTCTCACGGTCTAATTTGTCTCGTATGTTCATCTTTAGACACTGTTAGACTTCTGTTACTATTGAAAGGCATTATAGCTGTTGGCTTTGTTTTTAAAGCAAGTATTCGTCACTAGAGCTGAGTGGTGTGAACATTTTCACATCCCGTATTTGGTTAAAATGTTGCCTCTCTCTTCCCAATGTTGTACACAATAACAACATCTTGTTGAAACAATTAGTCAAATAATCAATGAGCTAGTAGATCAACAAGCAAATATTCAACAAATGTATTGCTAGCCAGTTAATTTCACTATTTTCTGACCTTTTTAAAGGCTAAACAATAAATCTACAATACTGGTTATTTTCAGCCCTACAGACATGGTTAATTAACTGTTTTATCCACACATCTTCTAGCCCTATACTTCACTGCCACCCCTTTTTCTTTACTTGCTTCGATCAGCCCTACCTTCCTTTACTAACAGTACATAGCTCCAATCCTTTGCACAATAGAAAAATACATTCCAGACATGCTTCAGTGATATTACAATAAGCATCAATATTATACAATATTACAACTCGGTAGGAACAAGTTTCGCAAGCGTCTATTCATTCTGCCTTCCCTGCAGCTGAGCTACTGTTCAGGCTTTAGTGGCAGGTGCCACGAAGAGCCTTTCACTCAACAATGGTTTGGATCCATTTCCCTTTACTCATTGTTTTATAAATGTTTTAGTAGTAACTGCTGTATGTGCATACTTAAGTTTGTTTTAAGATTTGAGTGCACAATAAAAATGCTAACTGCTAAGGTGAACACTGGGTGTGTCTTCCCAATGCAAAGTGTTGTCTTTGTCTGAAACATAGTGGTGGTGAAACGTACACGCTTGGCAGCATGAGGCCTTTGTTTCAGTGAGTCGGGACAGGTGCTTGGCACTGTTGTGTCTAATGCCACTACACAGTAACTGTCTGTCTGTACATTTGTGTATTTAATTGGTTGTTCTGGTCACATCTTGCTCATGCTATGAATCCTGGACAAAAAAGATCAGAGCATGAAATTTATTCTGCAGCTGTTTACAGTAAAGTGCTCCTGTGTTATCAATGATGTATGAAGTCAAGCCTTTGTGGACAGAGAAAAACATGGCATTGTATGGCACAGTACCTCTGGTATTTGCAAATGTCATTGACGCCCATTTCTATTTTGGTTCACTATGAGAGACCCATCCTAAAATATGACATTCTATTTTCTATAAACATACCTGACGTCTATGGCAAACAAAGGTCTGTCTGTGAGAGCACAGCTCTCGACTTTGACTATCTGAAAACCCAACTTATCACTACTGCTATGATACTGTAGGAAAGGTCTGTGTGTGTAGTATTGCATGGAGCCATGAGGAAATGTAGCAATGTCAGATGAAAATGATTACAGGAGAAAGTTTGCATGGAAATCATTTATTATTGTTTTATCAGTAGCTGCTGGGGTACGTTTAGTTTGGTGATATAGCTACTCCCACTCGTAAAAATATATTAAAAAAAATATATAGTGATGGGTTGTTTGACTGGGTTGGTTTCCTGCTGAGAACCATGGTTCTCAGCAGGAAACCGATGGAGTGCCTTCTCCAGGTAGGGAATGAGTCCTTACCCCAAGTGAAGGAGTTCAAGTACCTTGGAGTCTTGTTCGCGAGTGAGGGGACAATGGAGCGGGAGATTGGTCGGAGAATCGGCGCAGCGGGTGCGATATTACATTCAATTTATCGCACCGTTGTGACGAAAAGAGAGCTGAGCCAGAAGGCAAAGCTCTCGATCTACCGGTCAGTTTTTGTTCCTACCCTCACCTATGGTCATGAAGGCTGGGTCATGACCGAAAGAACGAGATCCAGGGTACAAGTGGCCGAAATAGGTTTCCTCAGGAGGGTGGCTGGCGTCTCCCTTAGAGATAGGGTGAGAAGTTCAGGCATCCGTGAGGAGCTCGGAGTAGAGCCGCTGCTCCTTCGCGTCGAAAGGAGCCAGTTGAGGTGGTTCGGGCATCTGGTAAGGATGCCCCCTGGGCGCCTCCCTAGGGAGGTGTTCCAGGCACGTCCAGCTGGGAGGAGGCCTCGGGGAAGACCCAGGACTAGGTGGAGGGATTATATCTCCAACCTGGCCTGGGAACGCCTCGGGATCCCCCAGTCGGAGCTGGTTAATGTGGCTCGGGAAAGGGAAGTTTGGGGTCCCCTGCTGGAGCTGCTACCCCCGCGACCCGTTACCGGATAAGCGGACGAAGATGGATGGATGGATGGGTTGTTTGACATTACAGATTAAACTTGTTGATACATTTAGACATGATTCACATGGACAGTTTTATGATATAGTATAGTTGTTGAGGTTTTAAGATTGTGCTCAGAGAGTTGTCTGCTGCATGTGTTTCCCTGCTGGTCTAGGATTGGATTTTACCTAGTCTCGCATTGCCAGATTTTCCTCCACAGCACTGCGGAGGAGGGTCTGGCTAGTCCACACAGCATTCCGGGATGGGAGAAAAACGTACTCTGGTTTATTGACATTTCTTTAAACCAATCCCTGCGCCCAATGGAGCAACGGTGTCTCTGCCTGGAAAGGCTCGGGAAGGAACTTGTTTTGGGGAAACGTTCAAAGGTTGTTTCAGTCATGCAAAAGAAAACTCAGATTGGACAGATAGTCTAGCTAGCTGTCTGGATTTACCCTGCAGAGATCTGAGGAGCAGTTAACCATCATCTTCATGAATCAACCGGAGTTTAGAATGTCAACACAAAGAAAGCAGAAGGTGACGATTTTGGCTAAAATCATAATCACGATTAATCGAACAAGTTACCTCGATTACGATTATTGAACGATTATTTAAAAAAAAAATTCTTTTCTTATACTGTAAATATGTTCACGGTTATTTTTTCTAATGAAAGAGTGCATAATCCTATCTTTGTGATTCTAAAATAAGGAAACAACACACAGATAGCAATTAATGCTTATTTATTAAATATTTCAAACAACTGAACTGAAATCTACAACAGTAGATTTTAAATGAAATAAAAACATCTTATAAAACAGTAATTTAAGTTTTAATGTAAAAAAAAAAAAGTTTCCTAAAAATTTAGAAAATAAATAATAAATGTCCATCATAAGATTAACGGGAACCTGTGGTTAACTGTCTTTTCGGAGTCAAACTCCACAAGCATGTCCACCCACCCACACACACACACACACAGTCTCACACACATACATCCACAGCGCAGCAGGCAGAGGCGGGGTCTGTTCTGAGTATAATAAAGCCCCGTCTGTGTTGAGCAAAACATTACGTGAATTACTACGAGAATGGACGTGCATTTAATATAGGAAAAGTGCACAAGAATTAGCATCATTTGTTGTTGTTGTATGTGGCGCTAAGGTCTAGTGACGATGCTATAAAGACCGTTGCCGTGCTTGCGTCGCTCCCTTACCCCTCCTACCAGTCCCTATGGCCACTTGGCCAGTGGGAATGCAAACGGGAAAAAAGATTTTGGGGGGGAGTAGTTCTTAGAACTGCTTACAACTCTAAAAAGTACAAGTACTATTCGATCGGAAAGCACCTATGGTCGCAGACTGGACAGGGCGGAGTCACGTGACTACACACGCGGAGGCCGTAATATGTTTTAAGGGGAAAGTACATTAACACACAGTGGGCGGCCGCGGAAATATTAATAGGATTAAAAGACCGAAATAACCGACTTGGTAAAATTACGTCGGTTATAGGCTCTGAATTTCGGTTACGATTATTTTTCGATTAATCATCCAGCCCTAAGGTGACGGACATCCGGCCGAAATTAGGGACATCTGGCGGAATTTCCGGCAGCACCTGAGCAATCCCGGAAGTGAAACGTCGTCGATATAGACTAGGTTTTACCTGAACTCTCCTGTTTCCCCACATACTGTGTCCCCTGCTATCAAACTGTCTAAATAAAATATGATGAAGGTGATAAAAGGGGAAATAGTTAATGTGTTGGGTTGCCCACAGAAGTGAAACATTAATGGCGCTTACCCACTGCTAGTACCAGCTCGGCTCGGCTCGGCTCGACTCAACTCGGCCGCGGTGCCCCGTCCTCCTTTTTCCATTGCAGATTTAGTACCACCTCATGCGTGAGGCGAGCGTGGCTGGTCGTCATAGCGACGCCGCAGGAAACTGCCGTGAGCTAACGCGACACACACACAGAACGTTTGTTTTTGACTCTCGGCATGTGGCTGTTGCCACAGCCAGAAGACACATTTTGTTTCAAAAGAAGCTGGAGGCAGCAAAAAAAACCACAGCTGGCTAAACTATTTAAAAATGGCGGGTTTGTTCAGGACACCCCCGTCTGGGTGGTAGACCCCCGTCTTTGGTATCGCCTCAGCTCGCTTGAAAAAAAAGTCCCTGTTAGCAGGTACCAGGGACTTTTTTTCATAATGGAAAACCAAAAAAAGCGAGTAGAGGCGAGTTGAGCAGGTACCATGTGATGGAAAAACGGCATTAGTTTTGCTAAATAACCCTTTGTTTGTAAGTCACTTATCTTTTGTTTATTTGTGGACTTTGCCAGTAAAGGAATTAGTAATAATAAAACCCTACAATCTTTGGCCTAATTTAGCATAGTTACTCATACTCATGCGCCCAAACAGAACTTTGGCTGCATTGTCTCATTCTCAAGGTGATTTACTGTAGCGTAGCCTCATATCGAAGACAGGAACAGTGCTGTTTCACACCACTGCTGTTCTCTGCTTTCAGTCTAACTGGACATGCTGTGTTTTTGGTTCATCTCTCAGTACAAACCGAGATTAATCGGGACAAAAAGTGTTGCATCTTTCTGTTTTGTCACAGCAGGGAGTCTTAGTGAGTAAGCTAGTTGGTAGTGATGGACTTGGGAGTAAAGTAAGGGAAGCTTTTAGCGGTTAGCCTAACAGCCAAACGGCTATCAGTGCTGGCAATGAAAAAAACACATTTCACTCTTCAGAGGTTGCAGGTGCTTCAGCTTCAATTACATTTGCCTTAACTTGTAGCTTGGGGCTCTACGTGCAGATCCAGTCACCACACACACCACACACTCAGAAATAGCAGAGCATCATGGTTATTTATGTGACAGTGAGCAGCCAATTTATGTAGTCCTCACACTATTAGATTATGGTGATTAGCGTGATGCAATCCACTAGCTTCTTTGCCCCACAGGGTACAACAAGCACTTGCTGTTTATGCACACATAGATAAATGAGCTCAGATATGCACTAAGATATGGCTAGTCAAGTGTATAGAGAGGATTAAGCTAAACAGTGCTGTTTTCTGTTTTAACTATCTTTATTTTCGCCGTCACAATAATCTGAGTTTAAACCTGTCTAATTGACTAGAAAGGGCTTTTATTTCGTTTTTTTTATTCAGGAGTTTGTGTAAGGAAGCAGTTAAGCGTGCCTGGGTCATTGTTTAAGTTCAGTATAGTGTGTATGTGTGTGCTGGCATGGCTGTTTCCTGATGGATATCTGGATTGAAGCCAGTTCCGGAGAGTTACATTTAAAAAGTGATGACTGGAGCTAAATGGTAAACCAGAATTGCAAACACTTAATCCCGTTTTGTTTCCCAGTGCATCATCATCTACATTTATTTTTAATTTCTCTGTATCATTTTTAACAGAACATCCACCACATTATAAAATTCAGTGTCCAAAATAATATTAACCCTGGCCCAACAAAGCAGGTGCTCCCTTTCCCTTTGCATGTGTCATTATTTAAACCGATGCATGCAACTTCATTTCACATGCTTCCTTGCTAACAGATTATCAAGAGTGCGCCTAAATGTGATCTGACAGACGCTTAACAATTCCCAACACTAACTAATTTTTTTAAACTGAGCGACAGGATTGGGAATTAGTTTGCTTTGGGGTGAAATACTGATAGTTTATGTTTTATCTTTATAATTTGCATCCGCCACTTGCAATATTTCCATTCGGTTGGAATAACTGCTCTAGGCTCCAATGAGCAGATCAAAACCTGTGATGGCGGACACAGTGTGAATGCTTTGCATATGACTGGTCATGTTACCTGTAGTAAATGCCCTTTCACATGAACCTCTTGATCTAATCAGAGTACTTTAACTGTTCTTCTCTTACCGTTCCTATTTGCAATATTTAAAGCTGATCCACTGACAAAATAAGTGATGAAAAATGTCCATATTTGTTTGAAGACATCACGTTGATAGACTCATAAACAGAGTTGTTCAAACCTGTTATGCAATTTATTGCAATCAATTCAGTGACTTCCAAAAAATCCTCAGATTACATAAAAATGGCTTTCATAGGGCGATCATTTAAAAGCGAAACAAACATGGGTATGTAAGTATTATGCTAAACTCTAAGTGTAGTTGTCCTCAAGGTACTTACACCTGATCTAGCTTAGTTCATCTAATAAAATGTTGAAAATAACTTTTGGTAGATTTGTTGCCGGGCTCAGTTCGTGTTTGATCTGCATTTCCCTTTTAGCCTTAAGAAAAAAAGATAATACAGCTGCATGCTGATATTACAGCTACTTGTAAATCTGCCAATCCAGACAGGCTCTCATTCTGTAAGGTTAACCCTTGCTTGCTGTGCTGTGGTGTATTAGGGCAGTACGGTGCTAGCTGAGCTACTTTATCACAGCCAGCAGGAAACAGGAAGGGAGCAGCCAGCTGCAAGGTCAGAGGTCAGTCTATAGCATGAGGGGGATGGTGGACAAAAAAACTAGTGTTCAGAAAAAAAGGGTTTGGCTTGTTGTCGTGGTTAAGAATGACTGGGAGACGGAAAAAGAAAATACTATAGACATGACAATCCAGAGTAGGTCAGCAAACCATTCTCTGTACGGCTGTATCCCACTGACTCTACAATGTCTGTGTTGGTACAGCAGCTTAAAGAGCTGCAACAGTTGTAGGAGTGCTGGCTACTGCCAACACACACACACACACACACACACACACACACACACACACATACATACACACACACACACACACACACACACACACACACACAAGCTGGTTTTGAAAGCTGGAGAGAGATACAGACTGAAAGAGACGAAGAGATGCTAAAACAGATATTGGCCTGTCCTGCTACATATGAGATTAGATTTGAACCTGTATCTTAGAGTTTACAGTTTCAAAATAATATTCATCCTGCCTTTTTGAAAGCTCTCTCTATCAAAAAAACGCAACAAAGTCTCATTCACTGTGCAAATCTCGTGCCAGAGACAGCTGTGCCACCCTGTGAGCTTGATGCCAGTCAGACCCGTGTTTGCTTTCACATTTATTCTCTCTCTGTCTCTTGACTCACACATACAATATGGATGTTTGCTGTTACATAGTCTATGTGGACTCAATGTATATATGTTGTGTAGAAAAAGCCTAGACTGGTGTTTCCCGAAAACTATTGACCCAAGGCTTGTGACCCCCGGACATTGTTTTAACACAATCTAAAGTGCAAATGTCACATGTTTGGGGATCGCAGGTATGGTAGGTTTACTGTCTGTCTTTTGCCTAAACAGCTCCTCCTGCAAGTTTATAATGGTGGTTATTTGTCTTGGTTTTTCTTGCTTTACAAGAAAACCTTTTGTCTCAATCAGCTTCTATTTTCTCAATCAGCTCTTATTATGTCCTCCGTACATGAACATACAATTTACTGGAATCATTCACAAGTTCCCACTTTTCCATTGTGATAATGCTGCTTTTCTCTCTTTTACATAATTGGAAACTGAATATCTTTGGGTTTTGGACTGTTGGTCGTAACAAAACAAGACATTTGAAGACATCATCTTGTGTTCTGACACATTGTGATGGACATTTTTTTTCACATTTATTTTTGACATTTTGTACCTTTTAAACAATTAATCGATAATATAATCTGCAGATTCATCTATAATGAAAATAATTGTTGGTTGCAGCACTAATTGCATTTTTGTTTTGATACATGATAACTCATTTTGTAAAAATTGTTGCTGGAACACAGGGGAGACAGAAAGGCTTTTTTAAAAAGCCACTGCTTATGCTGTTAGTGGCAGTGGCTAGCCAGCTAAATAGCAGCTCACAGATTTGTGGTTTGCTCTGTTAAAGTGCTCATATTATGCTTTTTGGCTTTTCCCCTTTCCTTTATTGTGTTATATCTTTTTGTGCACGTTAAAGGTTTACAAAAGGAAAAAGTCCAAAGTCCACCCCAAAGGGACTTACCATCTCCAACAGAAAACACTGTTCACAAACTGCTCCAAACAGCTCTACTGTAGTCCAGCCTTTACTTCTGTGACAAACGTGCGTCACTTTGTAACACACGTTATAATGCTCGCCTAGCTGCTAGCATGGCACGCCCTCATACTCTGCTTCTGACTAGCTAGCAGTACTTACTGCACATGTGCGACTCCCACCAAAGATGGAACAGAAGTGAGATGTCTCACTCTGTAGCTAAAACAGAGAGCTCAACACACAGGGTGAAAAGAGGAGCTACAGCAATGTGCAGTACAACAAAAATATGGTGTTTTCTGAAAATTAAACCACATAAACCTATTCTGGTACAACCTCTAAATACAATTATAAACCTGAAAATGAGCATAATGGCCCTCATTTATCAACCTAACATAGAAACCAGCGCAGAAATCATCTTACGACAGGCTTTACATGTGATTCATGAAACGTTCGTATCACACCAATCAGAGCGTAAGGTCGTACATTGATAAATGCAGCGGCTGGAAACGATCGTGATTTAAATTTCACTCCCCAACATATTCTCGGTTTTGAGGCCTCGCCCATACAATTTATGACATGGCGAGACGTAATCTGGCTAAGAAGCGGCACTTTTCAGAAGTGGAGATTGAAACCCTGATATCTCAGGTTCATTTGCACTAACGTGTGTATGTTATTTGTCAGCCTGAAAACTGTTATTAAAGGCTGTAGTAAGAATGCGGAATGGAAAGACATCACTGATGCAGTCAACAGTGTTGTTGTGGTAAATCAGACTCCAGCTAAAGTTTATTTAATTTATACATCCTTGACATGTATGCTACAGTCCTAATAGTAATATACAGGCTTATATTGTAATCTCTTAGGCATACATGGTGTACCTATATTTAAATAAACACACAGTTGCAGAGTTTATGCAATGTCTTTTATTTTACTCATGTTTTTTTCATGAGTCAGAACCAGGCAACCGTGAGGTGTGAGGTAGAGCGCGTGTCCTCCGCGCCCCCCGTGCTGGACCACCACCCCGACCCTGTCTCCTGACAGCAGAGGGGCTGGAAAAACAAGCTGAAATATGTCAGTCAATGGCAGAAAAATCAATCGTTCACTTGTGGCCATTAATGACACTTTAAAAGAGAAACGAAAAGCTGAAGAATAAATTAAAATGTTGTGCATCGTCATGTTTCCTGTATTGAATATCATGGCCGAACATAACACTATACCTTTAAAAAGTGAGGAATAATATCCTGTCTCCTTTGTATAGCCCCAGTTGGTGCCGTGCTGGACACTGCTCTCTGGGCATCGGGGTCATCTGGCTCCATCATCACTACATTTATGGCACCCTGTTTTCCTGCACAATGGTGTGCAGAACCCCACAGGCTAAAACACTGTTGCAGACTTTTTCTGCCGTGTATGGGTCCCCCCCGCTGATGCAAGACAGAGCCATCTTTAATCCATCCCTTAATCAATCTGATGGAGCGCTCCACCGTGGCCCGTGTGTGTACGTGTGCACTGTTCTACCGGCGAATAGAGGTCTTCTATAAGAGCCAGATCTGCCATTGCTGATAAATGATCAATCTGATTATATGCTGCACTGCAAGTCCACACTGACTCGAAAACTTGCCTACACAAGTTTAAACTTGATGTGAGATTTTTTTTTTTCATTTGTTTTAATTATTATTAGCAATTATTATTATTATTTTGGGGGCTTTTCCCTTTTATTATAGAGTGACAGTGGATAGACAGGAAAGGGGGAGAGAGATGGGGGAAGACACGCAGCAGGTCGGATTCGAACCCACGCCACTGCAGGACTCAGCCAACATGGGGCGAACGCTCCCCAGTAATGTTTGTTTTAAACATTCAGTATGATAATATTAGGTGTTTGCTTAGCGGTGAATGAAACATGAAGTAAAATTGCGCTCCTTTCTCCACTCTGCTCTGAAGCAGCGACGCTGCGGTGCTCGTGCACGTCTGTGTGTGGGTCAGAGCCCAGAGGAGAGGCTACTTTCTAATCTTGCTAGCTTTTCAACATTACCAACCCTGCCTTTAATCAGGGCATCCCCACTACTCATACAAGCCCATATCATTAGCATATGTGGGTGAATTAGAAATGAAATGAAATGGTGGGTTTGAAGAGTAGGAATTTATAAGCTTGAAGTCTTAAGTAGCCTCCATGAATGTTTAAAGTTCAAAGATGAGAGGAGTGGATAAGTGGATTCATAAGATGGTAAAATAACCTAGATGTGGAAATGAAAGCTTTCAGTGAAGAGATATTAATTCCACGAGAGAGTGAGGATTCCTGTGTTCATATGATTACCTTGAAGATGAAAGTAAAGCAGGAGGGGGTTGTTGTAACTTGGATAAAAGCACAGGGTAGAGAGAGGTTGACAGAAGAATGGATGAGACTGCGGCTTTAAGGCTCAGTAGGCCTAAAAAGCAGATGCAACAGGAGGACCTCCTGCTGAGGTGATAGCTGCTTAAGAAAACACACAGACATGCAGTGTCCCAAACACTCTGTGATGACACTGGAAAGGGAAGACATTCATGACTACTGTCGTGTTCCTACACAAGCTCCTCAGGGAAATGCCAAAAGTAGTTGAAGGGCGCATTTTCCACATTGAATCAACTGATTAGGATAGCCCTGCATTCAAAGACATACAGTCCTTGCATCTGGCTCCAAATCTTTTGCTGTAGATTTCAAGTGGGCAAAGCAGTTCAATTAGTGTTCACTGTTTGAGGATCATTTACTGCTGAGAGGGTATAAATACAAGGCTTTTATTGCAGTTTGCGAGCATTGCATTTTCTCATTCAGATTCTTGTCTGCTCCCTCTAAGGTAAACTATCACCCTAACAAGCACTGGTCTATTTTTGGAAGGTTCTCAACGTACACTAATCTTATTCATCCATCTTCAGTCACTGTCCTTCCTCATTTACTCTTTCCACTCCCCCCCTCGCTCCACTCATAGGGTGCATAGTGTAGTGTAGGGCAGCTGCAGTGTAGCCACGCTTTCATTGCTGTCTCTCTTGTGCATGTCAATTCACCCTGCACGACAGCCAAGCACAATCTCCCTCTGTGCTGCCTCATAAATCATGTCTTTCTCAGTATAACACTTCTAATGCTGTGATGGGGTTCAGGGGTATGGTGACATTGTGCGGCTTCATTGTCTCGTTTCTCGTGTCTTCCTCAGTTATACTCTTCTCATCTTACTTATAGTCATCTTTTTTTCTCTCCTACTCTTCAGTCTTTTTCTGTCGTCTTTGCTTGTTGACTAGCCTTTTTCAACTGGAATCAGAGCTGTGTACTAGGATATCCTGGCTGCTACATCTCAGTCACTCTGTGATCGTATGTGTGTGTATCTGTGAACACGGCTGTTTTGTCTCTCTGGACCGGAGACTATTTCTGTAAAGTGGAAGCAGCTAAGAACAATCCTCAGTGGGAGAAATCACCAAGCAGAAACCTTACTGCATATTTTAGAAACTATAATGTGTTATTCTTTTGGTAGTGTACAGTTTACATCTGAATCTCATGTTTTTTTAAGAGCTAAGCATTCATTCACATGGCCTCCTCACGTGTGTCAGGACTAAATTGAAGAGTCACTGAGTTTGCCCTGTGGAAAAACAAGTAAAAACAAATGTAGCGTTACTGTTAAGCTTTTTCTTTTCTGGGAAGTTGAAACCCAATCCCAATTTCCCACAACAATGCTAGGCTAATACCATCCAGAAGATCTACATCTACAACCACCACCCATCCATTTTACCGTCCAACAACCGTGGCAACATCTATGTGCATTTTACTCAGCTGTTGTTTGTTTCATCCTCTTTTAAGTAGACAATTATATTCAATTTAATTCAATTTATTTATAGTATCAAATCATAGCAAGAGTAATCTCTAGACACTTTACAGATAGAGTAGGTTTAGACCACACTCTATAATTTACAAAGCCCCAAAAATTCTAGTAATTCCCTAGTAATTTATATCACATACCAGGGAACCTCAATTTCCGGTGGTGGTGATGACAATTTAAGCTTTTGGTCAACTATTCAGAGAAGCTAGCCGAGTGGATAGCAATGCACTGTCCTCCACACAGACGCAGTTGAACGTCTTCCGAAAGCTACCAATGGACCATGAGAAAAGTGACGTATCTCAGAGAACTGTCATCCACCCTGACCGTTAGATGGCACTTTTGTCAAGACTAATTCCTTAGTGGAGGAAATGAAGAAACAAGCTCTCAAACAAATGAGAAGAGGGATCTAGTCAGAAATATGCATACACAAACAAAAAGGTGTTAGGATTCCACGTTTAACTATTAGTCGTCTTCTATTTAAGGGTTAATGCCCGACGAGCCAAGGTGTCCATTATCACGTTTTAATGGATGATATGTTCCTTCTGCAGATTTAGCTTCACTTATCTTCAACAAACACCCCTAACACAACTTATTTATTGGCCTTTTAAAGCTATAGTGCATTGTTTCTGTCCCCCCCATGAGGAATTTTAAGTAATGACAACAAAACTGTCGGTGCGTCCACATGATAAAGCCTTCCATGACCGCGCATGCGCCCCCACCCCTCCTCCACACAGTTGCTAGTAGCCAAGGAGGACACGGAGGATTAAAAAAAACATGATGGACTCTTCAGAAGAGGTAATTATCTTCACTCAAGTTTTTGCGCGCAAAAGTCGCCGGACGACACAATCTTCTGAACATAGCCATACTGAGAAATACAGAGAGAGTTGTGTGGAGCTGATAGTGTTAACTAGCTTTGTAGCAACTCATTTGGCAATGGCTTGAATGTAACGGACGTTTATTAATATCAAAAAGTTATGCACTAAAGCTTTAACTGTTATTTAATTTGGAAGCCAAAGGATCTCACCGTCACCACTTTTTCACTTTGATATGTTTGGAAAGGAAGTGTAAAAGTAAAAAAAAAAAAAAATCTAAATACATAAAATGAATAATACATATTTGAGTGCAAGAAGTTTTAGAAAGTAGATTTTGCATTATTGTCAGGCTAATCGCATCACTGCATTTTTGTTTTGCATTGCCACAGATGGCTTAGCCAACAGAAATGCTAAATAGAGTATTATTTATAGTTGACTGAGAAAATTATGTTTGATGCACGTTTGAATATGTTTTCTATTTCACTTACTTTCTGTCAGTATTTCATCTACAAGAGAAAAAGTTGGTTCCTACTTCTCATCATGTAAACTAAGCAATGTTAGCAGAACTCATTATGTTGTCACTTTCCCCTGCATTTGCAAACATATGGCTTATAGCACTAATGGCAGACTTGGAACATAACAATTAATAATTCATTATTAAGTGTCATTATTTGTGCAAAATGCACATTTAAACTCCTATTTGCTAGTTAAATCTACAGTATTTACTTCATGCTCTTTTCTTGTGTGGCTACATGGTGATACCTGGTGCATGTATAATTCCAAAGAACTGCATTGTTTAGTTTTTTTTCTTTGTCCTTTTTTTCTACAAATGCCAACCTTGGTAGGTAATGAGAAAAAATCCCTGGCAAGCAACAAAACAAAATAGTTTTCAGTGACCGTCATTAATAACTCTTAACACTTTGCAGCTAAACATTCTTAAACATGATCAGGATTGACCATTGGTGCAGTAAGTAAAGACATGAAAGCTCACACTCTCCCCTCTATTGACTTCTACAGGCGGAACCTCACCAAGCTTTCGTTAATCTTCAGCCACATGCTGGCTGAGCTGAAGGCCATCTTCCCCAATGGTCTGTTTCAGGGTGACAACTTCCGCATCACCAAGGCAGACGCTGCAGAGTTCTGGAGGCACGCCTTCGGGGACAAGTGAGCCCAATTCTATATTACTTTTCATGCATTGAACATTATATTGCCCCAGTGTTTCCAAACTGGCATCCTGGAACCCCATGGGGTCACTAACAGGGTTTTCCCCAAAAAATTGTGTGATGAGAAGTTACTACAGAAAGAATATATAAGTGATATCTGAGAGCAATGGTTTCAGTGTCCTTGCTCTTCTTTCACAGACAATGTATATCTTCTCTGAGATAAATGTTAGGTTATTGAATACAGAGCTCTGTTGACTTAAACATGTATTTTTGGGTGGTCCTTGACATGTAAACATGGGATCCCATGTTCTATATGATCACACACATTTGAGTTAATCAATCCCCAAGTGCACACAGTTAAATTAGATTTTCAGCAAGTGTAGTCATACAAAAATAATTCCGCAACGTGGAACTACAAGAACAGATAGCTGTGTGGTTTATGTATATCTTACAAATTCAGCAGGAACTGACCAACGACATGGGACCATTTGGGAAAGAAAAGTACTGTATTTTGCAAATATTGCCCTAAGTGCATTGAAACGTATCTGTTTGCATATCTGGTAGCTGTCTCTTTAAAAGATTGCATCACGTCAGCATGTATGACCAATGCACTGAAAAAACACTTCCACAAAATAGCATTCACTTATGAATTGGTCGATTATGTAAAAAATCATTTTTCACGATTATTTTGGTCAATATTGAAATCATGATTATTTAATTTAAATATTACTCATTGACTTTTGGAAAGATGTTGCATTTATTGAAGTTAAAAAACAATTAAACAGTTAAACAAATCAACAGTGAAAACACCTTGAACTGTGAAATTTCCCTTCCTACTTTTCACATTTTTAACTTTTTTTTTCTTTCCTTATTCAGAACACAAGACAAAATAAGAGTTTACTTGCAAACATAAAGTGCAAAATAGTCATTCTTGATTACTCTGTTTTTGTGATCATTAGGAGCCAAAATTGCAATCACGATTTAAGAATCTGATTAATTGCACAGCCCCATTGTGAATTATTAGAATTTAGTGATTCACTGGAAATGCAGTTCATATCTGTATTTAGACATTTTGGTGGTGTATTAGATGCGGGCACCAGTGAATTAAGTGCTCATGATGCGCTGAAGAAGCATGCAACAGACCAAGTTACCCAAAGTTCTAATCAATGTCACTGCACCTATGGTATGCTGCAAGGCAGTCTGCAGGTAGTTTACATTCAAGAGTCATGATGTTTTGATGTTCTATTTCAGTTTTTGAAAAGGGATGTCGTCATGTGTTTAGTTTTTTTGTGTTACAGGACCATTGTGCCCTGGAAGATGTTCCGTCAGTCTCTCCATGAGTTTCATCCCATCAGCTCCGGACTGGAGGCCATGGCCCTCAAGTCCACCATAGACCTCACCTGCAACGACTATATCTCTGTTTTTGAGTTTGACATCTTCACCAGGCTATTCCAGGTAGTGAACGCACACACACACACACACACACACACACTTAGCACCGTTCTCCTTGTGTTGTCATTGCGTTGTGAGTTAATGAGTGGTGAAATGTGCAAAGTAACAGGGTGATAGAGAAGACAGAGAGTAATTCATAGCAGTCTGTTAGCCTTGGTGTAGGAAACAAATTTCATTTGAGCAGCACATAATGAACTTAAGCGAATCTGCCACTTATTTTTGGCTAACTCTATCAACTTGTTAGCAGGATTTGCCTGCGGACTTATTCACACTGTCAGACGGGACTGAAGTGGAAAGTTTCCTCCGCTCAACCAGTACAGATAGAAATGTTTACCAATGATTTTGTCCTCTTCATTGGATGTCTGAATTTGCTTTATAAGGCCCAGGCAGGTCTGTGTTTTTTCCAGATAGAGAGCCGGACTAAGCAATCATTAAATGCGTTCTCATGTAATTATTATAAGATTGTACTTTCTTACTGCTAGATGAATAATAAACAACAAGGATGACAATATGTCGAATAATTCCCTGGACAGAAATTAACTTTAGGGCTGTAGATCGTGGTACATTGTAAGTTTATGAGCTGTTTACTTTGCCAAACCTTGACTCAACTTTGTAATTGATAGACCACACTACTAACATAAAGCTCATATGCAGGTATAAAATGAAGCAGCAAAGGATAGAGGAAGGGGGGAGGGCAGAGGGTGGGTTTATCAGGCGTCATCTCCAGAGTTTATCCATAGTATGTAAAGCAAGCATTTTAATTAACCCAGTGCCATATGTAAACAAATGACCATCTCATCTGTATACTTAACATGCTGCATTTTAATGTATTAATTAAATTAAATGTATTATGTAAAACCTCTTTTGTTATATCTCGTATGCAGTAGTGTATGTTGTTTATTCCCTCAGAGACATTATCCCCTGCTACTTGCGTGCAGAGCACCGACAGGACTAATGAAGCCTAAACAGATTACAGACATTTCCTATGACACGCCCTCACACAGAAAAAACCCTTCTCTAAATGTCCTCAAAGGCAGAATAGGAAGTGAGCCTGTTGTCATTTTGAGCTCTTTCCTTCATATGCAGTAGACTGTGGGTGATATGCAGTGTTTTTCTTTATTATTACTATCAAAAGCCTTTCAAATGTTTCGTGCAGTATCTTTAGGTTGAATGATGTGATTATATACCAATATATTGTAAAAGTTAAGTTGCTCTGTTCAGTTAAGTGTAAAAAGAGCAGGTGAAGCACACTTGTTTACTAACCCTGCCAGTCTGCGATCACTTTACACTTAAGGGTACAAGAGAGATGAGATGCAATATGTCAAACATGAATCCAGCAAAAGAGACAGTTTTGACTTGTCACTTCCTGTGAGCAAAAGGTATAAATAACCAACATTAGATTTTAATTTGGGCAAATATGGTGAAGCTACAGGGGAACAGGATGATTTAGCCTGTGCTAAATGCTGATTAAACTGTGCCGTTGACTTTGCGACTCATTTTTAGTGCTGTATGTGTTAATTCTGCTTCCTTTCACACACGAGACAGACTGGTGAGAGCAATTGCGGAACCACCTACACACTACCGTACTCAGTCAGCTAAGGAGTAGTATGAATTATGTTCTGTTTTTTTCCTCCTTGTTGTTGGGGCTAGACTTGTATTGGGCCGAGTAGTTTTTAAAGAAAGAAAAGTAAAGTTGACTTTTGCCTGCTTTATATACGGCATGGGAAGCAGTCTGCTCATGTCCATTTAACCTTCCTCATTCTGTGGCTCCAGAAGGTACCAGATGAGTTGCATGCTGTTTTAAGTGTTGCAGATTCTGCTTTAAGGACCTTTTTACACTGCTTGTCCAGGTTGAAATGGCCATCGTAAATCACACAGAAGTTCAGTAAATAGTTGTTTCAGCGTCCTCCGTGATGCAGTAAATTTCTCCATTACTCTGCTCATACTATTATTTCTGTGTCCATTCACTCACATCAGATGAGTCACTCTCTCTTTCTCGTGTGTGTGTGTGTGTGTGTGTGTGTGTGTGTGTGTGTGTAGCCTTGGTCATCGCTGCTGCGGAACTGGAACAGCTTGGCAGTTACTCACCCGGGGTACATGGCCTTCCTCACCTACGATGAGGTCAAAGCGCGGCTACAGAAGTTCATCCACAAGCCTGGCAGGTGAGACATAAAGAGACAGAAACGCGTATACATGCAGAGCGACACACAAACTTTGTAATGCAATCTAATTAAAGATGTGGTGCCATTTGTTGCAGCAGTGTCCAGCATAATTGTACATTTCTGAACACAGTGCATATCTGAATTTTCTCTGCCCTAGCGGTCATCTCCCATTCACTTGAAATAAATAGTTTAATATCCATCATCAGTTTCTATTAGCATGTTTGGGCAGTGTGAGCCACACACTTTATTGATTTATTTATTCCCATTGTAACCACGTTCATGTGTTTCCATGAGCAACAGCATGGTTGCGGGTTTACTCAAGCTCTAAGGACCTATTTTCATCCCTGCTCAGGAAACGATATATGTTAGTGTGTTTGAGTGTGTAATGTACATAGTTAAATACAAACATAATTTGTACCTAAGTGACTCATGGTATCTCTCTGCACACAAACACACACGTAAATGTGTAAATTTGTGTGAAACATTTGTTGAAGCAGCCGTCTGATCTACTAAAGACTAGTCCACTGGTAACCCCTGCTTTGTGTGTGTGTGTGTGTGTGTGTCTGTGTCTGTGTCTCAATGGCCTGATTGTACACTGAAAGCTGATGTCACTATTTAGGCTTGGCCTGTGTAGGGCCACGTTGACATCCGAGCAGTTATTGGTCTATGTGAGCGCAGCATTTTGACACTCTAAATTACAGCTTACTGTCAGTAGTGTTCTGTTTGTATTACGGGTAAAGTAGTTGTTCCACTTCTAAGCTAAACGCCGAGGCCATCACCAAGACTACTTTTTTCCACTTGTGCAGTATCTCCAAACTCAATTCCTGGAAGTTGTCACTGGTGAGGAAATTCTAATACATGCATCTGTGTCGTTAGGATAGATTAATGTAATTCCCCTTTTCTGGCCTACCTCAGTCACATACCAGTGGTCTCCAGCTTGCCCTGAATGCTGTGGCTAGTGTACAAAGACAGGCTTCTTTGCACGGGTATTCAATACCCCTGATTCTTAATTAGGCAATTTCCTGATACAAAATTCTTAACTTGTACATAGAAACAAGGAGGCAGCAAATGTTGAGTATTAGGAATAGTGGCTGCATGTCTTTCCAGACTGATGCAGCCTCTTGTAGCCACTGCTACCTTTCCACTATAGAATAGGTTAAAGCACAGCTGCTGGTGTCTGATAGCTCCGAAATGATGTTTGGAGACTTCACAGATGACCAGTCCGATGAATTTAGATTAAATGCAGCTCTATTCAATATTGAACAAGTTTCTCTCCGAGAGAGGGAGATAACCACGTTTACACACTCCTAAGAGCATGTACCCATAGTGTCTCTATGAGCATCAGAATAACTCTTCCTTTATACTTTTTGGGGCTTCACACATTCCAATCTATCTATTTGTGTGGGACAATATTACCTCAAACCTAATCCTTATATGGAAATACTTATAATAGATTCACACATTCCAGGCTCCAATTCCCTGTGTGTGAAGGTTGTCCCCAGATTAACCTTCTTGTGTAGTACACTACATACAAGATTTGAAATACATTTGAAAACCTGAATGCTGAAATATCCAACCTATCAGTGTCCATGAGACAAACCAATTTACCTGACTGTGAGCAGTTGATAAAGGCACGCCCACCCATCCCACAGCATCGTTACACTTGTAACTGTGGCGTTATCTTGTTAAGAGAAAAAGTTATGTTTACATTCAGTGTTACTCACCAAAACGCATTCCGTGTATCCTTGAGGTAGGGCTGGGCAATATTTCAGTATTATATCGAGATCGTGATATGAGACTAGATATCGTCTTAGATTTTGAAGAATTTTAATATCGTTACATGGTAAGTTTAGTCATTTCCTGGTTTCAAAGGCTGCATTACAGTAAAGTGGTGTCATTTTCTGAATTTACCAGACTGTTCTAGCTGTTCAATTATTTGCCTTTAACCACTTAGACATTATATCCACATTATGATGGTTATTTATCTAAAATATAAATGTGGACGATATTTTGTGAAAGCACCAACTGTCAACCTTACGATATCGTTGCAATATCGACATCGAGGTGTTTGGTCAAAAATATTGTGATATTTGATTTTCTCCATATCGCGCAGCCCTACCTTGAGGTCTAATAAATGTGTTGTTGCTCTTTCTCCTCAGTTACATCTTCCGACTGAGCTGTACACGGCTGGGCCAGTGGGCCATCGGCTACGTGACAGCAGATGGAAACATACTCCAGACCATTCCCCACAATAAACCCCTCTTTCAGGCCCTCATAGATGGCTTCAGGGAAGGATTGTAAGTGCACTGGCATTTTGTTTGGCACACTTATATCTGTCAAGCTTTTCATCTGGACCCCTGCGCTGTGTATCTGTGGCTAAGTCTTGGTCTATTTGACTCAGTTTTTAATAAATAATCTATAAGTCAAGCTTCCTGTTATATGCAGTGTTTTTCTTTTTCGGTGTCATTCCTTTCCTCTTTTCCCACAACGCATGCATCTCTGTGTAAACTATTAAGCTCTGCTCTGCATCTCACGATTGAATCTGCCTTTCAGCTCTAAACCAATATCATATTGCCTGTTCCCACCATTCCAGTGTTATCATAACCAGAATAGAACTGGTGATTTCTAATGTGCAGCTAGTCAGTGGTTTAGCTGGCTGGCATTAAACTCATCTTTTAATGCCAGCGTTGACTCTTTTAATGAAAGCTATGATTGGCCTGCCCCAACCTGTAATCAAATCCTGATTTTAAAGCCTATACAGCGTATCGCCTGCATTTACAAAAAAATTATCAAATGGTAATTACACACCATCTGACCCATTTGTAAAATAGTCACGTACTCTACATGCATCATCTCGGTGATGATATTAAAACACTGTGCCAGATTGAATGAATGGACTGAACAGATGTTTTCGTTCCCGCAGCCTGTCAGGTATACATGCAGTATAATCATACTAACTAATTATGGTGATAACTTTTAAATGAAAATGTCTGTTGAAATACCCAAGGATACTTTTAGGCTCCCCCCTGTACATACCTTCTAATTTTATGTGCCTCTTCATCTCCAGCTATTTATTCCCAGATGGCCGGACCCAAAACCCAGATCTGACAGGACTGTGTGAGCCTTCGCCTCAAGACCACATCAAAGTCACACAGGTCAGAGCACTGTGCTTCTCAGACTGCATCCTCACTCTTTAATATCTTATGCATTCTTGCTGGTCTTTGGCATTTTATTGTAAATGTCAAATGGCTTTTTTTGGTGCGCGCACACAGCTCATTAAAGATCTCAGTTGAAAAAAAGAATTGATGCAACAGTCTAGTGCATGACCAAAAGGAAGCAGAAGTAGAAGGCATGATAGAACACCACACAGGAACTGAGTTTTAAAGATTTAAACAAACATTTTTCTGTCTGACATTTATATTTAATAAGTAAGATAAACTGGATACAAATGCTTTTCCCTGTAAAAAAAATATCAAAAATAAAGGTAAATGTAGTGAAGGCAGCAGTAGCATAAATAATTAATGTAGAACATTATGATATAGGTATATTTAATATATAATACCAATAAAATATATATATATTTTATTGGTATTATTTAATATATATATATATATATTTATTTATTTATTTATTTATTATATTTTATTGGTATTTTCGCTTAGTGTTGTCACCTTCTTTAAAGTTCACTAAAGTAAACAGTGTTGAGTTCCCCAAGTAAAATGTCTAAAATAAAAGTTAAATTAAGGTAAATGGTGCATTTCAGATTTTAATAGTTTTATAGTTCACGCAAATTGGTCTGTTGTCAGTGTGAGCTCCCTTTATTAAGCACTATAGGAAACCCCATCTGTCTTTCAATATTTCATACTGTCATCACATTGAAGGACACATCATGTTAAATGCGCAAGATATAAAACTGTAAAAAATTTGTGAAATATTGTTAAAGACATACGTATCGTCTCAGGGTTTTGTAAAGGTGTTTATGAACAGACCTGTTTTGATTGAGCACAGGACTGAAACTAAAAATACGCCCCCACATTTTAACTTGGCTCCAGATCCTTCTGGGCTCTCTAGAAATGATCTCAGATGGTGTCAGTACTGTATGATGTTACTGTGTTTAGGCACTGAAAGCTCATAGTTGCCTCATTTTTTCCCCCTCAGGAGCAGTATGAGCTGTACTGTGAGATGGGCTCCACTTTCCAGCTGTGTAAGATCTGTGCCGAGAACGACAAGGATGTGAAGATTGAGCCCTGTGGTCATCTCATGTGCACCTCCTGTCTCACTGCCTGGCAGGTAAGAGTGTGGGTGGATGGAACGGGTTTGTGTGGGTTGATTTCTCCAAGTTAAGTGTCATTACTCATACCTGTTGAGAGGAGAACTCACTGCTGAAGTGTTCTTCTCGGCAGACATAACAGACATATAAAAGCACATACCCTCCTTTCATCTCTGTGTGCTGTTAACATCTGCTATTGTGCCTGTGTTACAGGAGTCAGAGGGTCAGGGAACGGGTTGTCCCTTCTGTCGCTGTGAGATTAAGGGTACAGAGCCCATTGTTGTGGATCCTTTTGACCCCAAGGACAACAGTGGGGGCTCCTGCAGGGGCACATATGGGGCTGAGGGTGCCCCATCACCCAGCTATGACGATGATGACGACGACAGACTTGAAGACCCTCACCTTATGATGAGCAAACTTGCCTGTACAAAGGTAATATATGAGATTGTGGAATGGTCTTTACTTAATTTAGACAAAAGGTTTGCCTAAATGTTTCTAGTCATGACACTGGGTAAGCTGTTCTGTTCCATTGATAAAACATTGAGGCACTGGGTGCACCTCATGGGTTGCTACTGTCCTCTCTATTTTTCTGAGAGACCCATCCCTGTACAGATGAAACATTCCCTGCCTTGCCCCTTTTTCACTTTTTGGGAGCTTCAAGCACAAGGCTCATATCTCAAGTCTTTCATCTCCATCTTTCATGGTGCCAAGGTAGCAGCTTTTTTTGTGCCTCTCGGTATTTGATATGTGAGGCATTCTACTATCTTCAATCTTTTATGTGCCTCCGAGAAACTCTGTGTGCATTAGTCTGCTTATAAAGAAGGCGAATACCTGAGATCACACACACTTTGATGTGGTCCGTAGAATTTTTTTGGCTTTCACGGCTAACCCGACCTCTTTCTCATGTTTGACCATTTCTTTAAATATACTTGTAAACCGTGAAGTACTTAGCTGTACTTCATAAATAGTTTGTGTTGAAACAAAACGAGTCATGGATTTCTTTTTATTGTTTTCCCTCCTATTTTTGAGCAAAAATAAAGCTCTAACAAAAGTTAGATTGACAGCAGACTCTGTGGATGACTTGTATCATGAGAAGTTGTCAAAAGATAAAAACTGATTCCGTTAAAATGTAGCTGATGTGATGGGTGTTTTGCTGTTGATCCAGGTGGAGCGCCCCCCGTCACCTATGTCCATGGCTCCTCAGTCCTCTCTTCCCCCTGTGCCGCCCAGGCTCGACCTGCTACCACACAGACCTCCCAACCCCCCTGGTGCCTCCAGCCCCGGGCTCACCAGTAAGGTAACTGGATATACACAACCAACAACACCTTGCTCAGGCAAAAGAGGATATTAAAATAAATGTTTGGTAAATCATTTAAGTATTGCACAGTCAAACAGCATGTGTAACTTGACTTTTATAGTGTATCAACAGAGTTGAAGCAGAGAGCAAAATCAGACTAAAATTTTAGAATAATTTCACTTGTAACCCAGCGGTTACTAAAATTATGCTTACTTCTCTTACCCGCTGGACAAAAGTAAGGTGTTGAAATGACAGTGCCACAATAATCAGTGTATTTTATATTCTGCATATAAGTCATTTTAAAATGCATTTCCACTCATTCACTCACTCACCCACTCACTCAGATAAATGAAAACTGTAGATAGGAAGCTGGAATTGTCTTTGGATGATGAACATTTTCCTTCGTGGTGCTCATCTAAGTTATGAATGTTGTTGATTATGATGATGAATGCTTACACAGTGGTCTTGTTGCCAAACGGATTATTTTCAGAAGATAACAGCACTTTAACAGCAGTTTTCTTTGATTATGTAGACTAAATGAGTTCCCTCCATCTCTGTTTCTCCCCTCCAGGCAGCATCTCACCACAAAGACAAGCCTCTTCCCCTCCCCCCAGCGCTGAGGGATCTCCCCCCTCCTCCTCCTCCAGACCGCCCACACACAGCCGGGGCAGCCCCCGATGGACGGCTGCAGAGGCGGCCCTTACCCTGCACTCCTGGGGAGACCCCTCGAGATAAGCTCCCTCCTACACCCCCAAACCGGCCCCTGGCTGACTGGAACTCCCGGCCTGTTCCCAAGGCCCCGACCTCCTCTTCCTCGTCGTCGTCGTCGTCATCCTCCTCCTCTTCCTCATCCACCCAAGTCTCCATTCTGGGAGTGGACATTCGAGCAGGTGTCAGGGAACTCTCCAACCGACACTCCCTCCCCTTGGCGCTGCCCTCTGCTCTAGACACACGCTCAGACTCACAGAAGAACAACAGCTCCCTCAGTCTGGACCACCAGCTGGTCAGAGAAACTACAAAACACCACACACTAATCTACATTTGGTTGGATATGTATTCATTGGCTACAATTATGAACACATAACATTTTAGTAGTAACTGTCCAAGTAAGAGAACTGAAAAGATAAACGGGTTTCCACCTTCTAACAATCCACTATACTGTACAGTATAGGTGGGTGGGTTTTTATCTTAGTCACCCTCTACACAGCCACTGTTTGATCACTTTTTAAATTGCAATCAAAGGTGTATTCATTACCTTTATTAATAATAATATATTAATAGAGGTAATAATATTTATAGAGGTGCAACGATTAATCGATTAGTTGTCAACTATTAAATTAATCGCCAACTATTTTGATAATCGATTAATCGTTTGAGTCATTTTTTTATTAAAAGAAATAAGATTTCTCTGATTCCAGCTTGTTAAATGTGAATATCTTCTAGTTTCTTCTCTCCTTTGTGACAGTAAACTGAAGATCTTTGAGTTTTGGACAAAACAAGACATTTGAGGACGTCCTCTTAGGCTTTGGGAAACACTGATCCACATTTTTCACCATGTTTTGACATGTTTATAGATCAAACAACTAATCGATTAATCGAGAAAATAATCAACAGATTAATCGACTATGAAAATAATCGTTAGTTGCAGCCCTAAATATTTATAAACTCCATGTTGTTCACTTGGGTTTGGCCCTGCTGTCTGTGGCATTAGAGTTACATTTTTGTTAGTGTCAAAGTAATTTTTTCATTTTGGGAACTGTGTTTTTTGGCCTTCTTTGGAGTAAGTTCAAACGTTGAATATAAAGCCAGAGGCAGCAGCTGTTAGCTTAGCTCAGGAATGTGTTAGTTAGCTTTAGAGGTGCTGGTAGGTGGATTTTTTTTATTATATTTTTTTTTTTACCTTTGGGCAGAGCCAAGTTAGCCATTTCCCCCTGTTTCCAGTCTTAATTAGCCTGGTTGACACCAGACCCACTCTCAGTTGTAACTGAGAGTGGGTCTGGGGAAGGTTCATTGACAGTTCATTTCCAAAGGGGCGTCACCAACGGACGCCGCTCAAATGCCTCTGGGCGCATTGGATAGTCCAACCAATCAGACCAACGATCCGGGTGACGCTGCGCTTCGGTAGCCGTCATGTTGAATGTAAACAACAATGTAAAGCCCGCCTCAGCGGTTGTGATTGGTGTAAAGGTCGCCTCAGCGGTTGTGATTGGTGCCTCGATTTTGGGGACATTGGAAATGGGTTTGAATGGGCTCTTCGCCAGACTGACTTGCAGAGCAAATCTCAAATTTGCCGGAAGTTCGTCAGGGTTTACCCAGGCTAAGTCTTAATACTAAGCTAAGCTAACCGGCTGCTGGCACCAGCTTTATATATGGATGGTACAGACATGAGAGAGGCATCAATCTTCTCATCTAACTTTCAGCAAGAAATCGAATAAGCACATTTCCCTTTATGCCAAACTATATCTTTAATAATTGGTTTCAAGATTTTGATGATGAAATAATTCTTCACTTTAAAGTTTCTGAGATTTCTGCCTCTGCTTCCTTTCCAGAGTCTTGCAGCAGCGGCCTGTCAAGACTATGACAACCCCAAAGTCAAGCCCTCGGCCTCAGCCAACGCCATCTATTCACTGGCAAGAAGGTATGTTGTACTGGCACCATAATGACATTAGAGGAGTGGAGCCTCTCATCTTTGAATGACTGATTGTTGCTTACTTACAGATCACAAAGGCCAAACAATACGTATTTTAGGAAGCTCAAAACATTTCACCTTTTAGTTTTTATATTTCATAAATCCATATTTACAGTTGTAGTGTAAATATTCTTGGGTTATTTGTTCCCAGACATTCTCCAGCTCAGAGGCCAGTGATGGGAGAGGAGGCACGTGACAGTGAGGAGGAGTCGGAGTACATGATCCCCTCCTCTCGCCCCGTCCTGCCCCCTATCACGGCACCACCTGTAGGGGAGACCCCACCAGTCCCGAGGCCTCAACAGCCTCAGGCTCTATCGGCACTCCAGACACAAGCCTCCACACTCAACTCACGGTATTCAAAACACTCAATGAATCCACCTCCAGCAGCACATCTAGATGAAATGACTTTGGTGACTGCAGTACTGCGTCTGTTAATGGTTGTTGTTGTTTAAATTTTGTTGTTTTTTTTAATTGTAGGCTGACACTGGCTGAACTAGAGGATGGACCTCAAATGTATGAAGCCATGTACAACATCCAGGCCAGGTCACAACAAGCCAGAGATTCAGGTATTTTGATTCATCAATCTTTGGATCAGGTGGACGAGGACAGCCCTTTGTGTTATCTCTTTAAATTAACCGCTGGTGGAACAACACTCTCTATATATATATCAGATACTATAGGGACTATTAGGGCTAATGCATTGTTTTCGATCCATCCCAGACTATTCCGAGTTGCCCCCTCTGGCGATGACCAATGGTCCCAGAGACCATGCAGCCGAGGACAGGGAAGAGGAGGAGAACGGCTATGACTTCCCAAAACCCTGGGTGCCAATGCCCACAGCTCGACGGACCCTTTCAGAACTGGGGGGGTCGTCTTCCTCCTCTTCATCTTCCTCATCATGCTCATCTACCATAGCTGCTTTCAGCCGCCTTTCTCTAGATTCGGACGCTGGAGCCGCAGCCTGTAAGCATACTTGCCCCTGTTGAGCCAGAGCTTGCTTTTAATGCATAATATAATTCACTTTTAATATTATAATATAGTTAATAGTCTCCCAAATTATGGGGTCATTAACAACAAGCCATCTTATCAAAGAAGGGATTTTGTTACTGTGACATTACCTACATCATCCAAGGCTACATGTGCTAGATAAAGGGATATCTTTACCACCTCTGGCTTGCAGAAAGAATTAAATAAAAATGAAACTACCTAAATGGCTAGATAGAATTAGGATAAATAGGAAATTTGGGTGAACTGACCCTTTTGAAAAATGGGCTTTAGTAAGAGACATGGCACTTAAAAATGAATATTTTACATTAGTGGTACAAAATGGTGTGTCTGTTTCATAAAATGACTTAATGTAAAAATGAACAGCAGCCTCTTTGTTCAGGTAGTTACTGGCCAAAAAGCTAAATTTGCTGATGAATCAATATCTTGAAGTAGAAGAAAAGTCCTCTGACCTGGAGAGCAGCCTGAAAAGTTGACTAAAGCATTTTTCTGCTACCTGATATGAGGCCAGACATTATGCAGATTTCCCAGAAGCTCTCTGAGGTTAATGTTAGACGTTGATAGATTACCATGAATTGATTTCCATACATAATTTGCTCCAGTATGTGCAATCACTGTGTGCAAAAGGGTAAAGACCAGTAATTATAGAGAGCTGCTCAGTTACATCAGTGACCTTAAAACTAGAAAAACAGTTAAGTGATGCCTCCAGGATTTTGGAATGACCGTCTGTATCATCAGAATCTCATGTTGACCACTGAGATGTCGCAGACCGCAAGGTTATGTGGAGGTTTGCAACTAATGCAGCATTAGTGGCCTTAGCACATTCAGTAGAAGGAGGTCGAAAAGCATTTATTTCTCAGAGTAATCTCCTTGTCTCTGCAGTGAGCTGACATTTACTTCCTACAGTATGATGATTGCCAGCTGTCTGAGTGTTCCACTGAAGACTTAAATCGTTACATCTGAGGACCAATTAAGTGGCTCTCAGACAAGCTGACAAGCTCTCAGATCATAATTTGACTCTTTATGAGTGCTTTATTAAAGGTTGCTGCAGTGAAAAGATCAACCAGTTCACCATATGCAGTATGATTTAAAAAAAACACTTAACTTATTGCAGGCAAATACTCAGTGGGCTGTTTGCTACAGGCGCTTCATTAAAGTGATCAGGATGTTTTTTAAATGAGATGTAAATTATTTTCAGTAAAGTAAATCTTTTTTTATAATGACCTTTTAACGGCATTTAAAAAGGAATGGATCTTGTTTCAGGTTTAATCTAAACTTAAGAGTTTTCCAGACCTTTTTTTGGCTTTAAAGACGTAAACATTCCCTCTCCCCTTTTCTTCAGCCTTTTCAGAGCCGGTGGAAGCACCAGAGAGACCTCCAAAGCCCCTGCCCAGACGAATCAGCTCGGAGCGTCGACCCAGCCCTGTCCCGCCCGTCCCTGCTCCACCCAATGGTGGTGCAACAGGAGGAGAAGCCAACCCTCAAATCAGTAGCGAGATCGAGCACCTCATGAGTCAGGGATACTCTTACCAGGACATCCAGAAAGCACTGCTGATTGCACAGAACAATATCGAAATGGCCAAGAATATCTTACGCGAGTTTGTCTCCATTCCCTCCACCGCGCATATTCTTACATAGCACGCTCCTTGTGCCTCTCTCTCCTGTTTGCTCTCTCGCCCTAGCTTGGCCCAGCCTGGTTGGGTCTAGGTCGGCACAGCCTAGCCCAAAGCCCAAAGCTCATTGCCTGCAGCACTACCTCCGGTGCTGGCTGACGCCCTACATCCCTGTGGATTTTTAACTGGCTGTTACTCCTGCGAACTCACAGCGTCTCTGGGACATCCGCGATCTGCACTCCATGCGCTTTTAACAGTGTCTGGCCTTCTTTAAACTGCTACAGCAGGCCTTTTTCGTTTTCATGGACATCTCCGTAGGAGTGACTAACCGTGTCTGAAACAATGACGGGACGCCACATGGCGCGAAACTTTCGTAGAAATCCTGGAAAGACAGATTCTTATCTTTGATGTCGAAGCCTCTTGCTGAAAATGTAACCAACACCTCACAAATAAAAACAAAAAAATGTATGTCTATATGAAAATTTAATATATGAACAAATATATATTAAATGTGTGTAATATATACAGTACTTGCATATACAGTATGTAAAAATGACTTCAGCTTTGAGGGTCGCTGTTGGTACAAGTGATGTGGGGACCAAATTAAAGGGGGGGTTTGGCCCTTTCTCTCAGACTGAGGGATGTGAGTGTGGGGAGAAATACACGTGAGGAAGAGTCAGGGTGTCTTCCTCACCAGGATGTGCTCAGTCAGCAGCAGCTTAGAAGACGTGCAGCCGAGCTTTTTCATTATGAATTCAGTCTGTTATGGCCTTTGATTAACAATGTTGCTTTGGTACTTCTTTTTTTTAGAAAAACATGCTTGTTTTGTCGTGTTGTATTTTTCAAAGTAGCATGACGATGGTTTCGGGTCTGGGCTGTCTGGCAGTGTGTGTTTATATTTGTGAGTTTGTGTATGTGAGCATGCATGTGTGTGCGTGTCTGCCAGACTTCCTCCTTGCTCTTAAATGAACCCCCTGTTCCTGTACAACATGAATGTGGAATTACAGTCAGTATACTCAGACGTGTGTTCTGTAAATGTACTACTGCTCTAACTCATATGGCAGGGCCTAGTGTAGCTGTAGAGCCTGGCAGTGAGATTATTAGAGGACGTACTAATGTTGACGACCCTGCAGTACCAGACAGGCTAGTGTTGTGTGATCCGTGGTGGCTGAAACGTTTTCGTTCTGTCTTTGTCTAACGTCATTGGCTGGCTGGTTAAAATATTCTGTCTCCAGCTCTGTCCAGTGTTGTGTAAAAAAAAAAAAAAAAAAAAAAAACTCATTGATTTACTTTGATAATATATTACTGTAATATGATCATAAATATTGTTGTTATAATTCATTCAGAAGTGCTTCACTGCTGCTACTATTGTTAGTGCTAAATAATTAAGCCTTAAATGTACATTTGTGAATATTGTGTTTAACCATCATCCTGGTTCTTTAAAGTGACAGTATCATCCGTATTTCTCTGGTCGGTAATGTAGCATACTTGAAAGTATAAGTGACTTGTGAGCCTGCAGCCCTCTCAAGCTGTCGTCTCTTGAGTGTTTTAAAATGTTTCATTTTTTAAATAAATTCTAGACTCTGTAATAAAGCAAACACAATGTTTATGCTATGGAAACCAGCCATTTTGTTTATAGATTCAGGCCTCTCTTTCACATCAACTTCCTTTCTCTGCGGCAGTTCACCCCCCCCTGAAAGGAGTTTGATTGAATGTGATTGCTGAGGCTTTTTGAAAAGTAGGCTCATGGGTTTGCTGGCCCACCCCCAAGTCTAACTTAAAATCAGTATTTGGGCCAACTGTAAGAACTAACTCAGGAATAATGTTTATCTAAACAAGTGGCGTTCACCCGAGCTGTCAAAAACCCAGAGGAGACTCATTGGCATAGACAGCAGCTCACCTGCCATCTCTTCATCCAGGTGACATGAAAAGTATCCGCTTAATGAAGTCACACAAGTAGCCTATTACTTTTTTTTTTTGGTCACGTTATAACTTGCACATTTTTCATATTATTTCCCAAGTTGGCAGGACTAGAAACAGCAGCTTCATTTCCCGGTACTATGAATGAATAAGATAAATAAATGCAAAGAGCTTTTAGGTACATTGACTTGAACCGCTCCCAGCATATGAAGAAGAATGTTGTTTTTTTTAGGTGGGGGAGAGTGTAAATCATGTCAATAGCTAATCAGCCCTTGCTTATTCTGGGTAATGCTGTCTGTTGACTGGAAGCTATCTCTGCGCTGTCTTGCCATCCTCTAGTTCTCTTTTTTTCTGTTCCTAGTTGCCTTGAGAAATGTCTTGAATGATGGGTAATAGACGGGGAGTCCCCAATCCTCAATACTGTACCAATGTTTTGTTGATGCTTCGATGACAACGCGTCATTGTGTTATTTAGCTTTTTTATTTTTGTTTTCGCACAGTATACCAATTTGTGCTTTGATACTGTCACTCTAAAGAAAAAGCTAATTGTATAAAGTTAGTGATATGAAAAGAAAATGGCTGTTTTTTTTTTCATTTTGCATTCCAGTACATGTATTTTGTTCCAAAGGTTTTGTTTACTTGTGTTAATAATTCTGTGAACAGTGCCATATGTTTAGAGATCCTCACCATGCATTAGAGTAAGGCCTAAGGCCTTTTTGAAGAGAGTTTGTTGGTATTGATCTGTACCTGTTGATATCAGAAGGCCAGAAGATTGTGCAGTATTGCTTGTATTAATCTGTCCAGTCTGCCTTGTCAGCCACATCAGGCCTGATCCTTGAGCACAAGTGCTGATCTGTCAAAGGTCTCCTTTTGTTTGTCTTACTTACCTGAAAGGTAAACCAGGTCCCAAATCAGTACTCAGCCTCAGAGATGCTTGATGCGTACCAGCTCCTCTTACCCTCAGTCTCTGTTTTGGGTTACTTTAACGTTCTGTCAGAAGAGGGAGCCGTTGTTCCATGTAGCTGTTTCGCTTCTCATCAGTAAAAGGCATTCATTAACTTTACGATGGTTTTCAAAGCTCATATCACTTTGGAAGTATGCACAGTGCTGTTAATAAAATGATAAGCAAAAGCCATCACGTGTCTCTTTTCTATACATGCATATTGAAATGTGTTTAGCTTGTAGATACCATGAATCTGAGTTCAAAAGTGACATTTAGGAGTGCATTGTCAACAGTAAAAATTAAACAATTTACTCAGGATGCACAAGCCATTTGTGATGACTCAATGATCTTTTTATGACATACTATACTATGACTTTTTAAATGACTTTTTGTTTTCTTTTGACAGACTTGATTCATTGTAGTCCTGACAGATATTGTACAACAGGGGGTTCTAAAAGTTTTGATGACTTGAGTGCCAATTTAGGACATAGGACATGATTAAGGGATGCATAGGAAAAGTGCACACATGAAACAAAATACACTACCGGTCAAAAGTTTGGGGTCACTTTGAAATTTTCACTCCACTCCATTACAGACAGAATACCAGCTGAGATCAGTTGCATTTTTTTTTAACCAGGGCAGCAGTTTTCAGATGATATTATGTGCTTACATAATTGCAAAAGGGTTCTGCAATGTTTTCTCAGTTAGCCTTTTAAAATGATATCAGATTAGTAAACAGAATGTGCCTTTGGAACATTGGATGAATGGTTGCTGCTGATAATGGGCAATGTAGATATTGCATTAAAGATCAGCCACTTCTTTCTACAACAGTCGAGAACCCTTTTGCAATTATGTAAGCACATCATGTAATCTGAAAACTGCTGCTTGATTAAAAAAACAATGCAACTGATCTCAGCTGGTATTCTGTCTATAATGGAGTGGAATGAAAATTTCTAAGTGACCACAAACTTTTGACTGGTAGTGTATATTTAAAATAAATTAGTGTATATAGTAGTTTATTAAATGTGAGCTATTGAATGTGAAAAGATTTAAATGGACCGAGGGTTAAAATAATTAAAATATAATGCATGCAAATGATAATGTATATATTTGATGTCACGTTCAGATAATGCACAAAATGGTTCTGAGCTGCAATTTGAGAAACTATGCACTATAATAAGAATTTTTAATTACATTTGTTTTTTTTAACTTTATTGCCCATATTAAACATTGCCGGAATTTTAGCAATACAATACCAACACAAACCTACACACGTCCTCAAACACCCTATCAAGGAAAGGTTTAAGCAACAAAACAAGGAAAAATAAAAAATAAAAATAAAGATAATAAATAAAAAGGGTCACCTTGTGGTTGAGCTTCATTCAACACATATATTGACTACATAGAAGCAGGGTAAATAAGTCATTGCACATCACAGTATGTTCAAGCTATTATTCTAAATCAAGGCCTAGAATGACAGGAGTCCATCTTCTTATGAACAAAGGTGCTTTCAACTGTAGAATAGCAGTCATGTTTTCCATGTACGGACCTGTTTGATCTTTTGTATCCACTGAGCTATTGTAGGGGGGGGCTAGGCTTCATCCAATTAATAGTGATCATTTTTTTGCAATCATTAACAAAATATGTAACATGTAGCGTTGGTCCTTAAAAAGCAAGTTTTCAGGTGTTTTCTCCAGGAAAAAATGAAAGGGTCCAGAGGGAGATCCATCCTGAAAATGTTGTCCACTTCCTCTTTAATGTCTTTCCAGTATGTCTGTATCACGGAGCAGTCCCAGAATATGTGGGTATGGTCCCCCACCATGCCACATTTTCTCCAGCAAATGTTGGGGGCATTGTTTTTAAACATTGATACCTTAAAGAGAGGTCCTAAAGAATCTTATCTTCACCTTCCAGTCAAATTATTTCCACATTTGACTTCCAATCCCTTTATGACACGCCAGACATATATCTTCCCACGTATCATCATCTATAATTGTATTGAGTTCCATTTCCCTTTCACTTTTAATATGGAGGGTATTGTCTGATGTGTCTTTCGCAAGACTCTTATAGATACGTGATACTTTATGCTTTGTTGATACCACTTGTTGAGAAATATGTATAAAATACCACTCAATATCAGTTGGCTCTCTTTTAAGACTATCCCAATCTGTGTGCTTTGTGATGTAGCGTCGTATTTGTAGAAATCTATACAGGTTATTTGAGGGCAAGGCAAACTTTTCTTGAAGTTGTGAAAATGATAAGAATAAGCTGTTTGGCATTGGCAGAGATTTGGCAAATTTTCCATGGGCGCAACCCACATACTCACTGCTCATCCCACAAATGCATGTTCCTTACAAATGGGGGACCATTTGAAAGGGAACTAAACAGGCTTTCCAATGGTATACAATTTATTGCCAAAAAGCATTGTTACCGCAGAGAAATAATACTAGAATACCAGAATAAAACTCTACAAATGGGAATGCCCTCTACCAACTGAGGTATCCAGTTAGTACCAGTTACATCACATAGTACTATTCTTGACTTACTATATTATGACTTTTTTCGACATACTATACTATGTCTTTTTAATCACTTTTTTCCACGTACCATACCACAACTTTTTTTGACATACTATTTTATGCCTTTTTATGATTTTTTTCAACATATGATACTATGATTTGTTCTTAGCTCAGTCTGTTAGAAGACTGGTTGCGGTGTCTTAGATTAGGAGTTTGATTCCCATTAAGTGCTAAGACTTTCTTCAATATACTATGACTTTTTTTCGACATACTATATGATGACTTTTTATGATTTCTTTTCGACATTCTATACTATGAATTCTTTCACCATACTATACTATGACTTTTTTTATAACTTTTTCTACATACTATACTATGACTTTTTAATGATTTTTTTCATCATACTATACCATGACTTTTTATAACATTTTTATGACATACGATACTATGGTTTTTATGGCATTTTATGACATCATATACTATGACTTTTTTATGACATACTATATACTAAGACTTTTTATGATTTTTATGGCATACTATACTATGACATTTTTAAAGACGTTTTATTAAATACTATACTATGACTTTTTTCGACATACTATACTATGATTTTTTTATGATTTCTTTCTACATACTATACGATGACTTTTTCAAGGCTTTTTTCGACATACTATACTATGACTTTTTGCTACGTACTATACTATGACTTTTTTATGATTTTTTTCGACATACCATACTATGACTTTTTTAACTATACTATACTATGACTTTTTATAACTTTTATCGACATACTAAACTATGACTTTTAATGACTTTTTTCAACCTACTATACTATGACTTTTTCCGACATACTATAATGTGACTTTTTTTATGATTATTTCAACATACTATACGATTACTTTTTCATGACTTTTTTTCGTCATACTATACTATAATTTTTTAATAAATTGTTTATGATATACTATACTATGAGTTTTATGACATTTTTATGGCATACCATGACATAATATACCATGACTTTTTAATGACTTTTTTATGACATACTATATACTATGACATTTTTAAAGTCATTTTTTATGAAATACTATTGCATGACCTCTTATGACTTTTTTATGACATACTTTACTTTGACATTTTTATGACATTTTATGACATGCTATACATTCTATACTATACTCTAAATCTAGTTTGACTGTCCGTGGTTCAAATCAGCATCATGTTTGAGCCATTTTTAAAACTCTTACATAACTTAAAGCCTTCTGTGTACCAAGAGACTGCTAAATGTATAACATGTAATTTACCGTATGTCTGCAGGAGCAGAACAATATGACCATGATTTATTTGTCTGCACGTTAACAATAACAGAATAAGTAAAGTTACAAGCGTATCATTTCCTAGAAAGAACTTTGTCATATTGCTGTACTGGCAGAAAAAAATAGATATCTGTTTGAAAGAATGACTTCCAAGTAAATATTCATGTATTCCTCATGTAATATCAGAAACATAATTCTCCATATACTTTGAATTGTATGCTTGCCTCTAGACGAATTTCACATTTCTTCATATTCAGCTGTGCATTCAAACATCACTACAGGTTAACGAACACTTAATTAACTGGAAGAGTACCAACTGAACACGGTTTCTATTACCCTATAATTAGTACCAAATACATACAGGTGCATTCTAGCGAATTATAGGAAATGAATAAGAAATCTTTCAGTACCTGTAATTCTGCACAACAGAAATCTGATATTCAAACATCTTCGTTGTATTAAACATTAGCAGCCTAACCTTTTACATAAAGTTGTATATTAAAGTAGCTCAACGTCTAACTTAGAATCATTTTAAGCTCTTATTTTCTTTTAACAGTCAAACTTTATTTGGTATAAGTTTCCAAAACTACAAACAATGCATTTGTTGGTAAATTGGTTTGAATGTCATTAATGACATTCATTTTACATTTCACAACTCCAAGGCATTAAAAAGGCATTTTACAGAATTCAAACATCCAAAACCATTTAACAGTGGTAGTTCTTAAAAACAGCAGAACAAAACAGACTTAACAGAGGGTAGGAAGGGTAGGTATGGATGATACCTGCACATTACTGAGCACAGTGCGTCTTGATTGTTGATTGTCTACAAACTTAGTTTGCATATGTGAAGTCACAGTCATTCCCCCCTCCTCAGTACTCATGTTGTTAGTCATTATGCATTCTGAGGGGGATTCTGTGTCTCTCTGGGATCCAACATATTATTTCAAGTTTCAGTCAAAACATGAATTACTTAATTTCATAATTCATTCATTAAACATAAAAGTGTCTTTTCCTTATGAGGAGGGCAACTTCATGCCGTGAGCCATATTTAACATGGGCCAATAATCTGTTCTACCCTCATCCTTCCTCCTAAAAAATAACTAAAAATACAGTCATAGTAAAACAAAACCACTGTTTCACATTGGAGAAACTCATCTGCATGAATGAATGATAACAACAATGAAATCAGTGCACTAAACATTAAATAGAAACAATTACAGGCTTTGATTGAATTTCTAAGGCATCTTTTTAACTTGGCTGTTAGCATTGCTTCCACTCAAACACGCACAGAAAACTTCACTAGACTGTGAAGGAAAGAAACCATGAAGTAAACAGTACTACAAATAAAGTTAACCCTTCTATGTCAAATGCTGATCAGATTATTCTCCTGTTTTGCAAATCTTCTTTAAAGTGACTATATGTAACTTTTAAATGTTTCTGAAACTGTGTAATTTTTCATCTAATGATCATAAATGACTTGTAACAGCAAACGAGACTAACAGTGAAAAGAACGCTATTTTTATATAGTTTTTATTACTGCCTTTTTTCGGCGAAGTCACAAAATGATTTACAGCAGGTAGACACATTCTGATGGGTCAGAGATTTCCAGCCAGGTAAAAGGTAGCAGGAGATTTCTTAATATAGACCAAATTGTATTTTTTATTTTATTTTAGAAGTCTGTTGTAGTTATGGCTGATACTGGGGTAGGACCATTACAGAAAAAAAGGAAATTAAACAAAGAACAACTAAAAGCTAAAAAGGGAAAATGACAGATGACGGGCGAAAACCTCAATCTCGGTCGGGCTTTCAACAGATGGAAACAATTACGGGATTGTAAATGACTCAAAAACGTCCCTGAATTGGCCCTTAGGTATGTAATATGTCTATTTCATTCATAAAATAATTTTACAATGTGCGATGTGGTTGTACGTCAGTAGCCTACATTAACTTACGTACCCCTTCCATTTAACGCCCAGTTTTTATTCATTTTCAGTCCGTGTTTGTGATGGCCTGCTATTTTCTTTTCCCTTGTCCCCCTGTACTTGTGTAAAGCATCGTTGGGTTTCATGAAATGCTCTATATTAATCTAAGTTATTATTACGTTGATTGCTACAACAAACTCTTAATTCTGACACAGTGACAGTGATAACGTTACCCGGTTTAGCTCACAATACATCCATAGTAGTCTAATTTACTGTATGCAACACTTGAAATGCAACGATGCATCTGTAACTTATTCTCTTATTGTAAATTAATGCTTTTCTGTCAGAGCAAAACATTCATCGCAACTGTATGACCTCCAGGTAACGCCAACTCGATAATACGGTAGGCAATACAGCACCGTAAAGAAAAGACCTTTACGACAGCAGGTGTGGTAAAAACACTACCGCTTTGCCGCTAGAATCAACACAAACTGAAAGTTACAAATAGCCACTTAAATATACACAAACTGGGGAGTGTAAAGATAAGAATTTTAACTGTAGAGAAGGAAAAACTACAAATTTGAATGATGTGTGATTAAATGACCTAAACATTTGTTTTTCAGAGAAAAAAGGAAAAACTTTGGTGAGGCTGTAACTGGCTGTAGGGAGAGGCATTGTTGCATCCCCAAAGACTTCAGTGTACAGACTTAAGCAAAACTGGAAACAGACAAAAAAAATATCCAAAATAAAAACAAGACATCTACCTAAGCTCTTCTTGCTCTCCATAAAGAGCACCCAAACAAAATAAAACACTATCTGGTCATTTATTTTTGGTTGTTTTTTTCTATTGAGTTATTTTAAATAAAGAAATATATACATAGATTATAATATGTACACTTGATAAAGAGCTGTTTCAGGCTGCTCTTCAGTGATTACTCTGCCTGAGGTGATGCGTAGTCGGGTATAAAAACAGTCCCTGCTCAATGTTGTGCTCCAATTATTGTTCTACAGACAATCAGCAGTATACAAGGCTCGTGGTAATGGGAACTCTAGGCGAAGGATTGTCCTTGGTTTATAGGTGGGAGATTTATTTGCAGAGTTACGTCATGGAGGGCTGAAAATCATTTCTCATTAAAGCTCATTCCAACAATAATGTGCTGGATGTGAAGGACAGTAAGCAAAAGCTGCAGCTTGGAATAATTTGAGTCTCGCATCATGATAACTGATGAATGACTGAGCTTTTCCATGACATAACTCTGGGATGAGGAGCTGTGGTGGAAGCTTGAAGGCATCGGCCGGTCTGAGCCTCAGAGGGAAGAACAAGAGCAGCAGTTGCCGTGTCTGCAGTCGCCTCCTCACTTCTGTACATCCAGGTACTCACCGCTCTTTACTCCAGAGGGCAAACACAGACAATAAAACACAAAGAAAGAGGGAGAGAGGTGGGGTTGAGGGTGTGTTAATATGTTAATGGTATAATCAGATCAGCAGAAAAACAACATCACCTTACTCTACAACCCGTTCAGTTAAACAGTAGATATCTACCTGGTCGTTGGGAGGTTGCTTTTCTCCGTTGACCCCGAGGAGCACAGCTTCCTCTGTGTTGTCGCTTTTCATCTCCACCACGATGTTATCTTTGCTGGACTTCTCTTTGGTGCTGCAAGACCAAAAAAACTCCTTAAAGTTAGAAAAATACATATTGCAATAGACTGTTCTTCTATCCAGCCCGAACAATGATGATTCTTAGTTTGTTTTGATTGCCGTTTTGGCTGTTTGGGGGCAGTGGAAACAAGCTGTAAACACAACACTGACATACATGTATTATCACCTTTTAAGTTTATATGGTAAAGGAGTCGAGTTTGTGTCCACCTGAGAAATGCAAGTCTTATGTTTACTCTTCATTCAGTTACATTTTTGGTCTCTACCAACTCCTGAAGGAAATATCCGGCTCTTTAGCTGCTAAATGCTTCATATGTTCATCAGTTAGTGGCTTACTGTGGCTGTATGCTGTTTAGTGCTGAGCAGATACACAGTGTACTTTTAGAGCTTTTAAACATTGAGTTTAATATTTTTTTATTTGATAATACAAAGCTCCATAGAGAGGAACTGCAGAGTTGGTGATAATTATTGAGCAGCGCCATTCACATTACACGTTGTCCATTGTTAATATGAAAATATAGATTACAACAGTTTTAACCATGTGTGTGTTAACTGCACACATGGGTATGCCTACAATGTTGCTTGTAGTAAATTTAGTGCTGTCAGTTAAACGCGTTATTAACGGCGTTAACACAAACCCATTTTAACGGCGTCAATTTTTTTATCGTGAGATTAACGTTCTTTTGTGTGTAATTTTTTTCACATGCTGTTGCAACAACTAGTAACGTTAGAAAAACTACAACACCACACTGGCTCTAGCTAGACCGGAACAAAACAACAGACACGCCACACACACTTGTTTGGGCATGCGAGCCGGCCAGAGGCGGAGTGGCAATCGGGAGAGTCGGGACTTTTCCCTGTGGGCCAGTAGTGTTTCGAGGCCGCGAGGGCCGGTCTGATAATAGTTATACACCTCTAATACTAATGACACATGTACGTTTGTTTGTGTGGAAAGACCACTTTTATTAAGCAACTGTAGGAAGGCAATCGGAAATGTCAACAGATGAGCGCATCAGCGCACACGGGGCAACAAGCGCACGTTAATAAGCTGTTTAATTTTTTAAAAAATCAATGTGTTAACCTTTCCTGATTGCTCCGTTTCCGACCGTGATCAGAAAACCAGGGGAGACTCGTTACCTCCAGGGCCGACGTTATAAAATGAATAACGTCGGGGTTAAAATCCCGTTCAAATGAATGAACTTGGCTTTCAGTCTGGGGTTTATTTTGGATACCGCACACACTGTGTACAAAACTTAAACTTATTACACCAACTCTGCTCCGGTCGCAGCTACACATCTGCTTCCTCTTTCTCTATCTCTCTTCTGCCCACTTTCCACGCACGCACGCACGCACGCACGCACGCACGCACGCACGCACGCACGCACGCACGGCCTTCTTTCATGTCTTATTCTGTCACCAAAAGCTATTTTGTCCATTTAGTTTCTAGGACGAAAACTTTCATTGGTTGAGAACCAACAAATATTTGATGACTGCTATAATTGACGCTGAGTCTAGGGGATTAAAACACATTGCATCTTCACCCTCCAACAGCAAGTGGCTCTCGTACTTACAGGTCTTGCTTGCCGGATCGGCCACAGATCTTGCCCTTTTTGTAGAGGAAGTAGAGCACACTCCCCAAGATGGCTAGCAGCAGGATGCAGATAATGATGACTGCAATGATAACACCCCTGCCCCCTGGTGGAGAAGAAGCACAACAACAACCACAAGGTTACTGGCTGTAACTGGATTATGAATGAGATGATGGTATGGGGTAGGAGAGGCGGATACAGGATCGCATCAGGCAGGCTGTGCAGCATTCCACAGTGTGTAGGTGCAGTAGATTTTTACAGCGTGTCTAAAGAGAGTTCAGCACTAGCGTCATTCAGGTGACCTAAACCTGGCAACCTAAAGAAAAGAAGTCATTCAGGATTGTAGGAGGAGAGGTGCGCTTATATACAACATGCACAGGAAGAGGTGATGATGAACAACTCAATTATGGTTTGAGATTTTGTTCATCAGGAGAGAGGGGGCTCTGATGAATGCTGGGAGGTGAGAAAGAGGCAGGTGCTGTGGAGGAGAAGTGGAAGGAAGCTTTTTGCCTTTGAGATGGAAGGTGAAGGGGTCTTCAGCAGTGTAACATACAAACCTGAGGTTTTTTTTGCTGGTGGTGTTTTTGCTTTGAATGAGAAAAGCCACATGAGAACAATTATCAGTTGTTGGCTGGATGTATTAAATAACTCATATCAGCAGGGGAGACACACACACACACACACACACACACACACACACACACACATACATACACACACACACACACACACACACACACACACACACACACACACACACACACTTTAGACCTTTAACAGAGGCCTGGACTGAACACAATAAATGTTTAATTTGAGATTTGATTTGATTTAAACATCTAGCTCATAGGCCGACTATAGTCAGTAGCAAAACAGTCATTTCCGAGGGCAGCCCTGTTTGAGCTCATTTAACCAGCGCTTTTCCAGAAACGACAACCCAGAACAGTTTTTCTCTAAGGGGAAATTTCCTGGCATGATGTACAAGAGAGAGAGGAGGCAGGAGGAGAGAAAACACAAGGCGGCACCCGTAATGGGAGTCAGGAGACTCACTCTGAGTGCATTTGAAGCATCAGCTGCTTTTTTACAGTCACACTGATGCACACGTGTGTTTGTGGTTGTGTACTGTGTATGTATCTGCACGCCGTATTGGATAAGCATAACAGAAATGCACACTGCTGTATGCAGAAGGTAAACCATTTCAACCCTTTTTATCGGATTTAATTGATAACTTTTCTGGGAACTTTTCAGATAATTTGTAATACTTATTAAAACGACCGCATATTAGCAAATACAGTTTAATTACATAACTTAACAAGGAGAAAATAAGAGCTATGCCAACAAATTAGCCTATTAACCTCGCAGCGATGACAGTGATATCACCCATTAGGAACTATAAATACCTTGTAGAAACCACAGCTTTTAATCAGAGCGATCGCTAACCAACACTGCTGAATTTTCTAAACTTTTTGTAGTTGATTTGACTCGAGTGGTGCGAGGCAGACAGTGCAGAGTGACTGTGGTCTTACCTGTGGCGGAGGAAATTGTAGTGGTGGAGAAAATTGTAGTGGTGGTGGCTGGTGTAGTGGTTTGTATAACTGAAAACAGGTAAAAGGCACATATGGAAGGACACTCCCTGTTAACACACTGGTGGAGGAGGGGAGCACATTTACCAGCCGCACAGCGTCTCGTCCAGAACAACAACAACACTGATTGAAATGTCAGGAATCACAGGCAACACGTTACAGCACATGGCAGAGACTGAGGCCTTCAGACAAAGTAAAAATAAACAAAGAAGTGACACAGACAAGAAGGGGAGGAACAGAAGGAAAGGGGCGACGCGAGGAGGACAACAGATAGAGATGTACACCCAAATAAACACAAAGAGCAGAGACAGGAAATGCAAGCAGCAGGAGGAACTCACTGGCTGTGATGTTGAAGGCCACCGTGTCAGTGCCAAACTCGTTGGAGGCATTGCAGAAAGCGATGATGTCAGCGGTGACCGTGACGCTGACCACACTCCTAACGCCCTCCTCGGTCTTCATTTGGGATGTTGTCTCCAGATTCTGGCACAAGAACACACAGTTAACACAGAGAAAAAGGCAGGTCCACCAGCGGAAAATGCTTCCCTTTCTTCTGCATGGGTCAGATCTGACACATTCTGTCACAGACTGAAGAAAGGCGCTTCATCTGTTTGAAATGCAACTAACCAACCTTTACTGGCAGCTGATAGCACCTCTCCCAGGCCAATCAGGGATTTCTTTCAATGCAGAAACACCGTCAAAAAATATACTTTAAAATCAGACCAGCTGGGTTGAAGATATCGCTGTGCTTTGAGCTAAATGCTAATGCTAACATGGCAATGACAAGGCTAACATGCTGATGTTTAGAAGATGTTTACCATGTTCACTATTAAGCATTTAGCTAATTAACACTAAACACAAAGTACAGCTGAGGCCAATCCATCTAGTAGATGTTGTTGTTAGCATACATCCTCCCTGTGCCATGTATATATACCAAATGTTACAGCAATCCATCAAATGGCTGTGGAAATATTTCAGTCTGGAACAAAGTGGAGGACCAACCAATGTCATCCACTCGCTCATTGCAACATTACCTTCAATAAATATCCCAGTTAGGCAAATTACTGTAATTACCATGAATTCTAGAACACAGTGCAAAAATACATCCAATTCACAAGTGATACACAGTCTGCTCCAACATTTATAATATGTAGAGTAAAATGTACAGTAACAGTGTGGATCCTATACTGTAAACTGTTTGAATGACACAACTTTGTCATGTGGGACCTGAGTCTTTGGGTTTGAAGAGATCAATCTAGTGAGTAAACATTTGGAAAAACTGAGCATTTCTGCTGCAGCTGTAGCTAATCCAAGAATGGGATGCTTCCCTCTGCTGTACCTTTCCATCAGAGGTGGTCCAGATAATACTGGGAGCAGGGAAGCCTCTGACATGGCAGCTCAGGTTGACTGTCTCCTCATAACTCGCGTCAATCTCAGTGTTTTCTAGCTCCAAGATGTCAGGTGGACCTACAAAGAAAGAGCAAGAAATACTAAGTTAAACATTTCTCACACGGCCATACCTATAGCTACTCACAGTGCCTGTTGCTAACACACAAATCCACCTTTCCTTTAAAAACTGCCACATTAACTAAAAAATGCAACTGAAACTACACAAAAATGTAAAAAATAAACTACAAAAATAAACATAAAACATATATAAACTCAAAAAAAAAAAAAACCTAACATTGCATTATATCTGGATATTTCTTGATGAATAACATTGATTACAGACTAGAAAGCAATTTTTTATTCAGTCTACAGTATCTGTAATCAGATTTACCCTGGACATAAACAGTAAGTGTCCCGTTGGTTTCCATTCCCTCGATCTCAGGAACAGTCACCACGCACATGTATGTCCCTGCTGTCTCAAACGTATTGTTCTTCAGGGTCAAACTGTGGCCCACTGAAATCTCCACCCCGTTCTACACACACACACACACACACACACACACACACACACACACAGATACAAAAAGCACATTTAACACACAAGCATGCATGCACGCACACACACACACTGTCACATTATGCACACATTAATATGAAGCAGGGGTTACCAGTGGACTAGTCTTTGTAGTCTTTAGTAGATCAGACGGCTGCTTCAACAAATGTTTCACACAAAGTTTTGCAGAAAAAGTTCAAACAATCCTTTGATCAAATTTAAAGTTATATTTTACATGAAAAACTGAGCTTTGTTACTACAACTAATATACAGCCAATCACAAAATAATATTCAATTGCTTTTTTTTTTGGTGTCCAAAACTTCTAGATAAGCCACTGCCAACGAAAACAATCTAATCAAGTCATAACTATGGGCTCCCTTTTACAGTGGCTCCACACGTTTAACAGACATCTCTACATGATGAACTTCTATACTGATAGTTGAGTCTGCACATCCTAAAAATGAGCTACTGACTCTATGATCACATAATTTGACAAAATTACCGTCTCAAAAGGCAAACATGTAGTGTAGTATGATCCCAACATAAATCTACTGATGTTTCACACAGTACTGTACCTGATTGCACACTAAACATTAGTGTGTCGGGTTTTCTAAATGCATGTTAATTCATTTGGGTGTTTCGGTTTGCGTAATTGAACTGTACTGCATGTGTTTATGTGACCTTAATCCAGACTGTTTGTGTCTGAGAGAGAGAAGAGAGGGCGTTGCAGGTTGCCATCAGGTCCTCTCCCTGGGCCACCACAACGGTGTCTTCAGGCATCACAACAGCAGGATCGAGGACTACACACACACAGCAGGGAGAGAGAGAAAAAATGTCATACTGGGCACAGGCAGTTGTAGTGCTGGTAGAATGTATTCATTGTCATGGTCACAAATCATATCAGAGCAGATTCCTTACAGTTGACAAACACTGTGGTGTTTCCCGAGATCTCATCAAAGGTGTCCGTGTCTGTAGAGGTACATTCGTAAACTCCGCTCTGATGACGGGTCACATTATCCATCACCAACACATTGCCATCCCCCATTGCCAATTCACTACCCTTCAAAAAGCAAAAGTAATCTTCAATCAACACAAAAACATACAGTAACTGTTATTATTTGGAAATGTGGACATCAACAACTCAGGAAAATTGTGATCAGACAAAGTAGGTAGTAGTCACTATGCCGCTGCCTTTGCATATGCATGAATAATGAGCATAAAAAGGGTTGATCTTTCTTACTTTCTTACTGATTTTGAAGAATGAGGATGGCATATTCCCATTGCCCTGGCAGTGAATTTCGATCGAGTCTCCTTCCTTAATTTTGCCCTTTGGTGACTCCACCCAAACACTTACAGCTGTGGAGGGGTCTGAAACAGAGAGAGAAATTCAAGGTCAGAGAAGGTTTTAATGCACATATGGGCGTAATATTTTGGTGTCAACATAGATTGATGATATAGTGTATCATAACCATGGTCAATGTGGGGCAGTTGGCGTCACCATTTAAAACTGTGATTGTCTCTCATTGAAAGAAACTTGTTATGTGGTCTCCTAGTCCAGCATTATACTGGTGTTATGGCGCGTTCATGCCACCTCGGAATGACAGGGACCGCCCCCCGTGATTACGTTGTTTTTCCGACTACCAGCGTTCACATGTCGGGATGCGTGTTCTTCTTCTACTGTTATATTGGCGTTTGGCATAACAACTTGTTGCATGACTGCCACCAACTGTTGGCCGTAGCCTAGAGCATCAGGTGTGCGAAAACCTGGTGAAAACATGGAGGCCACAATAATTTGCTGCTGTTTTCTTATGCGAGCATACAAACAGCACATCGTCAGGTGTTTGTGTTATCTGCAGGACAACGAATGGGAAAGGACACGGATAATGTGTTGTTGTTTTTTTTATACATAGGCCTATTTATGAATAATTTGAAACATGTTATGTCTGTGTATGTTTCTCAGCAGAGGTGTTTGTCCACAATAAATAACTATATTGCCATTGAAATATGTTGAGTGAACCAAATTCGCCTACATCAAACGTCAGTTGTCAACAACGCGTCACCAACTCGGTGAGCAAAATCTGGCCCGAGTTTCCCACCTCTGATTCCCACAGGAAGGGACGTGAATGATGACGTTTTCACTCGGAAAAACGTTTTTCTGACGTCCTTGAACGCACGGTTATACTATGTGTGGAACTCACAGTATACAGTGATGTTAATACGGTTGGTCTCGGTCATCTTTGTTCCTCCAGGAATAAAGTAGGTGATCTCGCAGTAGAACAGATTATCTTTGTCCTCCTTTGTCACCTTCATGCTCAGCTCACTCCTAACTGAGACCAGCTTAGTGGATTCAGTAGTAATGCTGGGCACCACCTTCACCACTGGAAGACAAAAAAAAAAACATTTTGAAACGCACAAGACAAGGGAAGAAAAGGGAGGGAAGTGGAGGAAAAGACATTAAACCACATTAAATCACATTAAGCACAAACGAAAATAATGTGTGTCAGATGTTGATCTCAATCTGTCTCACCATCCCGATCAGCGCGTAGTGGCGTGTTGTTTCGGTACCAAGTGATGTTTGGCATGGGGAAGCCATTTTTGACCTCGCAGATCCCAATCTGTAGGATGAGAAAAGACCAAATTCAAAAGAATTAAATTGTAGCCTAATGGTAATTTCAGCATTTTTATACTCTGATGTGTCAAAGCCTGTTTACCTTGGATGGGCTGTCTTCGTTGACTGAAATCCCTGTTTGCACACCCTCAATGGTGGGACGTTCTGGTGTTTCTGCATAGCAATTAAGAACTGAATCAAGAACTAGAAAAGGCTAAATTTGTTTTAGAAAATGTCTGTTCAGGCAGCTGATCATTTGATGTTGTCTCATATGCATATGTAGGTTGAAGTGTCATTGGAAGCACTGAAACGAGTTGAGGTGTCAGTTAAAGGCTAATAGCTGCAATGAGCTGAAGTTTTAGTTAAAGTAAAAAAGCTGAAAAAAGTTTAGGTGTTAGTTGAAAGAAAATAAGGATGAAATAAGTTGAAATTTCACAAATTGTGACATTGTGCGAGGGGGGGTGACTTTGTAAACATTGTGATACATAAATTATCTATGAAGTGTGGGAGTAAAAAGAGTTTGAGGGTGTTTTCTTTTTTTTTTGAGCTAATCTTACCGAACACCTTCAGCTTTGTGCGTCCCTCCCCAGTCCCATCTGTTAGACCTTTAATGAGACAGATAAATTCCACTTCGTCTACCGGCTGCACGTTGCTGATAGTCAGCACTATTTCTCCAGTGGCTCCGGTACCATTCACACTCATCCGCTCTGTGAACTGTGTGCCTCGGTCTACAAACTTCATGGTGGTGTCCTGGTAGTAGATTTTCTGCTTCTCACCCGAAGGTTTCACCTAAAGGTTGGAGTACAAAAGGATGAAACATTGCATGCATGGACACATCATACCTCTCTGTGTACGCGTGCATCAGGCTTAAAGAAACTCACGTAGAACCACTGTATAATCATGCCGCCGACGCCGTCAGATGATGTAAACAGGCAGGTAATCTGAGCTGTATCTCCCCTGAACACCTCCACTCTGTCCTCCATGTTCACATCCACATTAGCCCACACTGAAATGGAGAAAGAGAATATGGTTGTTGTTAAATATGTCTGTTCAACATTTTCAGTCATTTATTTCCATCAATCACATATTTGCACCATAATGAGAGTTTTTGTGCAATTGTACTTGAGTGAGTAGTTCTCACTTCATATTCAACTGCAATCACATTATTAATTTACTTTTGCAGTAATAAAACCATGTTAAAGTGAGTGAGTTTAAATATGTTCTTAATGTTTTTTTGTATCAAAGACCTTTGGTAATAGAATAGAAATGCTCTTTTAGCCTTCCAGTCTCTGATTGGGAAGGCTGGTGTACATGTTTGTTTGATTGAGCCGGCATCTGTCAATACTCAAGTTCCCCTGCAAATTTCCAAAATCCAGCGAGATTTCAGGATTGAAAGAGTGCCATTCAAACCTCTAATGAATGAATACGTTGTGGAAAATGTGATGGGAATATCACATAAATGTGTTTTATTGATTCATTCATAAACTAGTACTTCTGATAAGGATTCCTTAAAGTTGTGAACAAACTATGTAACAGAGATATGGTTTCTAAATTACCTCAAACTTCTCTGTGCTGACATTTCTTTTTATTTATCTTGCAAAATGCATGCCAATACCAATATATATCTGCCAATATTGGCCTATGCAGTATATCAGCCTAATCAAAACATAATGCCAATAAAGCTTCATTGAACTGAACCTGAAATGAACGGGATTGTGATACAACAGAACCTCGAGTTTATTAGCTTAGACTAATGATTATCATCCTTACAAGAACCTGAATTATAATGGAGAAACAAAGTTTTGCATCCACACCCTGTTGACACAAACTCAAAAGATGCATGGAGGCAAAAAGAAGAGACAAGAAAGTCATGGAGGGTCAAAGGGAAGAGAGAGATGCTATGACAGGAATGAGAAGCCCACCCATGTCCACATTAATGTGCTGCATTCCACCATGTCACACTCTCACAGGAAGAAAGGCTCAATTTACAGGCAGCATAGTAGCCCCACTGTTCTTCCATGATCTGTCTCTGAGGAACGAGTGGTTTTCCCCTTCCAGGGTCTCTTGCTATCCTACTAGTCTATAGGAGGGACCCCAAATTACACTTTACATCGCAGTGTGTCTGATGTAGCCTGGAGGTAACAAGGCTGCCAGGTTTGATTTAGCCTTTCCTTGTGTTGCTGAATGTAGCTTTTCTTGCAGTTTATGTCAAGAGTTGCTCAGAAAAATGTAAATGTGGTTAATCTGTGTCCTGCATTGACCTTTTTTACTCTTTTTAACCTCAAGAAGCACAACAGACAATATATAATAAAACACAGTTTCACACGGATCGTTTTTTACATTATATTTTATTATATAAACACTTTTTTTACAGAGTAAAATTTCACATCAAGATTTTCAGGGCTACGCTTCCTACTAATGTCTCAAGGTCTTCCACAGCAAATCGAGTTTGCTTAGTTACTTACTTGGGCCGCTCCATCTACTGAAGAAGACCGTGAGATTTACCAGACAGCTCTTTAACGTAAAAAACTTAAAGACTGAGTACTTTCCAGCCACGAGTGTGGGGCACAGTGTTAGAAAAAAAGCTCTGCGAACCTACCAACAATTTTTTGCCAAAAAGAGTGAACAGTAGATTATACAGAAATGGTTAACGGTTTTACATTTTATTTATTATATCAGGTATCCAGAGACACTTCATCCAGGAAAAATGATCAGATGCGTAGTCTTGCAGTTAAGTGAATTACCACACAAGGGCTGCCTGCTGATGAGCTTATTACCCAGCAGACACATCCCTGCTTCACTGCTGGCATTTCATTCCTTCATCATCTGCACGGATAACAAACATTTACCACTCCTCCCCCCCAAACTAAACCTCTGACTGCTCCTTGCCCTGCATCAACAATAAACATGCCTCCCCGTTCTTTTCTGAATCTTTCTCCTTCTGTCCCCTTTACTCTCCCACCTGCCTCTCCCTCTGCAGCGTCTTGCTGTTTACCGACGGCTAATGGAGCTGGACGGATGCTTTCATAAAGAAATCCAATTAGCCTCCTCACATGGACATTTCCTGGCCATTAGCAATGGAAGGACATTGCTGACTCACTCGCAGCATCCCATCCCCCACCTGAGGACTTACCTACAGTGAAAAGTGGGATTCAGAGGGCCAATTTCAGATTCTAGTTTGCATCATACAGAATGTTTCACAAACTCTTTCCCCATCCTGTCTCTGCTCAGGGGAATCTCAATCAAATCTCATTAGTAATATGACCAGCATTCATCTCCACAGTGCATCAATCAGAGCGGCTGGCACTCCAAGGCCTCAGATCGATCCTCTCTGGTAATGAGAGAGCAGATATTGGAGTCAATGCACATTTGATAATAGTCCTAAATCAGTATGACAGAATAAAGCTGAGCAGCTCTTCTGACAGCAGCATGCTGGAAATGCTGGGCCTCTCCAGTTTTATGAGCTCCCCTCAGCAAACAATAGCTTTGCCCTGAAGTGTGTGTTTGATCCTGAGACAACAATTTCACATGCTGAGTGTGATTTCCACAAGAGAGGCGAATGTGCTCTGTACACTAAAGTAAATATCTGCTGCTGAGGAGAGGAAAGAAGAGGAGACAAGATTGTGGCAACCTACAAAGTGGAGTCACTACGACGATGATGTGGTGCTTTTGCATGTGGAAGTAAGACAGGAACTCAGGTACGTGTGTGTGTGTGTGTGTGTATGTGTATGTGTATGTGTGTGTGTGTGTGTGTGTGTGTGTGTGTCATCTGACCAATGCAATTGAATACAAATAAAAAAGGAACAAAAACTCACAGCAGTTTCATTCTGAACTATAACAAATAAACAATGAATATTACAGCTGAAACTTTTCACTCTCAATTTATTCACTCTTCAATTAATCAATTAATCTTGGTCTATAAATTGTCAGAATATGGCTTCTTTAAATTATTTGTTTTGTCCGACCAACAATCCATAACCCGAAGATGTTCTGATGTTTGTCATCACATACATCCAAGCAAACAACAAAAAAGCAACAATTAAGAAGCTGAAATAAATTAATGTTTGGCAAATAGTTGGTTTAATTAACTAATCAATTCAGCTTTAATGAACAAATAAAGAATATATTTCACTTGATATGAAGGTGCAGCGGAGAAGATCATTCTCATGCAATTCTTGGCAAAAAAAAAATGAATAAGCCTATTTCCCAAGAAAACAGTATCAAAAAACATCATTAAAGTTGTGGAAGCACATATTTAATATACAGTGTGATATTGTCATACAATGTAAAAAAAAAAAAAAAGACTTAGAAATTAAGCCTCAAATTTACAAGAATGCATAATAAAAGGATTCTCACGGCACAGAAAGAGGAAAATCCTTACAATAACAGGACTGTTTTTATTCCCACAGATATGCAGAAAACATACCAGAGAAATGTTGCCGTCAAAACGAATATTTTGCTTTGATTTATGAAGCTAATTGAGTCTGGGTCACTTGCATACACCCAATACACATGTATATCTTAATTATTGTGTCAGTGATGATGATCGAGCTTCAGTCAAGGCTGCAGGTGATCCCTAGACAGAAATAAATGTCGGTTCAGCTGTTCCCACCTTAAAACACAGCTCATCCCACAAAGAGGGCGGATTGTATTCAAAGGCACTGCAAGATCACTTAAAGATAAGACTAAATAAGCCCCACAACACACCCGTTACAAAAGGAGAGCACAGGAAGAAAGGATAAGATAATCTCAAAAGGGAAGTGGTATCAAAGACATTGTTATGTCTACAATGAAGTCAAAGCCTTTTGTCAGGACACACAATCAGTTTTTGTCATTGGAGGGGATGATAAGTCTTCCATTATGATTTTTTTTAAACAAGTATGACCGTATATATCTTAAACAGACGCTTCAGTCCTCCCTCTGACAGGTACAGTAGACAGATGAGTCGAGGCATGTGGTTGTTCAAAGGCTGGAATCTGTTTTGACTCTCTAACCATGAAGGGTTTAGTTGACGGACTGCAGTCGACCTGCTCCCTTTGTCTGCTCCGGCAGCTGGCCCAGACCACAGATGGTCATCGGTGAGGGAGAGGAGAAACTGTCCATCTTCAGCACATTAACTGGCATTCACATCAGATCGTCCTGGACTCCTCTTGACATTAACCTAACTAGGTTGCAGAATGGTGGCACAGGGGCAGAACATGGTCCCACAATGATTTCTTGGAGCTCTCTTTTTAAAAATGTATGAATATTAAAATATTAGTGGTAAAAGGTGGGAAAATATGGCCTGATGGTGGTGCTTGAGTAAAGGTCAGAAGGTCACCAGAATAACCGTGAATATCCGTAACAAATTTTAGGTCAACCTGGCTACTAGCTGTCAAGATATCTTTTACATGGATGGACAGACAGACATTAATTTCCTAAGGATCTGCGGGGAAAAAACATCCTCAAATCTGAGGGGAAAAACTCTGATCAAAGCAGCAGCAGCGAGAGACAGGATGATCGCTGAGGTCAAGCGTAAGCAGAAACACACAACCTGAGATCTTTCAGCCTGTCTTTCTGGGAGCTGTGAGGTGGGATGAGACCATCAGATGTGCAATAGGATCTGTCACAAACACACACACACGTGCCCGCCCGCACGCGCACACACACACACACACACACACACACACACACACACACACACACATACACATACACACACACACACACACACACACACGTCTCTGAGCTGTATCCAACTACTGACCTGAACTTGAGACCCGACTCCAGCACTAAACACATTATTACATGGTTTGCAAATGTCTCAGAGCACATGACACACATCCTACTCTGCTATGTTTCATTCACTCGTTTCCAGCCACTTATTTCAGTGATTCACCAGCAGCCTTTCTGCTCTTTCTAAAAGGAACTATGCAGTTCAGAATCCATTAATCTAAAAAACCGAGAGCATGCAGTTTTGTTTGCATTACAGAGTCCTAATCTAATCTGTTTCTTCTATCACCAGGTCAGATTTATGGTACTGTATTCATATTTACATACGGTGGATTCCTCTGCTTAGACTCTAATTCATGTTTAATTTACTTCTGGCATGTCCCTTAAGAAAAGGCTGCAACTCCACTGAACCAAGACATAAAAGGATGAGTAAGAATATTATATTAAAAGGGAGGACAGATAGCGAGACAGCAAGGCTTCCCTGTGTGTGTGTGTGTGTGTGTGTGTGTGTGTGTGTGTGTGTGTGTTTGTGTTTGTGTTCTGTTATGAACTTAGATTTAATTGCTTACCATCACCCACTAGCTTATCCTGTCAGGTGATATCTCTGTTGAGAACACAAAGGCAGAACACAGACAACATGTGGGAGCATAATTATAGTCATCTTAAAAATAAAAAAGGGCCATATTACATTCAATTATAATGTTATTGTTTAGTACTGAAACACAGCATGCATTGCAAACCACAGTGTATATTACTTTGAACCAAATATTTCCCCTTTTGACACGCCAGTAAAATGAAGCGACAGCTCGGGGATATGTTTCCAGCCCTGTCACATCTAAGAATAACAATAGCCTATCAAGCTTGTTTGCTTACATGATACAGCAGAATTACAGTGCACTGACCCGCCTGGCATCAGAAATAGCAGCCGTAATTCAGGACAGGGTGAGACAGTGAGAGGGATCATGAGAAAACAGTACCTCGGTCAGGCTGCTCTTTGTGTATATGTAAATAGGTCTGAGGAGAGGGAGTGGAGTATAGAGTTAATATGAGGAAACAGATAAAAGAGAGGATAGAGAAAGAAAAGACAGAGGTGGGGCGGGAGAAGAAATCAAGAGATGTGTGAAGAAAGAGGATGTTTGGTTCTCTGACAGTTAGTGTGGCCTCTGACATTTATCGCACTGATCCCCTCAAAGGCACACTTACAGTATCTTGCGGGGAGAAGGAAATGTTATCAAGCCGAAGATAACAACTCTCACTCAGTGTGGCTCCTGACAAGCTGCAGGAAGTCATGTCACACAAAGGCACCTTTTACTTTAAGGGTGCATTCACTCCACTCAGCAGCTCTCTTATTCATGCCAAATATATTTATAACTGGTTTTAAAACTGGCTGGCAGTGTAGCAGTTATGGCCTTGCACATCTTACATGGGGGGGGGTTCCTACAAAAAAGGTATCATCCCTTCATGTTTCATCAAAACTGAAATAGTGTCTTGATTATTATGCTTGAGTAGAGTTCAATTTTTTTTAAAGTTTGATTAACATATATGTTATATCTAATCTTGTGGAAAGCCTGGGTTACAACCTGGTGGGGGCATTTAACAGGCAAATAGGGTCTAACAAAAGATGCTATCAAGTTGCATTTGGGGATTTATATGATCCAGTGATTTTGACGCTTGAGTGAGGATATCTCTGCCTTTGCTAAATCCAATTTGACCATTAAGTTGTATGCTTCGTTATTCTTAAATCTGTCTCTTTAAGTCCCTGAATATTATGGTAGTTCAATAATGGAGTGCCCCTTTATCTTTATCTGGAAGAAACCATACAAAAATAAATATGTTATATTGTCATTAATTATAAGAAATGTTTTCTTCATTTCAAGGTTTGAAGCTAGTTGGCTAAGGGGAAAATTAAGGTTCAAGTTAACAAGAATGCACATAGTGACTCCACATAATGAAAATCTGGCATTGACAAGCAAATACAGCAGATCCGATCTCCTGGAAAACTGAGAAACTTCATAGACATATTTGAGGGATGGGCAGACACGGCCACATTTTTGCCGCCCTTTGCCATTTGTCCATTGCCAGAACAGTAGCCCCACTTAGTTTGGGTCAACTCATCTTGGCTAAATGGTGCAGAGGAATGTTGTGAGAAACTCTTGAAAACGTATACACTAAAGGCCTTGTTACACATTCATCAATCACCCAAGACACACACACACACACACACACACACACACACACACACACACACAAATCCCCCGCGGCGCAGCTCCTGGCACAGCAGACACATTTCTCCATAAACTCAACATGCAGGGTTTATAATGCCATAAAAGAGCCACTCAACTGAAAGAATGACAGATTTTTCTACAGCAGAGACCAATATGATATTTGCAGCCACTGTTTTGCAGTACTAATGATTCTGTTACGCCATTTCTAAAGATCCAGCTAACAATCCTGTCAGCTGTAATTCTGCAGAGAATTCAGAACTTCTTTGATCCACAGTGCACAGTGGCGCTCATTGAGGATCTTTCCATAAACCCCTCCGGCACCAGGCTCTTTGACACAAGTGTGTTTTACTGTTTCTTCGTAAATATGCATGCTTTTTTTAATCCTGTTTGCTTGTTACCAGTTAGGAAGGCTTTCATTTATTAATGAGGAGTCTAGCGCCCTCATTAAGGTTACATCAAGGGGAGACCTTTCTAAAACTAGTCTTGTTGCTACGACCTTGGGCTGAGTGGATGGCTCTATTCCCGCTATGCTGGCTGCACACAGTAACTCTCCTAAAGTTGAGGACTAGCCAACAGCTCCTAACAGAAATAGCACCTAGAAACTGGACTCTGAGGAATTACAGGAGTTTAAGGATGTAAATGGATCAAAATAGGATGCGTGCAGATCAGTAAACCAGATGTTGTTGATCGCTATCAAATTATACGTATACATTTTTGACCACTAGTAGACGACAAAACACTGCAATATGGGGTAAACGTTACAAAGTAATTTACCATGAATGTGCGCTTGCATGTATTTGACTGGCTAACGCAGGATGACGTCGCATTGAGTTGGAGAATAAAATTGAGCCTGGTTCAGCTTTTTGTCTGAAAACCCTGCATTGTTTTGCTGGAAGCGGAACGGTTATGTGGTATCATGCATCTTGGGCAACAAGGATGCCCCCTTTTACCACTTTCTGATGTCTTTCTAGACTGACAATTAAGCAATAGATCAAAGAAAAAAACTGACATGTAATTAATAATACAAAAAATCATAGATAGATATAGGACCCTAATACACAGTGGGGTTCAGGTGATGTTTTAATTGCTGTGTGCAGAGACAATGAGACGGACAGTGGCAGCTGCAGCAACCAAACTGCACATTCCCACGATGCCTGAGAGAAAACAAGGTCAACTTGTCATAGTGACCTGCCAGACACTTTTCCTAACACACACACACACACACACACACACCCCCAGGGTGCTGGAGCCGACTGCCGGCAGTATCCACTCAACATGCCATCAGAATTAACGATTTCCAAAAGGCAGAGGAGACGAAGGATACAAAGAATGTAAATACAGTGGAGAGGATCAGAGTGGACCACACACCAGGGGAGATAGGGAGAGTCACTTCGCTCTCTGATTTCTCCTGGTGATCTGACACTATATTCCATTTCAACAGACCACCTGTTGTACAGATCAGACCTGGCTCGGTTCTCAGCATGCAAGACTCCAGTTTATCTTTCAGGAGGGGTCTGCTGACTTACAACTGGTACAACAGTACAGCAATAAAGTTTTGGATGGGTATCCTATAAGGTCATTTTGTTTGTGTTCTCTCACAGCATAACCTATTTAAGGTTTAGTTTTTTTGCTATAGTAAGGAAAAAATCCCTGCCACTCTCATGTCTTTATGATAAATTAAATTAAATAAAATTACAGCCAACAGCTAATTAGCTTAGCCTAGCATACATACTGAAAACAGGGGGAAACAGCTAGCCTGGCTCCATCCAAAGGTAACAAATGAACACGTTAGGTCTCATTTGTTTAAATCTGTACGTAGCGTCAAATCTAAGGAGTTACGTGCCAGACTATTTCTCAGCCGAGCGCAGTAACTTCCTCAAGTCTAATCGTCACTTAACCCCCGGTAACACTGAAACCTGTTGAATTATTGCTTTAAAAAGCATTACTGTTTTCTCTGGACGACAGTAAGAGCTGGAATCTCACACTTTATGCCGGTTTCTATCATGCCCCCTTTTTGAGAGAAAACACTAAATAATGAACTAAACTGAACTCTAAAAATTGACTACATTTTAAAAAATGGGTAACAATACTGGGGAAACAACTTGAGCCTTTCTTGCTACATTTAGGGTAAACTTGAGTGTGAGATACTAGGGGTGGGGGAAAAAAATCGATACAGCATAGTATCGCAATATTTTCCGTGGCAATACTGTATCGATACACAGACGCCAAGTATCGATCTATCATTATATATGTGTTGGTCAGTTTGTCTGCTTGACAATTCCATTTTGCAGCAATAAAACTCAAGTGAGATGAACAAACAGAGAAATTTATCTTTTTAGATAAAACAGATATTAACAAAGTTTTCCTTAGGGGAAATAATTTGAGAAATTTGAAGTTAGAAAAAAGGTAATACATTGCAATATATCGCAAACTATTGCAATATCTTTAAAATCGCAATAATATTGTATCATAAGGTAAGTATCGTGATAATATCATATGGTGAGGCCTCTGGTGATTCCCACCCCTATGAGATACTGTGAGGTACTCTTGTTCTTTTATTGTTCCCAAATGACTCGCATCCATAAACTTCTTTCACAGCAGATTTTGACTTGTCACAGCGGGAAAGCGCAGGTGCTGCACAGGTGCTCTGTTGCAGTAATAATAATAATAATGTTGTTAGTTAGACCTGTGTTTAACAAGTCAAAACATTTGCATTGAAAAAGGCCTATTCAATTTTTTGTTTCACTCCACATTTTGGGTTTGTTATGCCATGTCTGTACACTTTTTAATAAAGTCGGAAGGCACTTTGACTGCTGGAAGAGTTCTGGACTGCCATCAAATTCATTTGTGAGCAGTCTCATACCCCAGCTGTAAAGAGCCAACTGCAGGCCTTTAGCTACGAGGAGCAGCCCAGGTCCACTGACCTGAGGCTAATCCCTCTTTGATAAGCAGTTCTTTGGTCTTCCCTCAGCAGTTACACCCCAAAGAAAGTCCACGCTGTTCCCCAGCCTTTGATAACCACTTGGCAACAAGACCGACTCCTCTTTAGTTTCCACACTCAGCTATTTTGATATGCACACACACACACACACACACACACACACACACACACACACACACACGTGAGATTGTGAGAGTAATTTAATTTTTATGGTCATGGGAAGATGACCGCATCCCACATGAAGTCCCATGTCATTTATTCAACACATATTTTGTATGCATCTGTGTGTGTGTGTGTGTGTGTGTGTGTAAATCTCAGTGGGCCATTTCCTCCTGCTTGCTCCCATAGTGGTCTGAACGCCCCCTCCATCCTCTTTCCCACACGACAAAATGGTCTCCATATCAGCCACTCTGTGAGCAGGCATAAGTAAAATAACACACGCTGCTTTGGAAGTATGGGAAAGGCCAACAGGGAAGGTATTTTTGTACATTGCATTGCTGATTGTGACGGTACAGAAACTTAGAGAGAGAGAGAGAGAGAGAGAACGAGAACGAGAGAGGTCCCATGACATGGCTTCACAAATATGAGATGTACGTTGCTTGCTGCTGGCATATTGTGGCTAAAGATAGATCACAGATACACAAACACACACACTGAAAGCTTTTTACCCATTGACTCACGGGATAAAGTACTCAGCAGCAGATCTCTCCTTTTTTGGTGGACGCTGCAAGTGGCAATAATGAATCGCAAAATTGTTAACTGCTCTTTTTTATGACAGGACATCTATTTGCAACCTACAGGGGTCAGTTTTTATATGTGTGTGTTTGATATGAAAGTATCTGTACCAAAATCTTATATTAATCTAAAATCACCCTTGTTAAAGTGCCAGTGTTACCAAGACAAATGGTCCGATTGCTACAGGGCAACACACGCTGTTGTTTTGTGTTATATAAGTTCAAATGCAATCTGGCATTTCAAAATAAAAACCGTGTCGGAAATTTAATGCATTCCAATGATAATCGTAATTGAATCGTGAGACTAGTGAAGATTCACACCCTTAGTTGGAAGAGTTAAAGATCCCATGAAACGGGCACTTTCACGTCATGGAAAAACTTTCAGTCCTGAATCTGTTAAAGGAAGTGGTGACCTAATGTGGGGTTTATGCCCTACAGGATGGATGGTAGATACAGGAATAATTCCCATGTTTACGACCTGCAAGCTTTCACGTAACATTACAACACAAGACAGTTGTATGATTACAGAGTTGGTCAAGTGACATTTAGTGACAATATAACCCATTACATTAAGTATTGATACCTGTAAAGAACTCATGAAAAAATGTAATTGTCTAGAGATGGGCACAAGTAACGTTTTCCCAGATCAAGTGATCGCATGCCGTTCATCTTTTATTATTTCGACCAGAGTTGGTTGAGTTGTGAGCCCTTTTTGTTTAATATTAACTCATTAACCCCTTGAGTTCCCTCTCGGCGAGTGATCAAGGAATCGAGTATTCCCGCCCATCCCTAATATCGTCACACCTTTTTGGATGTGTACCTCTTCTACGCACTACCATATTCTCCTTATGATATCCCATTGGTTTATACTTGAATAAACAAACTATCCCTCACTTTGTTGTGTCCTGCCACATCCTGTTTAAATAGATAATACATTACATAATAGAGGTAAAGATACCATTTAAGGCTGCTTTCGACACTGGCTACACAAGTTCTAATCCACAGGACAGTGGAAGAGGATTCACAGGTAAAAATTAAACTGGTCATTTGGTGCAAATTGCCCAAAAAATGTTCTTAATCGCACTGACGTCATCTCAAGTTCTAGCAAAAATCAGTACCAGTGATGATGTGATGCTCACATGCTTTACTTGCCAAAAGCTTTGCCTATTTATCACAGGACATATAATAAGATTGATTTAAAATATTTCACATGTTGTGATTTGAGGTTGTTTGTGCAGCATGATGAAGAGCGATGAAAACAATGATCTCTTTTGACTGCATCAGATGTTTCTACCAAGAGCCAATTAAGATGAAATGACTGAAACTGAACCAAATCACATCAGATCACTTTCTACTGAGTGTCTGTTGTGACCTAGATAGAAAAGGATGTTTCAGTAATCACAGTTTCATCAGAAGAGAAAGAACTTGAAGCACAAAAATAACTAACTGATGTTAACTACAGCTTTGAGATATACTCTTATAACAGAAAACATATTAAAACAAAAAAATATATATATATAAATTAAGACCTTAACAAACCCAGACAAACAGTAATTCAGAGAGGAGATGAACCATAAAAGTTATCTATCCACAGTTACCTACTGTAACACTGTGCAGCCACAGCAAACACATCAGTCTGCTCTGTGGAGTCAGCGGCACAGTGTCATGGCTGAGGCCTGCATTAGGTTAAAAGGATCCTAATGTGCATTAGATCAGCACAGAGCATTATTTCAGGAAAACAACATCCATTATTAAGCAGGGTGTTGAACTATCAGAGAACTGACAGAGATCCTGACAGGTCTCCACTTGTGCCTGTGAAGCTCCCGGAGGGCAACTTCAGATCCAAGGATCAGCTCCAACTTTGTACTCCTAGAGCTCAAATCTCTGCTAGTTCTCTTTCTAGCATCTATCTGCAGTGGCAACGAGAGCTCAACACACTGCCACTTAAGAAATCACATGCATATAAACAAACAAATGTGAAAGAAATGTTTTGACCAGGTCAAGCCCACCACAGCCCAAATCATCCTGCCTTAACTGCACCTCTAGCCACAGAATGGGGGAGCGATGATAGGTTTATTAGTAATATAACTTACATTTGACACTAGCCCAGCAGCTAGCCCTTTGCAGCAATTAGCCACGGTTTCCGGTAAACAAGCAGCACTGGAGTCTTATCTCAATCACGCTAAAAAGCAAAAGAGACCAGAGGGCAAAAGAGAGAGGCCCCTGGGCCAGGCAGTGAAGGTTTCTTTCACTTTGGCAATACTTAGCAGAAGGACAGAGAGGACTCTGTGTGCGTTTGACCTCAGAGCAGAGAGGAAAAGTGAAGAAGCACACAAATCACTGTGTCAGAATGAAAAAGATACAGCAGCAAGTGATGGAGTAGATGTGGATTCCTCTGCTGTCACTGCTGCTAATCAATGATCTGTATTCACATCAACAAAATTACATTTTATGGGTCATCTACACTATATAATAACTCTTAGAATAGTATATAACATCAGTTCAAATGTATGTCGTGTTTTGACCACTGAAGTAAAAAATAAATAAAAAAATCACTGACAGCTGATGAATTTTGAAGTCTTCCTCTCTGCCCCCAAATCAACAATCAGTTTCACATCACAAATCTTAAGCACATGCCTGTTTTTTCTCCTCAATGCTATAAACTGTTCTCATAAACACACTTAACCGTATATCACGCTGGATAAAATCAATCACACAGAGAGGATTTAACTAATTTACTCCATGTGCTAAGCATGCCAAAGTCTGGAAATCACTTCCCCCACATCTAGATAGATAGATAGATATTTATTGATCCCAAAAATGGGAAATTACAGTGTTACAGCAGCAAAATATCAGTCACACAGCATAGAATATACATGAAATACTAGGATACAATATACATGAAATACTAGAATACCATATACATACATACAATATACATGAAATAATAATATGATAGAATACAAGAACAAATATTTAAATATTTAAAATATATACAAGTTGGGAATACAAAATATACAACTGCTTAACTAGTAATGATGCAGATGTAGATAAACCTATTGTGCAAGTTGCACTTAGTACAGATGTGATGTCTAAGAGTCTTATCTCACACTCAGTGATGAGGTGTTAAAATGTTTTATTGCCTGTGGTAGGAATGATTTCTTGTAGCGGTCCGTGCGACATCGAAGCTGTCGGAGCCTCTTAGAGAAGGTTCTCCTCTGTTGGACCAGTGTGGGGGGGTGGAGAGGGTGGTCGGGGTTATCCATGATAGATAACAGTTTGTTCAGTGACCTCCTCTCCACCACAGCTTCAAATGTCTCCTGTTTGCAGCCAATAACGGAGCCAGCCTTCCTGATCAGTTTGTTCAGTCTGTTTGTGTCGCTGGCTCCGATGCTGCTGCCCCAGCAGATGGCGGAGGAGAACAGAGAGCTGGCCACAACAGACTGGTAGAACATCTCCAGCATCTTGCTGCACACGTTGAAGGATCTCAGCTTCCTCAGGAAATAAGAGTCTGCTCATCCCCTTCTTGTAAACAGCAGTGCTGTTGATTTTCCAGTTCAGCCTGTTGTCGATGTTGACACCCAGGTATCTGTACTCCCCAACCATGTCCACATCTCCACCCAGAATGCACAGGGGCTGCGGAGCCGTTCCCTTTCTCCTGAAGGTGATTCTTACTAAGTTTGGAAGAAAATTCAAGCCTGTCCTCGCAGCCCCATCTTGTTACCATCTTATCAGTATCAGATCACCAGTTCCACAGGTACTGGCTTATTTTGTGTTCTGCTGCATTAATGTCATATTGATGCTTTCCAGGATCACAGATTTGCTGGCTGGATGTCCTGAAGCTCTGTGGATGTTCATGCTTAAAAGCTTCTCTCCTTTGACAAAATTTAAAGAGATAAAAAATCTAATAAAAGAGAGACTTCTTGGTTTATTTTAAGTCATCTTAGTGGCCTCAGACCTTGTCACATAAATTCCCTTAGCCTCAATCTTTCGTGTCTCTCTTGCTCTACCTACAATCTATTGTTGTACCTTTTTTTCTCACAAATTTAAAGGCCAAAAATCATCTTAAATGACAGACCTTCATCATTCAACATGTGGTATGAGAGCTACTGGAGTTCATATTCATTAAGAGTTTGTAGTCGTAGTTAAATCTCCAGATTCCATGTGTAGGTGTTTGTGGTGCTTGCATGTCGGTCTGTGCAGTTACTCACTCAGCAGCACTGCATTACCACATTCAAATTTGATTTGGCTGCTATAATTTCACCATATGTTAGTTCTTAAATAGTCTGGAGTAAAACACCGTCACCTCTCATCATCCTCATCTATGACAACAGATTTGGAGAGGAGGACAAGAGTGGAGACACTGTAGGTACAACCAAGAGTTTCTGTATTTCAGGGATTAAAGCAGCTGTTTTCAGAATGATGCATGCACAACTTTAAACGATTTCCTTCTCAGGTTTCAGGTTATTCACAGTAGACTATTATTTTAAATACATGTTGTTGTTACTAATAAAACGAGCATATTATAATAACTGTATTTTGTTAAACAGTGCACAATTGTTTGTCATTTGAGAGTTTTGTAGTTTCAATTAACATAAACTACTTGATTTTCTTACAAATTAAGCAACTTTTTTTTGGAGTTTTGCAATGTCAGTAAAGTTAATGATTTTTTGGCTGGATGCATTTTATAATACACATATGGCCGATACATCTCACATCCCTTATCCCATCTGACAGTGTGAACGGTGTCGATTCCAACATTTTGGTAAAACTCCACACCCCTGCAAAGCCTAAGAATGATCACTATTTCTTAAAGTCAAACCACCATGTAGAAACCATCATTTTGACATCGGAGTTACTGTGACTGACAAAAAGGAACAGCTGGGCTCATCTAGGGGCCACTAAAGGTATTTCCGAGACAAAAATGCCAGATCTCAAACAATTGTCCCTTATAGACTGAAAGGGGCAAATGCTTGTGTTGCCACTTAAAGAGCTGCTCATACAATCAAAACATAAATGTCTTTTAATATTTAAACAGTGAGTTATAACTGTGCATGATAGATAAATGCACGGTCAAAAATTTCACTTGTGACGTGATTTGATATGCAGTGAAAAAATGCTATTTATATGGTGTGCCTTGGTTGCTGTGGTGTGTTATTTTTCCATAACTGCAGCTTTTAGCACGCATTGAAACCTATGTATTTAGGCTGTCAGGTTTGCTTTAGGTTGCCTGTTTAAATGTGCATATATCTTGTAGGGCTGGGCAATATATCAATATTATATCGACATAGATATATGAGGCTAGATATTGTCTTAGATTTTAGATATCGTAATATGACACAAGTGTTGCCTTTCCTGGTATTGAAGGCTGCATTACAGTAAAGTGATGTCATTTTTTGAACTTACCAGAATGTTCTAGCTGTTTTATTATTTGCCTTTACCCATTTAGTCATTGTATCCACATTATTGGTGATTATTTATCAAAACTCTCATTGTGTTAATATTTTGTGAAAGCATCAATAGTCAACTCTACAATATCGCCGAAATATCAACATCAACGTATTTAGTCAAAAATATTGTGATATTAAATGTATTATATATCGCCCAGCCCTACTCTTTTCTAAGTAAAACGGTAAGTCTATCTGTATGCTACATGATTTTTACAGCCAGAGAAATTACTGTACAACCATATTGGATGACTCTTCACTCCACAAGTTACATTTAACGCCAATGTTTAGTGCAGATGCAGGAAGTAGTGTGCTCTTAATGTATTGAGGCGAAAAGTAAGAGTTTGGAAAGGCCTGTAGAGCATCTGACTTTCATGTCAACGTCTTACCAATGGTTTTAGTTGCCTAAGCCTAACAATACATTGTTTATTTGCCATAAAACATGCCCATTCCCTAAGTTCGACCCTGCTGTAGTTGCGTTTTTGTTGAATTTTCTAAAAACTTTGGCATTGGAAGTAAAAAAAAAAACTAAGACAACGTTGTTATTGAAGCTAATCTGGGGTTTTGAGGAATCGTTCAATTTTGAAAATTCTGGTCTAGATTCTTGTCTAAAGATTAAAGACATTGAATATCCATGAAGAAAAATAGGGAGTGCTGCACTGGGTCAAGAAACTTGGTGTTGGTGATGTTGAAGTAAAAAAGCTGGTGCAAGGGCAAGTATTCAAGTAAGAATAAAAAACAAAGCACAGTCCAGCTTACTTTTATTGGCAGTCTATGCTATTGGTTGGCAGTCTTAAAAAGCATCCGACGCACTCTAAAAGTAAGTTAAAAATCCTTTATTAATACATGGATAACCAACGTGTTTCGCCTCAAAGGGGCTTCATCAGGGTATATGCAATGAGGACAGGTGTTCTATTTAAAACTCATCAAGGTCATGTTAATGCTGCCCACTTAAACATGACAGTACGGAGCATTATTTCAAGAAAACAACATCCATAAGCAGGGTGTTGAACTATCAGAGAAATGACAGTGAAAATAAAATAAGTGCTAACATGTACTATAACAACCTCCAGATGGTGTATTTGTGTTCAGCCAATCTCTCCGGTAGTTTGCGTTTTGTGCGGCCAATAAAAGAGCAGCCCCTCTCACATTCAAGTCTGTAAACTACATACGCTTTCCTCCTGTGGGCTGGACCCTTAATTAACAACATAGCTTAATAACATAGATTAATGAGAGAATAAGACAATCACTGCCTTTCCTCTGTGTTAACTGCAATTTCCTCTTCTTCACATCTTTTCTTGAACAAACATCTGATCTCCCAATCCACAATTATTACTTTTGGAAGTCAAAGTGAGTCAGACATACAGAAAATCCAATCAACATACTTGTGGGGAAGAAAAACACAAAGTTGCAAGCATATTTTTCTAAAGCTTGCACTGCTGTAAGAGACAATTTCAATAAAAAAAAGGGCAAAATCAATGCAATTTTTTTTAAATCATTAATTCAGCCCTCAATCTAACACTAGCACACTGGTTCCCTGCACCTCTCCACCATGTCTTACATAATCACAGTGACCTCCTAAGTAAAGTTGCCGTTTTTGGCTGATGAAAGTTTTCTCAATTTGTCTAAAGAAAAAGAACCCGCTGGAGGTTAAGAGTTCCTTTCAGGCCTGAAACAACATTGTAGTGTTCAGCTTGTTTTGTTACTTTAACCGTGACCCAAGTTTAACAAGCAAGCCATCCCACAGAGTAGAGTTATTATTATTACAGTAACCACACTGTGCTCAAGTGTGCAGAATTCGAACTGATAATCTGGAAGAATAAAAGAACAACTATTCATATTAAATTTACAACAGGACAAGAAGTGATGAGTAAGTGATTATAAGTGATTCTTGTCCAATACATTCATGGTAGCTCCATCCATATCTGCTCTCCATTTCATATTCATGTGTAGCATTACACACAGTTGATCCACTACATCAGTTTGGGGTTTAGTGTCTTGCTCAAGCAGGACCTGACAGTTTGATAGGGACTGCAGATCAGCTTTCTTCCACTTGCCAGCTTCATAAAAACCAGCTTTCCATGACTTTTAAATTACATCCAAATGGGGGGGTCACATAAATAGTCCTGTATAGGCTACTCGTCTAGAGAATTGTGCTCTGAATACAATATATCAGCGAGAGAACAGGCATGCATCCTGCTTTTATACAGTGTACAAGGTTCAAACCGGCAAAACAGTCGGTACAACAAAACCCTTCATCCTATCTGTATTTTCATTCATCTTAAATCAAGTGGCTTTGACAGCACCAAATTGACCTCTTAACCTCTCTCACTGCAATTAAAAAAGTCTTAGGTCCCTGAAAGGAATTATAAGGTAGGTCATTTTGGGGAATTTTACAATTTTCCTGCTTTCCTAGTGTCGGACAAACAAGACCGGCTTTGGTTTTTAATATGATTTAGGTCCCAGTTTGTACAAAGGTTTAACAGTGAGCTCGACCTCTTTTGGTTAAATTTCTGGTTGTTTAAGAGATCAGGTAGCTGCTCCTGTCAAAGCCAAATACCTTTCACAGTGCTGAGGCTTTTATACTTAGTGCTCATTAGCCTTGTGTTAATATGTTTCAAACTGTTTTCACAGGGACTTACAAAATCCTAAAAATAAATTAGTTATAGAATAGCTTGGAATAGAATAGCTACTTCTTATAAATCCATGAACAGCATGCGAGCACTCGATCCTATTAAACTGCTGTGACTGAGGCCATGAGTAAACAGGATGTAGATAGAGCAAGACATTCCATAAAGTTTAAAATATTTTTTATTAATTAAAATCAGTGACTTTATAAATACTTATAGCATGACCACAAAGAATACTTGTCTCTAAATGGCCATAGGTTGTGCATCGAAGATACTGCAGTAGCCTCATCACTGATCAAAATGTTTACTCAAAACAACTCCTTTCAGCAGTTAACAGTCAAGGGTGTCTCTGACTTTGCATGCGTTTTCTTAAGTTGCCAAAAATTACAACGTTCCCTTTTAAAGAATGTAACATTCCAAAATATGAACAACCAACACACCAAACAACAAAGTTTGGGTGTATCTTGGTCTAGTGGTCCAAGATGCCCAATACGAAACAACATCATACCGGGTTCAATTCCTGCTGCATGTCATCACCTTCACTCACTCTAAAGCCCTTTTCAAACGTGCCGTGCCGTCTGTATGAAAATTAGGAAGGCGGAATGGGGGGACAGAGTTCTTGCGCCTTTAAGCCAGCAGTGGAGGTAGTCACAGAGTAACAGAGCCGAACCGACGTCTGTGTGAAAGGGACAGCGGCATGGTTCTGTGTCAATAAACAAAGCAGGGATAATGGCAGACCTTCATTGCGGTGCTATTGCGGAATCTCTATGTAAAAGGGGCTGTGTGTGTGTGTGTGTGTGTGTGTGTGTGTGTGTGTGTGTGTGTGTGTGTTGTCAGGCCTGTGAGGGCACCAGGTGTACGCAGCTGTCTGTCTGATCAGGGAACTTCAAAGGCTGTTAGAGCAGTAGTAGAGTAAGTGGTAACAGTCAGAGGAGAATTGGCTCTTCAGATAAAAGCTAAAGTTGCTAAAGCTAAAGGTGATCTCTATACTGTCTGATATGATTCATATTAATGGATTTACCCTGCAGTCAAATATAGTGCAATACATCAGAGTACACTGAGACCCTCCATTGTGTGTTGAGGCCCTCCAATATGACTTACAGATGAAATGCCTCGTTGCACATCTGCAGACAAGGCCGAAATTGGGTTAAAGTTAGGCATCACTGATGGTGTGTTTCTTATATAATCAAACTGTGCTGCAAGAAGCATTGAAACTGGACAATTCAGGAAAATTTGTATTTTCTGAAAGCAATTATTCAGTCGCAATCACAAAATCACTTTCATTGCAGATGTTTGCCCATTTCAAGCCAACATGTGTACAACAAAAAATATTTTTCTTTGGGACAATAGCGTATTTTGCCCTGTTCTGATAAGAGAAGACTGAACAAGGCAGAATCTTGAACTTCCTTCCTTCCTTCTACACAGTAAACAAGTGTTAGACCACTCACTTTGGCAACAAAAAGTGTTGATATTAAGATATCATTCAACAAGGCTGCAGACTGTTTCTTTGCTTGAGCTACATTATACAAACAATAATTTGCGGCTTCTCCGTAAACGCACACAAAATGGTCCTGATGACAACAGCACTAAGTCCTGGGAGCTTTCTCCACCAGTAACAACCCCCCCCACCCCACCCCCCTCTCTATCACTGGTTTGCTATATTGACCAAGGTAATGGTGATAATGGATGTTATTCACATCAATAGGAAGATCAAACAGTAAGAGGAAACCCTTTGCTTCTACAATTCATGCTCCCAAGTGCAAAGCCTCAACCCATTATATGATTCAGCAGGGAGACACCGGATCAAAACTCTCATGGCTGAAAACTCAAAATGTTTTAAAATGTTTACTCACCTTACAATTGAAACCTTACAGTTCTGACAACAATGCAAAGGTATTGGGGGATAGGGCTGGGTTTGTTTGAGTGATTTGATATTGATTAATAAAATCCCCAAATCAATCTTTTTATAAATGACTTTTCAACATGGGTGTATAGCCAAACACAAACCTTTTGGGAGTCAATTGTTAATGTAAACATTAACCTGGTACATTAGAAAAAACATTTGAGAGTTGCTTCTTGCTTGTACAATTTACAGCATAAGTTCTCTGAAAATCTCATTTATATCCAAGCAAAATAGGTATTGTAACTGAAATTTAATCTAATCGGGACCTTGTGAATCGGAATCAATTTGGGAAATCATTGGCGATACCCAGCCCTATTAGAGGATTTAATTTATTTTTTTATTGTTATTTATTCTTTGTTAGCATTCTGGGATGGGAGAAAAACGTGCTCTGGTTTATTGGCATTTCTTTAAACCAATCACAATCTTCTGCGGGCGGTGCTAAGCCCCAGACACAATGTGACACACTGTGACAGTGCCTCTGCAAAATAGCCTCGGGAAATCCATTACAGACATGTAATCGTGTACCCTTATGGCACTTTCTCACAAACCCATGTATGACATGAAAAGTATGGTATGACTATTCATTACAAACTACTGGTTGCAGGAAAACAGGATTTGTTTTCATAATTTGGTCACTTTATGAAAAACACAATCATATTCAAATATTGTTTGTGATAGATTAACATTTTCTGATTCGGTTTCTAATTCTGAGGGCTAGACATTGCTGCCAATAACTATACTTATAAGGTTACGGCATTACTACAGTAATAATCTTACAGTCATCTTTTAAAGCCAGCCTATGTACGTTTTGCATAACAGCAACAGCTGTGGCCACAAGTGGTGATTACTGTATGGATTACTGAATAATGGCAAAATTTCACTTGATGTCATCATTTGCCAACCTTACAGAGCAGGTCAAACCAGACGATAAGCAGGGGAACAACAACTTTCAGTGAGGTATAAAAACAACCTAATTTGTTTATGTGACAATATAAAACATAGTGTAACAGTAGCGCAAGAAGAGAAGTCTCCAAACTGCCACAACAATGTCAGACAGCAATATCTATTAGCTACTGGCTGTACCCGACTAAATAAGATGGGTACAACTGTTTAGAAATTTACAAGAAAGATATTCATTCTATTTGTTTAAAAAAAGAAAAAGATTCTTCATTTAAAACGCAAATGCCTTTTAATGCTAAAACAGAGACAGTTGTCAGGCACCACCAAAGTTGACCAGTTCACACCAACAGCAGCTTTGCTTTGGTTCAACAGGATTTTGATGGTAGGTCCATTGTCCTTTTCAAAAAAAGTTGTATATGCATACATGTACTGTATATGCATAGGATTTCCTGTTGTGTTCAGCCCTATTGTCCTTACTATTAAGCGTACTGCCTTTGTACGGTTTCCTTTCCAGGTTTCACTGGGGATCTGGATTATGTTTCACTAATCCTAACAAAACAATGTTAAACATCTCCAGATTGATGTTGCACTGTCAAGGTCCGGATCAAAAACAGTAGTGGAGTCCTGAGTAGACGGTTGCATATAAACACACATAAACAGAGCACAGAGAACAGCTCAAGGCTTTTTTTCAGGACAAAGATAAGACACCACGTGCTTGTGACAAACTTTCTTGGCACAAGGACCTGGTTTAGGGGGCATAGTGATTATTTCCATCAGTTGTTTACTAAGACACATTGAAGAATGTAATATTTATGTCAGAAAACCATGAATGTATCCTGTATAGTCTGCTTGCAATGAATAAGAGTGTTATATTTTTTTTAATTACCCACAAATAGGAATTAGGCGGAAAGAACAAATGTTTGTACATCAAAGAAGATCCAACACCTCCAAACTCCCATTTTCTGCTCATTTGCATGGAAATGAACAGTCCTCACTGTGCATATGTGCCCGGAAGAGAGTTCTGAATTTAGGGACTTCCACTGAAAACCCGCTCAGCTCTGCTGATCCTCTGCCAGATTACTGGGTCTCAATTTTCTATGCTGCGGTTGAAACACAACAAGAGCATTTATTGTCCGTGACCAGCTCACTTCTTCTAAGGAACAGCAGTTGTTTTGAGCACATGAAACCGAAGCACAGCGCCTCAGCCGCAGCAAAAACTGATGACCTTTAAATGAGCGAGGTCTAATGGGCTGCTCTTTGGCCCGGCTTGATTAGCTGATGTCACAGGAAGTGAATGGTATCCTTATGGAGGGTCACCACTGCAGTCCAACAGCATGTCAATTTTTCCTCTGATGTCATCGGGGGCTGGAGACGGAGATCTGGCACAGACACAATCGCACTCATTCGGGCCGCATGCGCACATATACTGTATGTGCACGTATTCAAACAGAGCATCTTTGCAGATCTTGCAGGCCTGAGTGGATGTTAGCCAACATCATCAAATGCTTGAGATGATAAGATTTTGATGGGGAAAAACACTGACCACAAACTCACTGCAACAGCTTTTTTTCAGTAATCTAGCATGCAGTTTGCCTCAAACCGATTAGAGCTGACGACAAAAAGTAAATCTGCTGCAATTTTCATCATTGTTCATTAACAGTCATTTTTCAAGCAGAACATTTGCTGGTTGTAGCTTCTCAAATGTGAACATATTCTGCTTTTCTTTGTATTAAATGATAGTAAACCAATTCTCCAAATCTGACTTTTTTGTGATGGGTATTTTTTTCCTGATTTCTTGACATTATATTGACAAAATGACTCATCAATAATCAACAGTTATTTGCAGCCTAAATGTAATAGCTGTATTGTTGACAGGTGGAATTCACATCTTCGACATTGCTCTGTTTTAAATCCAGTGCTGGGCAAACAGCCCTAAAAAGAAGATCTAATGACTAATTTCTGAGTGAGATGTAAATACAGTATCTTATTCTGGTCCAACAGCTAAACTTAAGTGGTAAAGAAAAAGTAATAGAATGAATGTCAGGGTAGATATGGATTGGAGGGAAAAGGCACCAGCCATAGCCTGAAGAAAACCAGAGAAGAAGCACAGGAAGTGGATTTAAGAGCAGAGAGAGTTGAATGAGATTACAGACAATGGGCTGAACTTGGAACAGGAGATCAGTACAAGGACGAGGCAGGGAAAGGTTCATGTGGTCACAGACAAACAGGGATAAGGAAAGGTAAATATGTGAGGAGAGTGGGAGGGCAAGATAGGAGGGAAGTCAGGCTCACAAAGAGGAAGTGTTGGGGGGAGTGGACACATTGCCCTGTCTTGTTTAATTAAACGAAACAAGTAAAAGCACATTAAAGGCCCTGACACACCAACCTGATAATCGTCTGACGGACAGTCCGGCAAGGTCAGTGACTCGAGTCTGTTCGGTGTGTTCTCAGAAACACGTTTCGGTGAACTATCTACGTAAAATATGAGATTGTATTCCAAACGAAGTCACCATTATGCCCGGTTGAAAAATCCGGGAGCAGCCAGACCCACGTGACACGTTCGTCCAATCAGCTGCCGGTTTTCATTTTTTGTGCGACAATACAGATTAGCACCGCCTGCTGTTATGAAGACGTATTACGTCTCGCGCACGCGCAGAACATACGCTCAAGTCGGCGTCGCTTCGGTGTGTTCCAAGGCACACAGTCCGACTGCCTTTTCTGCCGATGGTCAGCCGTCGGGTTGGTGTGTCAGGGGCTTTACACAAACTTAAAATCCCTTTAAAAAAGAAACTGTGGGTGCCCAGATGGCTCAGTTGGGCCCGGGTTCGACTTGGACCTGCGGCCCTTTGCTGCATGTCATTCCCCCCTCTCTCTCTCCCCTTTCATGTCTTCAGCTGTCCTGTCAAATAAAGACCTAAAATGCCCAAAAAAATGATCTTAAAAAAAAATAAGGAAACTGTAACGTGAATAGCTGAGGTAGCGTGCCCTTCTCACCCACATACCACCACATATAAATCTACACTCACGCGCTCTCTTCTAAAAATAAACATACATCTGCACCTCATCATGCATCTCACAAGTTGCCATCCAACTTTTTTTATTATAGTGTCATGCAGCTGATTTAAAGAAGTAGTCTGATTAACAATAAACAAGATGGTAAACTGCACAGGTAAACAGTTTTCTTTCCTTTAGCTTCACACTCTAAACCTGTGCTGTGCAGTGAGAGCTAGACCTCCCTCTGGGAATGTGTTTGACTGTGTATTTCTGTGTGTGCCTGGGCAGCACTGAGCCACTTGATCACTGCTAAGAACAGACGAGAGCTGACAGAAAACAGGCGGAGAGCTCCATGACTACAACCGGACCTCTGTGGATGTCAGTGGCTAAAAATACATGCAGCAAACTATTCAAACTAGCCATAACTAGCTTCATATACGTTGAAAATTAGCTAAGTATGACGTCTCAATATGATCATTTCAATTCGCAACATGTACAACAATTTGTTTTTACATTTCTCCATTTGCATGGATAACACAACCTGCAAACACCCACAGTGAAAAGTAAATGCATTCAAATTAAGAAAGAAGGCATAAAAAAATGGCACGCCCACTTTGAAACTACCTCAACACTGTATAAATATACAACACATTTTCAGTTAGTGTTATTAAGCCACAGCCTTCAAGGTATTGTATGGTAGGTCTTCTATCATTTCTTTATTAATAAAAGTTTCTTCCCTGTAAAATCTACTTTCTGTGAGGACTTTCAAAAGATAAGGGACTTGAAAAAATAATGTAAGCACATACCCAGGTTACAACAACATAGGGCTGCAGTGGCTGGAAGGTTTACTGTCCTGGGTGGGTAGATTTGTATTGAAATGTAATGTAAACAAGAGGGGACTGTGGAGTATCACATCTATGCAGCGTACACACAGAAGACACCCATAGGACAGGGTGGTATGAGCACGCTGCTGTTACCTGCAGGCAACAGTTGCTCTAACACCTCTTTAACGTTTGCTGCAAAAAGTCTCTTGAAAGGTTCCTGCACCCCACATAAATGAAAAGTTGAATTCCCCCTGTTGGCTCAGTTGCAAGACCTCAGTGTATGGGGAGTATGCTCATGCAAGATCAAAGCAGTCTTAACTGTCCCCTACATCACACTCAACGCAGTTCCATAAGTGTACTTTCATCACAAACGTCTTCTAAATTGTCTTCTGTCTCAGGTGTTTTACCCGTCTATCTGTGTTGTATGTTGACATAAATATAGTTTGAAACACCAACATATAGCATATCCCACCAATAACAGTCCAACCTAACCGCTCGTTTTGAGCGGATCGAGTATCAAACATTTCTCGAGCACTCACCTCCCCAGGTGTGAAAGAGGACAAGAAGTCTGACGAGCAGAGAGGCAGAGTCCCGCGCAGCCATGGTTGTTGGTCGGCACTGCAGCTGTCCGTGCTGGGGTTTGTATGAAAGGGAGTCTGACAGGGACTGGTCCTGCTGGAAAACTGTATCAGAGGCAGGAGCAGCGGCGGTGCAGCCGCGGGGAGGCAGATGATGCAGGAGGGGCAGAGACAGGAGGTCCTGCCACTGTAAAAAATGTCGGTGTGAACGACTCATTGAAGCGCATAGTCGGTCTGAAATGCGTCATTTTATCTCAACACATTATTTACTATAAACAACTCGGTCTCAGCTATTTTGTGGCTTTTTTATTTGGATGAATAGACTAACATGAGTCCAGAGCCCGAGTTCAAGTGAATGATTGAGGTTGATATTTTTTGCAGTGTGCAAAAAAAAAAGAAAAAAGGAGTAACTTGTGTGAGAGCAGCAGGACGGCGGAGATCTGGAGCGAAATACAGAAGTGAGAATTAACAGTTTATCTGTTGTGTCCAACATGATATGCCCTACATTTACCCACCAAGAGTATTATAACGTATGTAAAAGTAGTTTAGCATGACTTTCTTAAGTGTACTGTGTGAGCGGTAGCCTAATTTGGTGTGACAAGGTGTGGCCGTCACTCCTCTTTTGCATAACGGGGCTCCAAAATTTAGCATGCAGGTGTGTGTGTGTGTGTGTGTGTGTGTGTGTGTGTGTGTGTGTGTGTGTGTGTGTGTGTGCTTGGTGACCTCGTTCTAATAATTTAATGATACCAGGACTGTTGTTTGAGGTGGTGTGTTGGACATGATGGACAAAACTTCCATCTGCTCCATGGTCCAACTAATCACCAGTCACAAAGGTGAAATACTTAACACTTTATGTGTGGCTGAGCAAGCACCATAACTCTTTATCTATCCACAAACAAGTTCTGATAGTTTTCATGCACATATTACATGCATCTGCATTTTTCAAAAATAGTGAAAAAATATTTGGATGATGGATAGTTTATTTATGCAGAAGCATGTGAATAAAAGATACATAGATATAGATATAAAGATCCTCAAAATAATCTTAATCTGTGAGCAATGGAGTCCTACAAGAACACACTATTTTCTGGCAAAAATTTGGTTATTTCACATGAGCGATTTGTGTTTTTGTCCTTGCTTTACTCACTGGTGTGAAGTAGTGGGCTGAGCTGGATAAGGGTGATGTCATACATATTTGTGTGCACCCATCAGAGTTAAGGTGCGTTTGAATCTAAATGTGATGACAGTTTAACAGGACAGATTAAGGACTTTAAGACAATTTAAGAAGAACAAATCAGCTCACTCACATTACAATAAGTCAGTACAAACTACTCAGCTAAATTTTGTTCTCTACCAATAACTGTTACAAAGGAAATATTTATATTTTATAAACCCTATGAATATGACTCCCTCTTTGTGCTAGATGCCAAGCTTAATATGGACATAATAAGGGACTTGAATCAGACTGAGTCCCTTAACAAACCATGTAAAAACATGGTGCCTGCAAGAGGACATCATATCATACATGATGCTGACCTGCACTTTGGTTGCAGAACTCCAGTCTCTGATATGTACAGTAAAGCAGTTAAACTGTAAATATGGTTTTGACTGTTAGGGTTTGAATAACTGCAGTGAAAAAACAAATTCTCCCGAGGGCTGCAGGAAAATTACACAAAATGCTATGCTGTTGATGCTCTCGCCAAATACCAGGTGGTTTTGGCTTGCTTGATCCAAAGCAACATCATTTTAAAATGTAATCAGCTGCCTCAGACTGTCACAGACTGGAGAGTAGCACAGTACACAGTAGCCTTTCAGTAAATAAATCAGAGTAGATTTTAGATGAGTATTACTCTTTCAACCAAACTGGTTAATGATAGCTAAAGTCCAACTTACTAACTTATAGTTGGAGCTGATACAGTTTCAATATTTGACAGTTACACCTTCTCATGATGATATATTGACCAATATTATTATTTTTAAATAAACACATAGCTTAAACTAAAAATGGTTGGTTAGGATCCTGTACATTTGGTTATAAAAAGTAATAATCGTGAAGATTTTCATATCTATTAAGTCTCTATCTTTCATCAAATGAGGTAACACAATGATGATTGAGCCAATGGCCCACTGATGAAAGCCCCTTGCATTTGCAGTATTATGAACTGGGTGTCTGTGGTGACAGTTCCAGGAAAAATCACAAGCGGTGCACAGATATTAACACTTTTTCCGGCCAGAGAGGGTAGGCGGAGCTAACGCAACAGACTCACTTTCAACTGCAAACTGACTAATGTCACACAGGCGACACTGTTTGGATCTCTGAGGTGAGATCCAAAAACACATCTGCAATTACCACTTATTGCCATAGGTGCCGCCAAAGAGAATGAAAAACTGATTTTCTAGATTGTAACTTTAAGAATTGTGATTAAAAAAAAATGTGCTGAATGCAACATTTTACAGTTGGAAAAAAGTATGTAATGATGCTGTTTCTAAATTACCTCACACGTATCTTTGACATTTCTGTACTGCAATGTCTCGTTTTTTTATCGCCCGACATATAGACATATAAATCTGTTATGAGCTCAATTTGTCTGAAAAATCAGCATTGATATTATTCTACATTTTAAAATAATCAGGCTGTACCAAACCATGGACACAAACAGAACTAGAGACAATTTGAAAACAACAATCAAAGACATTGCAAAGAAAGAAAAAAGTGTCCTTAAGTCTTGATGATTTTATTTTGAAATGTCTATGAACTGTGCTGATCAAACGTATATTTTTGAGGGTTGTTAGTAGTAAAAAATACTCTTCAGTTAAACCCTGGTGTTTGGCACAACCACGACTGCCTGATCAGAAGACCTGAGGGACCACTGTGTGTTACAAACAATAACACTTTGCACAGACAGGAATAAGTACAGTGAGTACAGTTACAACAATCGTTTAGTCTCAGTATTGTTTGATCCAGTGTAAACTATCCCACCCTGTGCAGCTGGAAACAGATCATGACTCGTGGGACGTGTCATGTACACTGATCTCTGTAACCTTCACAGCATGAAAACACCACTGTGTTTGCCATCTGTGCCTGCCAGATGGATTGACCCTGAGTGCAGGTCAGAGCCACATAAGGAGGATCAGGCAAATATACCAAACCTCCTCCTGAGAAAGAGTCTGCAGTGGAGATGAGGTCTGCTTCTGAAAGCAGTGCACAAACAGCTGGACAGTGAACATCCTCAGAGGTGACAGTTTTCCAGAAGGATGCTGTGGTTGGACTTGTTTGATCCATTTCCACATGCTTGTGGTTTTAAATGCCTGGAAAAGATGGCTAATTTACATTATGGGCATTATTTAATTCTGGTTGGATGAGGACATTTGGTCAAGGCCATCTTCACATTTCAAGAATATTATCTTTTGGTTTATCACAACATTGGGATTTCTGTGTTCTCAGCCATTTCACTGCCCTATTTCAAGCTGTGTTTTTTAGATATGTTTTTTTATTTATTTTTATGTTGTGGCAACTAAATAAAGAGGCCGTGAGAGAGCTTAAGGGAACTTTTTTGTGTGTATTTCCTTGCCAAACTCTTGTGTTGTGAATGTCAAAGACCTCTGTGTGAGGTAGGGGCCTATCAGGCAAGATTTTAGTTAAAGGTCCAATGTGTAGGAATTTCTCCCATCTAGCGTTGAGATCATATATCGCAATCAACTGTCTCGCACCACGCAGTTCAAAGTACTTATTACAGCTACGGTAGCCTTCACGCTTCAAAAATCCTGTCTCTTGCTCTTTTCAATATCATGTTTCTTCTTCTGGGCAAAGAAGAAGACTCCTGTTTTGAATACGTGTGGTCCTCCATGTTTCCTTCTTCAAACTTGCCGGGGCTGGGAAGCGACGATACCCATTAGCAGCATTAGCAGCACCTGTGAGTTTATCATGTGACAGCGAAAATGCGAAAGTTGGAGTAGTAGTATGTCCTGTATGTCCCTTACCGGCTAACGTATTTCAAGATGGGGCATGAATATGGAGCGTCTACCCCAAGGGGGTAAGCTTCGCTTCAGAGCTTGAACCTCCTATGGCGCCATTTTGATGCTACAAAACAATCACCCGACGTTAGCATTCCATTGACTGCCATTCATTTTGACGTCACTTTGACAGCGAATAACTTTACATCTGAAGCGTTTAAAGACTTTATTTGTCCATTGTTTATTTCTAAAGAAACACGACAATGTATAAAAGGCTCCATTACCTTGTACCTCACGTTATGGCTCTGTAGCAGACGTTTTTGTAAAAATAGGCTAACGATTGGGTCATAACCACGAGACTTACTGTCTCATAGTAGAGGAATTACCGTATAGTACAGGAGAAGCTCTCAGGCAGTTTGGACTGACATTAGCTGTTTAAGTTTAATTACTAATGTTAACTAGCATTTTAGTTAGCAATAACTAGCCTGTGTCTATGTTATCTCCTTACATATACCTACGCTCTCCGTCTCTGCAAGATGAATGAATGATTGAGATTTCTCTTGGCACAGCTACCAGAACAACTTTCAGACAGGTTGCTCACGTCACATTTACATCGTCTCTCTCAGTTGGAGGCTGCACAGTAACGCTCAGCCATCACCGGAAAAGTGCTTCTAATATCCTTCACTGGTCTCCGTCCAGAGACATGGGATCTGTTGGTCCATTCTTATATAATGTCTATGGTCTACCCCAGTTCATGCAAATGCAAATGTAAAATGTCAAGCCAATAGGAATACTTGGAATTGATGGTGGTGGTAAATATTCATGAAAAAGGACAAGTTTGTGAACGGGCAACACAGATTTTGATAATGAACAACTAAACACGTTACACACTTGACCTTTAAGGCAATAGACTGACAGCACCTTTCTAAAATAATTTAAAAAGTGTAACCTCAACATAACAAGCTTGTTTTATTGATATCACATAAGTGCTGGGCTGTACTAGAAAAGAAGTGTTTTGTAAGACAGTTGTGTTTTTACCTGATCCAAATCGCCACACTGGAAGAGTGAAAAGGTGGCTGTCATGGAGCAGAGGAGGTGCGCATTTTGTAAGTTTACAAACCCTAAAGTGCACGGATTCTGTTATCTTTGAACACTGCCAGGCTCGCTGTTTTGCCTGTTTCCAGTCTTAATGCAAAGCTAACCATAGTTAAAGGTAGGGTTGGTAACTATTTCCAATTTACACTTTTTTACATATTGTTTGAAATGGTCTTTACACTCCGACAGCAATAAATAACTTATGGTAAGTAGCTGCTGTAATCCTGTAAAAATGCCCACCAATCACTGCCTCGCAGTCGCTTGGAAAGAACCAATAAAATCCCTCCTTGCCCCGCCACCTATTTCTTTACCGACCACTTGTTTTCTTATAATTACACCCATGGTCTCTCTGCGGTTCTTTATTTTTTGGGGTCTGCTGTTCACCTGCTTTGAACATTCGGAAACATAACAACAGAAAGGCAGGAAGAAAGTGCATCTGCTTTTACGGTTGCTTTTAGTTGAAACATCCTCTGTTCACCAGATATGTTCTGTTTTTCCATCCATCCTAAAGCTATCATAGGGGATCTGTTGGTGGAGATACGAGCGCTGTCGCTCTGTTTTGATGGAAATATGAGGCCAATACTGATAACACATCCTACTGTTACAGCTCCCTCTCTTTCTGCTGTGAAGTAGCATTAAATGGGTCTAGTGTTGTAGGAAAATCAACACGACCTCCTCTCTGGATTACTGTATTGCTGCCACAAAGAGGGTAACAATTGCAATTGTTTGACTCCACACAATGTGCTATACACACAAGTTTCATGTTGTTCAATAAAGTTCTTGTGAAATATGCATTACAAGTTTGATCCAGAGTACAGTATGTATCACAAAACAACAGAGAGGCCTGTCAACGCATACTTTTTAAAAGAGATTTAAAATAAATGTAAATAAGGGTGTAAACCACCGTGTTGATGCTTTCATTTCTTTTGTGGTAAAGCACAATCCATGTGGTATGTAGCGATAGCAGAGTACTAACTGCTCTCAAAACAACTACATTGTTCAGCCACTCAAGGTCAGTGAATTATGCCCGAATCATTAATGCTGCATTGTGACTCGGGCATGGCACATGGTATATGGGCCTATAGTTTATAATAATAAATTGTATTTATAAGCACCTTTCAATTTACCCAAGGACACAGTTTAAAATATAAACTTTGGATAAAAAAAACACTAAAGCCCTCTTATAATTCCTCATGGACAATTTGCAAGAATGTCCCCCTTTCACCCTTTCATTTAATATGATACATGGCATTGAAACAGGGCATTTGGGAATATCAGGGGGCAATAGTTTTCGGAATGAAACTGAAAAAGGAAAAAAGAAGCAGGAAAAGCAACATCCCCTCCTACACAGAGTTTCCAGGGACTGAAAAAGCCCTAAGACATGTTATCAATGCATTTTCTCAACCTGCTGACAGGGTAAAACCTCCAGCTATCAACCACCAAACAAACCCAATCAATCCCTAACAAAAATCACTTAACCATTTTTTCTCATTATGGTTAAATTAGAGGAGCAGTTGCACACATACTAGGTAACTTATAAACAAGTATTTTCTGTCCTGGGAGTATTCACACTTAATTTCCACTTGCGCTTGGATCCTTTAAAGGAATAGTTCAACTATTTAGGAATTAATCGTATTGCATCCTTGGGGAAAGTTAGATGAGAAGATAGATACCAATCTCAAGAAGCTACAGCCAGCAGCTGGTTTACTAAGTTCCCACTACAAGACTTTCAAAGTCGTTTTTTCACACTACCTGACTCACCGACGACAGGGGCCCACACACTACCAGATCTTTCACCAGGAGGAATCCCAGAGTCTAGTCTCCAAACTATGTTTTTATATATATATATATATATATATATATATATATATATATATATATCAATATATATATATCAATATATATATATATATATATATATATATATATATATATATATATATATCAATATATATATATATATATATATATATATATATATATATATATATAGCAATAAAACAAAGAGAAAAAAAGAAAGGTCAGGCAGAGTGGTTTTAGGGGGTGTTGTCATTATCACATGTTCACAGAATGGCCTGTTTCCACACATCTTTACTATTTATAGCCTGTTTTTTCTACGTGCAACAACAACTTTGGTCCATGTTGCAAATGCAACACATACAGTAAAGTTCAAACAACCCCTCCCCCTGTTTTCCCCTCAGTCTCTTGTCTTGTGTCTTGCGTTCTCATTGGCTTTAGCTCCCCGGCAGATTCCCCACCAGCTCCAGATATTTGGCCTGCTAGACATTTGGAATGCGTCTGTGAGGCATTAGCTTAGCATATAGACTGGAAACAGAGGCAAACAGCTAGCCTGGCTCTGTCCAAAGGTAACCAAATCCACCTACCACACCACTAAAGCTCACTAATTAACATGTTATATCTCATCTAACCTGTACAAAAACCGAAGCGTAAAAAGCGTTATGTGTGGGACTATTTCTTTGCCAGGAGCAGTGATTTCCTGCATCACTAATGCGTATGTAATTTACCCAATAGTGAGCACTAGGCCTAAATTGTAATTTTGGAGACATAAATTGTCGTCATCAACCTGTCACTGATGACAGGTGTAGTTTTGTGCGACTGTATATTTCGCATATATAAAATGTGACAAATTGCGTTATGAGAAGACAGTGTACATGCCATGGACACCGGCTACTGACAAGACAAATGAATAAGCATATTTCCCAAGCTATTTATTTGAATAAAATGAGCAGTTGCACACAAACAATGTAATTCATAAAGAAGTATTTCATCTAACTACAGTAAAGGTCTCTGGCCCATCTGATAGTTATCTCTACTGGGACTATTCACACTCGATTTTACCCTTGAACTTGGCTCCTTAAGATTTCCACTCCTGATGCACTGATTTGAGCGTCTTTACCATGCACGTGTGTGTGTGCCATTCCTTGGAGACTGATTGATGGTTACACACGACTTCTGTTTATCTCACACGGGCTCACAGCAGCGTGCTCACAGGCTAAGGAAAGCCTGAAGGAAGGAAAGAGGAAAAAAAGTCATTATTTCTGAGCCACTGAGGCCAGACCCGAGAGCAAGTTGTTTTGGGGGTAGTCTGCCCGGCATGAGAGACGGCTATTGTCCAAGTTGTTCCATAGGACGGGGGGGCTTTCGAGCGTGCACCGGTATGGTGAGGGAGCTCGGGGGAAGAGTGGGAGAGAAATTTGAATTTCTGCTAAACTCCGTCACAACAGCAGGGATTGTGACAAAGAGACACTTTGATAACTACATGGGCCAAGAAGTGAACATCGCTTCTCCATGGTGATTATATGTAATAGGGGGCATTCATCGTAATAAATCCACCCACTGACATGTTTCTTCAGTGTTTCTGCCTGGGAAGAGTTTGGTATTAAGAAGAAGAGAAAAGGAAGATGAATTAAAAAAAAAGGTTAATGACTTCAGTGTAGAAATGCAATTTGTTATCCCTGTTGGGGCAAGTCCTTTCTATCTAGAATTTAGTTCTAAAAATCTTTTTTCAGTTTTTGTCAGTAAAGGGTATTATTTTCAAAGTGTTTCCAACAGAAATAAAGAATTTTTAGAGAATGAGTGTATGGTTCTTGAAAGATAAAAGAATAGGGCAGGTCACTAATTGAAAATCAAGAAAAATGAAAAGAAAAACAACAAAAAAGTATATTTGCATTTCACTTATTTTAAGAAAAGGAGACTTTAAGGACACAAATTAGTTGATCGGAAGTAGATTTCTGTAGTGTAGCTGTGTATTTCTGTGATATATTCTATTTTGCTTTGTGAAAACTCAATAACATGATAAAGTCATGATGCAATGTTGGATGTATCATCATACATTTTCCTTTCATGGAATAAATCACATCTCAAGGGTAAAGTGCTCATGATATAGGATTATTCAATGTATCAAGTAATTTAATAACTGAGTTAATTAATCAGTTTTCACAAAGAAATACCAAACACTGACGGTTACAGCTTCACACATGTAAAGAGTTGTTGTCAGTTTTTATATCAAAACTAAAATGATTAATAAGCTAATTCATTAGTTGAAGAAGACAGAAAGAAAATGATTAATTGAATTGTTTGCGTTTCTTTGTCATATAAGGGTTTTAGACTCAGACTTTAATGATATTTTATAGAACAATATCACTAATCAATTAATTAAAAAAAATAACAGATTTATTTCAAATAAAAATAATCATTTGTTGCAGCAATGTTGTAAATAATTATAAATTAAGTTTTGAGGTTGGGAGTTTTGCGCTGATGGACAATGATCTCACTGATTTTTTTTTCAGAACAATGAGTCATGAAGCAGGAAGCTGCTACTCCAGCCTGCAACCTCGTGAACATCCTGCAGATGCACAGACAAGGTCCTGAGAAGACAACTCAAAGAACAGGAATGTCACACAGAGTGGCCCCCACAGTCTTAGTCATCCTATTGATATCTCTCTGAGTCACATCAGTAAAAGCCTCAGTCTCTTCTTCTTAAATGACTCTTTTCTGCATTTCCTCACCTTTTGTCTCAGTCTTCCATCACTCCCTCTTTCGCCTGCTCAGCGTGTAGTGGAGGCAGCGGGTTTGAGGCTCAGGGTTTCTGAGGAATGCAGGGTCCTGCTCTGGGTCTCGCAACAGTCTGCACTCAAGTGATTTCTACTGTTTGGAGTTTGTGTTTTCCCAGAGAAGCTTCTGGTCTGCCGCCTACCCCCTGCCCTCTTTCTAAAACACACACATACACACAAATACACAGATCTACCCTAAATGTAACTTTATGTAAGTCCAGTGTACTGGCTAGCAGCCAAAGTCATCATTGAATCAGATGATCTGAACTCTACATCCCAAAATGAACCACAAAGTCTGGGAACACAACACAAAACTTGAAGTCACGGCCACGATGGCAGATTTTCAAGATTGTGTACCAACATAAGTCACAAGGAACAAGTTATCTTGGTTCTACTAAATAGCCCCCCTGGAGAGGCCATATTCATAAAAATGGGCTTTACTGAATTTGGCTTCTTCGGAGCTGATGGATCTCTTGAGTCCTTTTCGGAAACTCTTGAGCTAAAGTAGACACCTTATTGTGTAGTATGCATTAAGGACACTTAAAAAGGCTGCAGGAGATTTCAGATGAAAGCCTTTTGTAACCTCTTGTCAGTTTGAGAGGAAGGATTCTGTTGACCAGAACACAAACAAAGGAAACTGACAACTGGCCTGCTAAAGGACCACAGGAAAGGTTAGCCATAAAAGGAGCAGGTCCAGAAGTTCTCTGACAGAGACAAAGTAATGCACAAGACTTTTTATAGCTTCTTGCACTGCTCCTACATATCCTTGTTGTATCATTAAATGCTTACGCAAATGTTGATGTCAAGTGTAATGCAAAGGTTCGGAACAGGATTTCCCATGATCGTATCAGACAGAGTTTCCCTTTGCTCGTGTTAACCAGCTCAGATGGGGAGGATGAGGCACAAGGCAAGGAAGGAAATACTGTTGATATTGTTGAGGTCTGCAAAGCTTTTGTGTTTCATTGTCACTAAAGTGGCTGAGGTAATGGGAGAGTATAGCTTAGCAAATGACATTGTGTTAATGTAAAGGGAATGAGTTTTGGAAATTGGAAAACTGCAATTGTTTTCCCTTCTCTCGCTCTCTCTCACACACCCACACACACAGTACAAGTACAAACAACGTTTTTTCTTATTACTTTATTTTATAAACAATTCTGGGGGGGGCAAGGGTAAATGCCAAATTTAAATATAAATGATGATTTTAATTAGCATATTTATATTAGTGTATATCATATTTTGCTAATAAAATTGAAAAAAATTGTACATTTATGCTTATTGTTTCACCAAAATTGTAGAAACCAAAAAGCCGATTTGTTTATATTAACAGTTTAATATTGTGTATATTTCCATAACATTTTTGCACTTTTATTACTGTAAACGTTATGTTTATTTAGTATATTTATATTATTATTTATTTATATTATAGTATATTCATATTATATTGTATATGTACGTCATTTTATTCTATATTTCTATTTTATTTATTATGTTATAAAACATTACAATTTGGTTCTGCGATGATGTGCAATCTCACCAGAAGGAAGTGGAGAGCATGAGGTCAGCTGCCGTGACCAAAACAAATATGGAGAGAATTTCAGGTTATCGGTGCAGAACTGACAGCAATAAACATTGGTCTCCAGTGGTTAAACCGATCAAACAGCTCTAACATTATTGAATCTGCAGCAACTAGGAATATACGTTCATTTCTTTTGGATACCAGCACATGTTGGAATAGAGGGAACTGAGGTTGCAGATAAAATTGCTAAAAGTGCATTAAACAAAAATGCTAATGATATATTAGAAATTAGTTTTGGGAGGTCAGAAGCAATCACTAATTTATTATAAAATAATGACATTTTGGCAGGACACCTGGAATAACGACAACAAGGGTAGTGATTATTGTACAATTCAAAAGTCTGTCAGAGAGAGAGAAGCAATAGAGGTAGGCTAAATGTAGGAAAGAATGTATCTTTTTCTAGATTAAGATTAGGACATACAGGATTTTCTTGTCAAAAAAGACACCAAGTGTGAACATAGCCTAATGCTATTTTATATATATGATGAAAAAGACAGCGTGAGATAAATGTGAGACTTGTAACGGCCAGGGAACTGTTGAACATGTGCTGAAAGGTTGTGGGAAGTTCATTGTAGAGAGATAGACAGGTTGCTAGATATGGGAAGGGAGTCAAGGGAGAAAACAGGTTTAACATCTAGAATATAACTTCTTTATAAAGTTGTTGTTTTGTTTTTTGTTGTTATATTTTTTAATTTGTATTAGTGTTGCTTGTTTAATCATGTTAAACACTCCGGTACAGTAGGTGGCGGCATGAACCTTAAACGTTCGTTTGTAGCCCGCCAATAAAACTAAAGAAGAAGAGGAAGCGGAAAAAACAAATATGGATGCCACTGCAGTATCAACGCTAAATCACACATCGACGCTTTTTGTGTGTTTTTCTCCGGCTCTCTTGATTTCGCCTGACGGTTTTTTCAGATTACATATTTTGTAAACTCATTGTTTAACTAGTCAAATGTTTCTGAACGGAGAGACAAAACGAAACCCGGAAAATAACCGGAAGTATCCGTCTCGGGTTTGAAACTAAACATCCGCCACTGGAACGCGTGTGTTTACTATGTTAGCTCGTCGTTTCAGCCGAACAAATACGTGGACAATATGGAAAGTAATTCCATCGTCCTTTTAACGGAACGAGGAAGGGTGTACTTTTCGCTTGATACAAAGGACAAGCACACAGTCTGAACAAGATGTAGCTAGCTAACGTCTGAGTATGTCGCCCTGAACAAACAAACAAGACATGGACTTTGTCGCGGAGGCAACCTGAGAGCACCGAGAGGTAAATCACCGAGTTGAAGCTACATTACCATGGGTCTGGTGAACTTTGTTATCTCCACTGTAGCGAAATGCCTGGACGCCGTCTGCTTACTGCTGGACCTGAATTTTGTCATCGTCCACAGCGTGGTGCGGACTACCCTGGCGGTTATCGCCTTTGTAACCAGCCTGCCCACCCTCCTCCTCAACTCAGTGGCAGAGTTGGGAAACTTAACCGTGTTTAGCTTGATGTCCCTGGCAGAGGCAACGTCAAACGTAGCCCACGGTACTGTCACCATGCTGGGGAGCTTGGTGCTGGCTCTGGAGGGGCTGGTGGAGAGCCTGAAGATGGTGGGTTACCTGTCCATGCACGTCCTGCTTCGTGGGAAGGAGCACCTGTGTCGAGGTCTTCTATCGGTGCTCGAGGGCTGTGGCATCGCTGTCAGCCTGGTGGTCTATTTCACCAACACCGTGGTCAACTTTGCACTCATTGCAACGCAGAACATTTACTCCGTGGTGGTCAGTGTGTGGCAGACGGTCTCCAGCCCGCTGCAGAAGGTGCTGGAGTTCATGCTGACATCCTTCACCTTTCTGTACAGCAGCCTGGCTGGGACTTCGGCTTTCCTGTGGTCACCCTGTAAACTGATGTTGGACTTTCTGGTCTCGCTGGTTCATATGTTTGTTAGCATCTTCATATTGAACGTCTATGGTCTTCTGCTCACTGTAACTATTGCTCTAACTACCACCGCCTACCTGAATCCAGAGCTGGCCCGACAGGCTACTGTGCGAATTGTGGATTACGTTAACTCTTTTCCTGCCTTGCACAGACTTTATCTGGCTCTGCACCGCCTCGCTTCAGCCTTGCGGGGCGCACCATATTTTGTACGTGGTGCCATGCGCCACCTGCAAAGAATACTCCATCACCTCTACCTGCTAGAGAGAAGACTTTGGCAGCAGCTGCCTCGACTCAGCAGCCAGCTAGGTCTGGCTGTGAGGACACAGCTCAACAGGGACAACGACAACAGAGTACGCGGCGATGGCGACCCTGGAGAGGAGAGGCGGGACCCACCAGATGGAAGAGCAGGAGATGGAGCCCACCAGGAGCTGCTGGATTTAGTTTTCCCCTCATCAAGCACAGACAGACCACTTAAGAAGCAGTCATCTTCAGGCAAAGACAGTAAACCTCTGCCTGCCGAGAATCTGCTGACTCTACTGAAGGAGCAGGAGGACAGAAAGAAGTGTGTGATCTGTCAGGACTGTACCAAGACGGTGGTGCTGCTGCCATGCAGGCACCTCTGCTTGTGTAGAGACTGTACGAACATCCTGTTGAGGCAGCCCGTTTACCAACAGAACTGCCCGCTCTGTCGGCACATGATCCTCAACACTATGGATGTGTATCTATGAGAGAAGTGGATCTGTGGGTATCGGACCACATAGAACAGCCTATCAGTGGCTATACTTAAAGTTTTACCACAACTAAAATGATGTTGTGGGACTTGTGTTGTTTTTTTTTTTTTATTTACTAGGTTGTGTTAAAGCATAAGTCTCGTAATATTTTACATTTTTCTTGCTGTCAACAAATCCCATGATAAGACCAAAATTACATTTTAGTCTGTCTCTTAATACTTTCCAGCCCCAAGCCTATTCAGTTACACTGAAGATGTAAATTTTTAAAAAACGGCTTACAAATGTTATTTTAAAATTTGCTTTACTCAGACAGTGCAAAACGGTGTAAATGGGTAGGTTTTGACTACACAGACAGTACTTGTTAGTAAGTTCAATTCGTTGTTGGTTCTGGATTTACTGGAATTCATGGGATATATTGTTAATCAAAAATACAGAATCACAAATGCAGAATACCATACAACTTATCTTATAAAATTTGGTTTCAGATCTGTGTACTTTTTGAGAACAGTTTAGAAAAGAAATGCTAAGGAAAGCACATATTGTGTCCCAGTTCCATATGACATACTAACTGTATACAGTATGTACTATATACTAATATTTATAGTGTGCTGTTTTGCAGTTAGTATACAAGAAATTAACAACATTAACAGTTTCAACTAAAGGAATAAGAGATTTTATAATACTTGTGGTATTGGATGTTAATCAAACTACAACATTAAAATGCCCCTACCCAATAACGGTTTCCCAACCATCCACAATTTAAAGTTGGGTTTTTTTTTCAGCTGTGAGCAACTCTTGCATGTTTTTTGTGTATTGCGAAAGAAAAGTGTCCTTTAACAGTACAGTACACTCAAAAAGCAGGTGTTTTTTTGTATGTATACTGACGCCTGTGAACACACAACACACTTAAATCCCGCTTAGAATGACTTTGTAGTATGGATTTGGGACACAGCTACAGTCTCTGTTTTGCGTCTTAAGATGCACCTGTTTATATATATATATATATATATAGATATTCCAGTATTGCCACGTTGAGTCTCAGGTCTCGTAGCCATTGAAATCCACCAGTGCCCTGCCTGATGCTGAAATGTTTACCACTGCTCATGTCTTATAATGTTGTGCTTTCAGTGGGTCAAGCTGTGAAGAAGACAAAACAAACACTGTGCTTTATTGCATGAGCATACACATGATTCCACACATGCTGTATGTATGAACGCTGTATGTGTAACAGTGCATTCAAAGCAACACCATGACCCTTTTGTTCTGTTGTAAAAAAAAAAAAAAAAGCTTTTACCATTTAAATATACTTCTGTAAATGATGACCACTTCTCATAGAGCCATGTAAAGAAGTTATCTGTATTTAAGGAAACTGATTTGTAATTTTCCAGTCAGGTCTGATGAAATACAGCTTTATTCCATTTATTTATTCTATTGCTAGGGCTTATTCCAGTCTTCCATCAGAGGCACATTACAGTCACCACCATCACAAAATCGATAAAAGGTTTTCCCTTTCCTTTGTCATTGTAATAAAACATAATTTCTGTTGTGTAAAAGGACCATAAACTAATAAGGCTTTACAATTGAATTTGCTATTGTTCCTCTTTTGTTTCGAAGCTGAAGTGCTGATATTGATCAGTGTTTAAAGTTTACAGGGCATAGTTGTTAGTTACCCTTACTTAATGCTTTACGGTTGGTGGGTGGTGTGTCCTTTTTTTATTCCTAAATTTGTATGATTTGAAGAAATTGGATTTCTGCATTGTTTTTGTTTTGCTATGTTATACCAATTACTGACATTATTTTCCCTACTACATTAATAGATATCATTAATGAAAGTGGTCTAAATCTCAGTTTTTGATATGGTTGTAAATGATTTCTAGAGACCAGACTGTACTCATTAAAGACTAGACTATTCCTAAAACGCTAATGGAATTCCTAATTTAAGATTGCAGATTGCAGTGGACCATCATCTGTTGTTACCTGCAGTTTGTATGACACAATGTGGGACAATGGGATTTGAAGACATGAATGTAACTTTTTTTTTTTTTTAAATAAATACTATGGCTGCCACATAACTGGCAAGTCGTTTGTTCATAATAAAACAACAATGACTGAAATCTTAAGATGATTCTACCGCTTATCTTCTGGATTGATTCATTAATAATTTATTCTAAAGAATGGCAGCAAATAGCAACAACAAAAAAAGCCCATCAAAAGAGCCCACGATGATGTCTTAAAGCGTCTTGTTTTGTCCTACTTGTCCTAGTACAAAGATAATCAGCATACTTTTATAGAAGAGTAAGAAATCTACAAAATATTTATACTTGAGAAGCTGGAGTCACTTAACGTTAATTACCTCAATGATTATTAAAGAAGTTGCCGATATTTTTTTTGTCAATTGATTAATAGAATAATTATTTCAACTGTAAATTTATTAATAGTGATAATAGTAATAAAAAAATAGCTAAAATCTGCAATATCAGTAGTGTAAGGCAGTGATTCCCTAACAGGGGTATGTGAACCGCAGGGCAGGGGCACATGGAAATTTGATAAAAATGAAAACATATTTGTGTTTAGGAGCAAAAAAGAAAAAGTAGGATTACAAATTGGTCTGAGGCTGATCTTTGAAATATTTATTGTCACAATAATCAATACACCACCAGCTACACTAAGTGTGTCATAGGATAAACAACAGAAACAGGGACATGCACAGACATTTGGAGGGGCTATTGTTGTAACTTGGCAAAAAGCTTCTTCAGTCGTCTTTGTTGTGAAGGCAGCACACAAAACTAACATTAGGCTATACATTTATAATAAAACAAATACAACGTTTATTAGCCTACATTAACCAATTGGAACATTATTTTATCATCTCATAACAAAATAAGTTAAAGCGACTTATATCAGCTTAACGTTACATCTGCTTGTTGGTTGAAAATTCATGTCACATATTGACTTGTAAACAATGTATAATCTAGCATGATTCAAGGGGCCAAAGCATCACATCAGCCTCTCTCTTCTCTACAGAGCCTCACTAATGTAACGGACGGGTTAGCTACGTTAGCTTTCTGCTGCTACATAGGCTGTTATTAGCTTTGGTTGATAACGTAGCATGATACATTAGCATAAGGCAATGTTGCGCAACGTGATGCAAACATTAGAAGTTGCACATTATTCGGAGCTCAAGTGGATTTTTATTTACTATTCATAGGGCATTTGTCATTATCTCCACAACTTCAAAAACTCACGTCAAGGCAGAAGGGCTTTCCCTCTCTTTCACATGCAGTGCTCCGTGTGTGAGAAAACAAAGTCACGTGGCTGGGGGCAGAGGGCATATCGCTGACGTTATGGTGTCAAAATAAATTAACACAAAATTGGATGATATGGCGATTTAGTTTGGCGATTTAACTTTACTAAAGATGGTCTTATCGTATTGATGCAGCCACAACAGCAAACAAAACAAACAAAAAGATAGAAGTTTATTTAGGCCCTTTCTCAAGGGGGCAGCTCAGCCAATCAGGGCAAAGGGGCTGTTGCCCGGGCAACAATAGCCCGTACCTGTGCACGTCCGAAAGGCCTTTATGCCTCATCGGGCCCAGGTGTGTCCCATGTCGCTGCTTGTGCTGCCTTCAGGTGCAGCTCGAAATAAACAGAGCAGCAAGCAGGGAAGGCGATCACAGAATACATTTGGACATTTCACAGTAGGAAAAGCATAGGTGTAAAATGATAAAGAGTAAGCTAATGATGGCTGAATTCCATTTAACTGCTTCAGTTTCAGGGTCTGCTGTTATGGGACACAAATAGAATGGAGCAATCATGAATGTCAGTAACACCTGTGCTTTTTCTACTATGACCAGCTGTGAAAAAGGCCTGTGTAGAAATCAATAGGGATGTAAAGCATACAGAACCACATTTCCATCTTACATTCCTACCAACATAATTTAACATGCTCACATATTTTAAGCTTTGGCCTCGGCATCTTTTACCAAATTTGGTTTTCTTCATGAGGTCCGCACATCCTGCTTTATGCCCCCAGGGGCTTTCATATGTAGAAGGGTGATGCAGGATTTTACAACTGGAGTACAGTGGGAAGTATTTCTATGGGGGCTGGACACACAAGATGACAGATTCCTTTCACTTTCACTTGACGCTGTATCTGAAACCAGAGATTCATGTCTTGCATCTGTGGAGATTAAGGGAGTGTTTTGGGCCTCCAGTAGGGTTGCATGGGTCGAGCAGTGGGTCCCTAATGGTCATATGGGACCACTTCCTCCACCATATGACTATTTACCAGAGCCTTGTGGTTTATATCTTCATTCTCGTTCACAATGTTCTCTCTAAAAATATCTCCAGCTCCATACCAGACATCTGCTAAGATAAAAGAATGCACTCAATGACATAAATCTACAATATATTTTTAATTTTCGTGTATTTTTTTTTTTTGCAGCAACAGAGAGATTTAAATTTTACGTTATTAATGAATTTGACTCTGAGTATCTTTTATTGTTGATTGACCCTCTAATTTACTGACGTCATCAGTAGCTCAGCAGGAGACATGACGTCTTATCTTTTTTTTTTATAACTGAGAGATGTGCACGGGTTTAAGCTAGATGACCACAAACTAAACACTCTATTGTTAGAGATCGAAAAACAAATCCAGGGGCTGTTTATTGTCTCCTGACCTGCGAGTCCAGCCTCAGCAGTGTTTACGTGTTAGTAGTAAGTGAGGGTGGTGTTAACAGAGAGGAGGAAGTTTAATGTCAGGGGAAGAGCAGGAAGAAGTAAACCGAGGAGAGCTTTATACTCCGGGGATTTGACCTCTTCCTTTTGACCACGCTGGCCTGGCCTAGAGCAGTGTGGGAAAATGTCAGACTCTAGTACACTATTCCCTGCCTCACTCACGCTCTATTTTTTCTGTTTATGATCACTGTCTCCATCATCTCTAAACTGTGTGCTTAATCTTGGTTGCTTAATGAGTGACCAGAAGGGTCGAGCCATCATAATAGTGAGCATCTACCCATGGACCTACCAATGGACCAACAGATCCCATTGCTCTGGACGGAGACCAGTGAAGGCCGTTAGAAGCACTTTTACGGTGAGCGCTGAGCGTTACTGCGCAGCCTCCAACTGAGCTTGAAGACGTAAATGTGTCGTGAGCAACCTGTCTGAAAGTTGGAAGTCTTCTGGTAGCTGTGCCAAGAGAAATCTCAATCATTCCCAATCTAGCAGAGACGGAGAGCGTAGGTATATGTAAGGAGATAACATAGGCACAGGCTAATTATTGATCACTAAAATGCTAGTTAGCATTAGTAATTAAACATAAACAGCTAATGTAAGTTGAAACTGCCTGCAAGCTTCTCCTGTACTATACGGTAATTCCTCTACTATGCGACAGTAAGTCGCGTGGTTATGACCCAATCGTTAGCCTATTTTTACAAAAACGTCTGATACGGAGCCATAACGTGAGGTACAAGGTAATGGAGCCTTTTATACATTGTCGTGTTTCTTTAGAAATAAACAATGGACAAATAGAGTCTTTAAACTCTTCAGATGTAAAGTTATTCTCTGTCAAAGTGACGTCAAAATGAATGGCAGTCAATGGGATGCTAACGTCGGGTGATCGCTTTGTAGCATCAAAATGGCGCCATAGGAGTTTCGAGCTCTGAAGCGAAGCTTACCCCCTTGCATCTACCCTGCTAAAATGTCAAAGATGGTGAATTTACAACAGCTACAAACAGCGAGCAGACCCTGACCTCTGACCTCCCTATGGGGGCTCATTAACAATAAGAGAATTTGCCTGCTTAGATGACTTATACTGTATGGGAGGGCTTTAATGTAAGTTTCTATTTGTGATATCGGCCCGCCTGACATGACATGCCATAGCCCTCCTTTATGATGCAAAGACAATTACAGCAGTTAAAAAGAAACCAAAGTTTTCAAACAAAGAGGTTACAATCGGGAGATAGATCTGGAAAAAATAGAGAGCAAAACTGTGTCGTTTAATCAAGATGTTAAACAACAGTTTGACGGTAATGTGAAGAGATAAAGAAGAAGAGACAGGCAGCTCATTAGCCCTGGCCTCCACCCAACACTGACTCAACTGTAATTAAGTGGTTTGTTGTAATAATCCTGACCGCCTCGAATTAATGCAGTGTGTGATGTATGAGCCACACGGAGATTAAAGCTGGATGATAGCCATCAGGTCAGAGGGCTCATTATAGGAGCCCCCTGTAGTACTTGAACTTTCACCTCCAGACTGAGAGAGAGAAATGAGATGCAGTGAAATGTGCCACTGTTAGGATGTACTGCTACTGATTTAAATGACAGTGCCTATAAAAGATATTCCGTTCCTTGTAAGATTTCAGGTTTTATTGTTTTATAACACTGGATCAAAATGGATTTAATGTGGCCTTGACACTGATCAAGAGAAAAGGACATTTTCATGTAAATAAAAACAGATCTCTACAAAGTGATCTAGATTCATTACAAATATAATATACAAAAGTAATTACCCCCTTTAATAGAACACCTAAATTGTCACTAGTGCAGCCAATTGGTATTAGCAGTAACATAAATAGTTAAATTGGGATTACCTGTGTGTTGTCAAGGGGTTTAAGTTGACTGTAGTATAAATACACTTTTGGTGAGTCTGTATCGTGTCAAAACCAACCCCATGAAATGAAACTTCTTATGTTCACAGTTTCACTCATGAAGAACGGAAACAAATGCTCCTCCAGTACAAATTCTAAATACTAAGTTCTACTAAATAAAACTAAGTTCATGATATTTGGAAATAAAAAAATCAATCATGAAGTAAATATCATGATAGACAATGTGGAAATAAAAACAGTCTATGAAAGCAAATTCTTAGGAGTGATTATAGACCACAAATTATGCTGGAAACCACATATCAAACAAGTGAAAACTAAAGTATCAATGTCCATTGCGATATTACAAAAAACGAAAGATGTGCTCAATTTAAATTCACTACATATATTGTACAGCTCCTTAATATTGCCATACATTACATATTGTGTGGAAATATGGGGAAACACATACAAAACAATCACTAACCCAATTTTTATATTACAAAAAAGAGCAACAAGACTCATTAACAGAGCAGAATACCTTGAACCAACAAACAGATTATTTATAAATTCACACACACTTACATTTAGAGACTCTGTGGAAGCCAAAACAATGCAAATAATGTATGAAGTCAAAAATAGAATGGTTCCAGAGTCTATCCAGAAGCAGTTTCAGATCAGAGAGAGCAAGTATGAACTGAGGGAAATGTGCATGTTCACAAAGATAAAGATTAGAACAAATATAAAACAAAGATGTATATCAGCAAAAGGTGTAAACTTGTGGAATATTTTAGATGAGGAAGTAAAAATGCGTTACACATTACAAAGATTTTAAAAAAAATACTAAAAAGTAGGATGATTAACAAATATAAAAGTGAGGCATGAATGCCAATGTGTATATGAATGGGAATGTATTTTCTTTTGTTTATTTTTATTTCTGTGCATATGGGTGATAATATGTATATAGAATACAGAAATCAATGATAATACATTTTTTGGATAATATCCCAAAGGACCTAAGAATAAAAAAATAAATAATAATAATAATAAAATAGAATGTGAAAAGGGTAGGTGTAATAAGCAAATGCATCAACCTACACCTTTTCGATCAGTATTGATCATAAATAAGTTAAGATGACACATGTGATTGATGATTGATCGAAATAAACTAAACTAAACTAATTACAAACATAGCTCTTGTAATAGCTGGTTTAAGTAAGAGTTTGAGTCTGCTTATAGCAGGGGTCACCAACACGGTGCCCGCAGGCACCAGGTAGCCCCCAAGGACCACATGAGTAGCCCTCAGGCCTGTTCTAAAAATGAAAATTGAATATTGATATTATCTGTTTCCCACCATGTTAAGTCATTGTTGATAATTATTGATAATAGGAAATGATTAACGTGATCAGTGTCTTCACATAGATGACTATCATTAATCATTAATAATCATATATAACTAAAGGCAAACTGAGCAGATTAGTTATTTCAGAAGAGTGTATCAAACTGGTAGCCCTTCGTATGACTCAGTACCCATGAAGTAGCTCTCAGTTTCTAAAAGGTTGGTGACCCCTGGCTTAGAGACTATGTGCAGTCAAACCAATCTAGCATCCTGGCATCCTGATCCCAATATGAGAAGACCCTGAATATCTGATTCAATAATACTCTCCAAAGACTGAACTGCGTATCATTCCTTTTAAAAAAAATCTTCTCAGAGATTAATTTACAAGAAAAACAAGCTTTAAAGTAAACTTCAGTGGAATTTCTTCTTGATTGTGCCATAACAGCATAATTGTAGTCTATGGCTCAGTATTTGTTCAGTACAATATTTAAGTAAAACTCTATTTTAAGTACAATTGTTGATTTCAAATTCTAGTCCAACAATAACATGCAAAAGCCCTCAGTCGTAGAGATTACTTGGTATTACTTACTTTTTTACTCTTGAGTACATCCTTAGGAATGTGAAAAACTAGACTATGGGAAGAATTAATGATAATACATTTAAGTTTAAATGCATATCAAATTGTCCTAAATATGTTCTACAAAGTCACAGCTGTGGTTGTTATTATTGGGGCATAAAAGCTCAACCGTTCCAAACTCCATTTAGTATTCACAGATTTTCTAAGTAAATGTCTTTTAACGTTGCACCAGCTTTCATGTGTTTATAATGAACAGAGAAGAGTGCAGGGTGGATCAGTATTGATACTGTATGACTGAGGTGCTTCACAAATGTGGTTTTATGTTATGAAAATGATCACTCTGGTTTAGCATTTAGTGTTTCTAAAATGAAGGCACTTAAGTGAATTGTGTCCTTATTTTGTCAGTTATTTATTAAATCAGTTATTTATTTATAATTTGAAAAAATACCTAATTGCCTTTACGTAAATTATATATTAATATATAATAATAATCTCTTGAGAGCAGGTGTTATGTTTCAAATTGTAACTATCTGACATAGAAATAAATCACTTATTTAATATACTAGCTTGTAAAGGGAGAATATGATTAATAAATATTGGAGTCCCTTTGTGACATAATAGGAAGTAGCTACTGGAACAGCTGTTGAACTAATAAAATCCTAATGTGCTATACATTCCTGTGTGAATTCTCTCTAACAAGCACAGCGACTGTTGCTGACATCATAAAGGCATCTCAGGGCTCAGAGACTGTTGATACAGATGGTTGAAATGATCAGTCCTGCCCACATAATCTGAAGCATAAAGTGATGATACATGATACTCTCCTATGCAGATGTTCCTGCGGACAGTGTTTTAGCTGCTGCAAAGTGATACACCACTGCTCCCTGCTGGACAAAGTAGTGCCTTCAACTACAGCTGAACCATATTTGGTGAAGGTGATGCCAAATCACTGAGAATAATATAGTTGGTGACAGCATGTTTTCTCTAGATTCTAGCTGTATGACTCCTGTGTTTATCAGAAATATCTTGGCTTTGTCTTCAGATCATGTTTTGGTTTTTATCACCTACACATATCTTAATTTTAATTTGAGATACCTTCTCATTGAGGACAATAAGGTAATGTATTGTTTCTGGTAATCTGGGTATTGACGACCTGAAGTTTATTTTCTACAGTTCTACACATGGTTTTATATTTGATTTTAGACTGAATGTCTTTAAATAAGTTTCTAATCAAATTTAAACGTAGTCCAGGGATTTTATTTTTCTCCACAAGAATACCTTGGCAGTGAGGAGAGGGCTTTAAAGGACTAGATCAACATTTGGGAAATACGCTTGTTTGCTTTGTTGTCGAGACTTAGCACAGATGAAGGTCAATAGGCCTCCCACTTAAGTGTGTCCCTTAAATATAAAGCTACCATTAGCAGCTAGTTAGCTTAGCACAAAGACTGGAAACAGAGAAAAAAACAGCTGTCTCTGTCCAAAGGTTTACAAAATACACCTACCAGCACCTCTAAAGCACACTAATTAACACTTGTTTGATCCATACAAAACCGAAGGGTATGTAGACACTCTTGTCTCACTATTTCATCCACATTGTATCTGCATCAAGGCTTTAATCTAGACGTCAAACTCTTGCCCTCTTTCACCATGACACACGTTGACCAATGAGAGCTCAGTATTTCAGGGAATGATGTCATTGCTTGGCCATCAGCTTCAAGCAAAGCGATTTACAGACCGTGAACTAATGGAAATAACTGATTGATGCCAGGGGAAGATTGATTAACTCCCTGCTTCTCTCATTTTACCCTGAAGGGGAAAAGTTATGATGATATATTTAAAGCCTAATTATGTGTACGAGTGTCAGGGAGTGAAGGGAAAATAACATTTCCTCCTGTGTGAGGTAGAAGCCCACTTCACAGGCACAGAAAGGCTTTACTTGGGTTCTGGTCTTGTCAGTGTTTACCCTCCTAAATAAATAAAAAAACACGATGGGAGAGATTTAGCTCAGTAAACTGGGAAATGAATACATGTTGTTATTGTTTTAAAGTACCATCAGTGACGGGAAGAAGGAGGTGACTTACATCAACCAGCTCACAGTGTTGAAGTGTAGCTGGAGAGTCTCACAGCGTTTGGTGAAACCATTAGGCCGTCAGAGGTAAACAGTGTGAATCCATTGGATTTTCCAGTCTTTTTCATCATGGTATTTACTTTGGTAGTGCTTTGCCTTTGAGAATGAAAACCAGAGAGTTGGGTGTCGGATTTTATTGATAAAAATGCTATGTGAAAGTTGATCAATCTGGCAATGGTGGAAAGTGACTAAGACAAGTAGGTAGCCTACTTTTAAAGTACTTTACTGAAGTATTTCCATAAAAAAAACATGACAAGCTTATAAAATATGATGCATTGTTAACAGTTAAACCACTGGTTCCCAATCTTTTTGACCTGTGAGCCTCGGTGACCCTTGTTGGGGCCCTGTGTCATGTTTCAGATGTTTGAGTTGTTAGTAGCTCCAACAGATAGGGGTTTTACCCTCTACGTAACCCTTGTGTTGTCTTCACATCGACCATAAACTTGTCTTTCTGGGTCAAAATTAAACAAACCTTTTTATGGCGCTTTTTTTAAACGTTTTTGGTGCTTTTTTAGATAATTAGATTAGTCAATAAACAAATTGATATGACATATTACCTAATTTTTGAGTTAAAAAAAAGCAGAAATTATGAATTATTTTGACTAGATCAGAGGGTATATGTCAAATTTGAGTCAGGATACTGTTTTAAAACCATTTAAACATTTTTTTTTCAAATGCTATAACATTGAATAAAACACCCAAAATTAAATGAAAGTAATCATTAATTTGATCTGCAAATGATGTTGAACAACAGACATCCATGCATCCATATAATTTTGGGCAATAGGTTAAAAGAAACCCTTTATATTTCTGATATAAAAAACTTTGAAAATGGGTCAAATTTGACCCGAGGACAACACAAGGGGTTAACTTCTCAGATGGTTTCATTTGAATAACAAGTTGTGCTCAGTGAGGTAAAATGATCTGTTCTGTCTTATTAATCATCTCACGACCCCTTTGATTTATCTTGTGATTCTTCGGAGGGGGCTCGACCCCTACGTTGGGAACCACTGCATTAAATTACCTGGCTAACTGTATAAAAGGTTCAAACTAGTTCCAGCTCAACCAGCTACAACACTAAAATGCCACTTATACATTGATGCATCAGTATTAACAATTTAATAATATCATGAATAATATCAAATCACTCAAATGGGCCATTTTCTGCAAAGCGAGTACTTTAAATACTTTAAGTACATTTTGTTGATAATGCATCTGTACTTAAAATTAGAAGTTTGAATGCATGAATTTACATGGAATTGAGTGTTTTTACACAATTTTAACCTGAGTACTTCTTCCACCACTGCGATCAGGTAAATTACTACAAAATTAAACAGAAGTGTGCACAGGCAGGCATGTTATAAGAAAGTGACAAATATCAACATCAGCAAATATCATTTTTGGATTTTAAAGTTAAAAGTGTAGAACTGACTTATAACAATTAGTAAAAACGGATCGCCTCACAATATCCAGTATGAGTGGGTATTTATGGCCAAAAGTATATCAGTCGTGTGCGTTTTAAAAACTACGATGATTTATTCATTTTTCATGTTTGCTGTGCAGAGATATTGACGGGAAACAAAAGTGCAATAAAGGCGTGAAAGCTGTTTGACTTTGTGGCCTGGAGTTGGCTGGAAGCCAGTGTCACAACATCTGTTACAAGAATTAAGTGTCACAGCCGTTTAAAGGCTCCAGCTGAAGACCAGACACTGAATAAACAGTGTGTGTACCTCACACTTCACCAGTACGGTATGTGCCATTCAAGTAACATTGTCTGGTGTTTTATACTCGTTACACAAATACAGATGTACCATGTCAAGGCCTATTGCCTCGTCTTTATCCAGAACTTCTCAATTAGAAAACTGAAATAGGCACACACAAAAAACAGCGTTAAGTGGGATATGACTGGTTTGTTCATGAGCACGTGTCATGCAAACACAGCAGAGTTTTTCCAGTCTGAGTATACCAGGAAGCCGGTGAAGGTGCTGTCTGTCTTGGTGCTGGAGTAAAACCCATTGTACTCTGACAGAGCCATCTGGACCCACACCTGGTCACCAGGGATGAGGTGGAGCAGGGAGCCGCCTGAAAGAGACGCTGGTTTGGGCCAGTTGCCGTAGAACTGAAAATAAGATGCCACTGTGTGTGCATTTTTCATCAGGTCAAACTGGAGGCTGGCGCGGTAGACTGTGGCGTGAACGGCAAAGTAGTAAACTCCTGGCACTTTGCAGGTGAAGCGTCCCGTCTCTGCGTTGTAGTCGCCCTGTTCATTAAGCACAACTTTGTCGAAGCGGACTACATTGCCCACAGTGATGGGTGAAGTGAGGCCCTCGGATAGTTTGACACTGAAGGCTGATTTGGGGGCCACCGCGCACTCTCCTGACTGCCCCCTCTCCCCTTTTTCTCCTGGCTCCCCTCTGTCCCCGGTCAAGCCACGCACTCCTGTCTCACCTGGAGGAGCATAGACATGAGCATCCACTGCAGACATTTATACTCACACATGAATAATAAAATACAGCACCTGGGTATCCCATGTCTCCCTTCTGTCCCTTCTCCCCTGGAGCAGCATCTCTCCCGTCCCTCCCGTCTCTCCCTGGCTGACCAGTACTGCCATGAGCTCCAGGAGAGCCCGGGATACCAGGGTGACCAGTACACAGACTGGGAGGGATCTTGTTGTCTTCTAACTGGTTGGAAAGATGGACTTGGAGGAGAAGGAGGGACTGCAATAAGGGCAAGAGCCGGAGTGATGTCATTGCAGTGTCACGGCTGAGGGACAAAAGAGAAATAAGAGTTTAGACAAGCAAAGATAAAGGACACATTACGGTTTACAAACAAGTCTGTGGAGGAGGAACACCACAGTTTAAACTGAGCTATATACAGTGGGATAATAGCCCATATAAACATCACTTCAAATCAAACTTCATCTGATTACAGAAGCAGGGAGAGTACATATACATGCTGAAATTGCAGCATATGTAAACACACTGAAATGAGTGTTTTACAACATAATTTAAGGACTTAAGGACAGTATAATATTCAGTTTACCCTTTCTTGTCAAACACTTACAAAACAC